>NW_020955033.1:37990980-38006229 GCF_900497805.2 Vombatus ursinus | reverse complement strand
TATCTATCTATCTATCTATCTATCTATCTATCTATCTATCTATCTATATATGAAACTATACAATACATAGTTCCAAATACCAGTTTTTTCTCTGAAGGTGAAGAGTATCTTCCTTCATAAGTCCTTTGTAGCTGATTTGAATATTCATATAACTCAGAATAGTTTAGTCATTCACATTTACTGTTCAAATAATGTTGCTGTTACTCTATACAACAGTTCTTTTGGTTCTACTCATTTCACTCTTTATTACTTCACGCAAATCTTTCCATGTTTTTCTAAGATCAACCTGTTCATCATTTCTTACAGCACAGTAGTATTCTATCACAATCATATACCACAATTTATTCAGCCATTCCCCAATTGATGGGCATCCCCTTGATTTCCAGTTCTTTGCCACCACAAATAGAGCTGCTATAAATATTTTAATACATATAGCTTCTTTTCCCTTTTTCTTTGATTATCTTGGGAAAAAGACCTAATAGTGGTGTAGCTGTGTCAAAGGGTTGTTGTTGTTGTTCAGTCACTTCTAGTCGTGTCTGACTGTTCATGACCCCATTTGAGGTTTCCTTGGCAGAGATACTGGAGCAGTTTGCTGTTTCCCTCTCCAGTTCATTTTATAGATGAGAAAATTGAGGGAAACAGTGTTAATTGACTTCCCCAGGTTCATGCTGCTAATAAATGTCTGAGACCAGATTTGATCACAGAAGATGTGTCTTTCTGATTCCAAACCCAGTGCTCTAACCATTGTGCCACCTAACTTCCCCTGGGTCAAAGGTATACACAGTTTTAGAACTCTTTGGGCATAATTCCAGATTGCTCTCCAGAATGGTTAGATCAATTCACAGTTCCACCAACAGTATATCAGAGTCCCAATTTTTCTACAATCCCTGCAACATTTGTCATTTTCCCCTTCTACCATTTTAGCCAATCTAACAGGTATGAGATAGTACCTCAAACTTGTTTTAATGTGCATTTCTCTAATCAATAATGACTTAGGGCATTTTTTAATATGACTATATATAGTTTTAATTACTTCCTCCAAAAACTGCCTGTTAATATCTTTTGACCACATCCTTTAATCTGTTGGGGAATGACACATATTCTTATAAATTTGACAAAGTTCTCTATACATTTAAGATATCAGGTCTTTATGCAAAAAACTGTCTATAAAATTTTCCCCCCAATTTCCTATTTTCCTTCTAATCTTGATGACATTGGTTTTATTTGTACAAAACCTTTTTAATTTAATGTCATCAGAATTATCCATTTTACATCTCACAATGCTCTCTATCTCTTGTTTATCCATAAATTCTCCATAAATCTGGTAGGTAATATTTTCTTTTTTCTCCTTAGGCAATTGGGGGTTAAGTGACTTGCCCAGAGTCACACAGCTAGAGAGTGTTATATGTCTGAGGCTGGATTTGAACTCAGGTCCTGTGCTCTATCCACTGTGCCACGTAGCTGCACCCTGATAGGTAATATTTTCCATGTTCTTCTACTTTACTTATGATATTTCCCCTTATGCCTGGGTCATGTATCTATTTTTACCTTATCTTGGTAAATGATGTAAGATATTAGTCTGTACAGCTTTCCAGTTTTCCCAACAATTTTTACCAAACAGTGAATTCTTGTCCCGAAAGCTTAAATCTTTACATTTATCAAACACAAGATCACTATAATCATTTATTACTATCTGCTCTATATCTACTCTAGTCCACTGATCCACCATTTTATTTCTTAGCCAGTTTCAGATGGTTTTGATAACTACTGCTTTATAGTACAGTTTGTAGGCAGCTAGGAGATGCAGTAGATAGAGCTCCAGGCCTGGAGTCTAGAAGATTCCTCTTTCTGAGGCCAAATCTGAACTTAGATACTGGCAAGTTACCTGTTTGCCTCAGTTTCCTCGTTGTAATGTGAGCTGGAAAAGGAAATGGCAAACCACTCTAGTATCTTTTCCAAGACAACCTCAAAAGGGTCGTGAAGAGTCAAACACAACTGAAATAACTAGATAGCAATACAGTTTAAGATCCTGCACTGGTAGACCTCCTTCTTTCACATTTTTTCATTAATTGCTTTGATACTCTTGATATTTTGTTCTTCCAAATGAATTTTGTTATTTTTTCTAGCTCAATAAAAATTTTTTTGGTAATTTAATTGGGATGGCACTGAATAAATAGATTAATGTAGGTAGAATTGTCATTTTTGTTCTGTTGGCTTGGCCCACTCATAAAAAAATTAATGTTTCTCCAAATATTAAATCTGACTTTACTTATATAAAAAGTGTTTTATAATTATGTTCATATAGTCCCTGGGTTTGTCTTGGCAGTTATAATCCCAAGCATATTATACTGTCTATGGTTATTTTAAATGAACTATCTCTTACTATCTCTTCTTGCAGGGCACTGGTGATATATAGGAATGCTGATGATTTATGTTGGTTTATTTTATATCCTGCTACTTTGCTAAAATTATTGTTTCAATTAGCTTTTTAGTTGAATCTCTAAGATTTTCCAAGTATAGCATCATATCTTCTGCAAAAAGAGATAGTTTTATTACCTCATTATCCATTCTTATTCCTTCAATTTCTTTTCCTTCTGTTATTGCTATTGCTAGCATTTCCAGTATAATATTAAATAATATTGATGATAACGGACATCCTTGTTTCACTCCTGATCTCATTGGGAAGGCTTCTAGCTTATTGCTGTTTACAGAGAATGTTTGCTGATGGTTTTAAGGAGATTCTTCTTATCATTTTAAGGAAAAATCCAATTATACCAATGCTTTTAAGTGTTTTTAGTAAGAATGAGTATTGTAGTTTGTGAAAAGCTTTTTTTCTGTATCTATTGATAAAATCATGTGATTTTTTTATTACTTTTGTTATTGATACAATCAGTTGTGTTAATAGTTTTCTTTATGTTGAACCAGCCCTGCATTTCTGGTATAAAGCCTACTTGGTCACAAAGTATAATCTCCCTGATATATTGTTGTAGTCTCCTAGCTAGTATTTTTTAGGGTTTTTGCATTAATATTCATTAGTGAAATTAGTCTATAATTTTCTTTCTCTGTTTTTGTTCTTCCTGGTTTAGGTATCAGCCCTATATTTATTTCATAAAAGGAGTCTGGTAGGACTCCTTTGCCTATTATTCCAAATAATTTATGCAATACTGGAAGTGGCTGATTTTTAAAAGTTTGATAGAATTCACTTATAAATCCATCTGGCCCTGATGCTTTTTTCTTAGGAAGTTCATTTGTGACCTGTTCAGTTTTTTCTCCTGTAACAGGCTTATTTAGAGATTCTATTTCTTCTGTTGACCTGGGAAATTTATGTTTTTCATTTCACTTATACTATTAAATTTAGTGGCATATATATAACTCCTAATATATATAAATAATAATATATAAAATAACTCCTAATAATTGTTTTAATTTCATCTTCATTAGTGGTGTATTTACCCTTTTCATTTTTGCTACCAGTGATTTGGTTTTTTTCTCTCTTGTTTTAAATCATATTAAGCAATATTTTATCTATTTTATTAGTTTTTTCATGAAACCAACCCCTAGTTTTATTTATTAATTCAATGTTTTTCTTACATTCATTTTCATTAAGCTCACCTTTAATTTTCAAGTCTTCCAACTTGATGTTTAACTGGGGGTTTTTAACTTACTCTTTTTCTAGTTTTTTTTTTAATTGCATACCCAATTCATTGATCTGCTCTTTCTCTATTTTATTGATGTAAGCATTTAGAGATATAAATTTTCCTCTGATTACTGCTTTTGTTGCATCCAATAAGATTTTATGTATTGTCTCATTATTATCATTCTCTTTAGTAAAATTATTTATCACTTCTATGACGTGTTCTTTCACCCACTCATTTTTGGTGCTTTTTTTTCTTTTCTTTTTTTTTTTTAATTTTTAGGCGATGGGGGTTAAGTGACTTGCCCAGGGTCACATAGCTAGTAAGTGTCAAGTGTTTGGTCTGAGGCCGAATTTGAACTCAGGTCCTCCTGACTTCAAGGCTGGTGCTCTATCCACTGTGCCACCTAGCTGCCCTAACCCACTCATTCTTTAAGATGAGATTGTTTAGTCTCCAATTAATTTTTAATCTGTGTTTCCATGGTTCTTTATTAAATGTAATTTTATTGCATTATGATCAGAAAAAGATGCATTTAATATTTCTTTTTTTAAAAAATACAATAAATATTTATTAAGCTTCTATGAAGGGAAATGCAAAATTTACCTAAGATACATTTCCTGCCTTCAAGAAACTTGGTCTAGTAGACTTGGATAGAATTCCCATTCTTGTTTTTATTTTAGTTGGCTTTTTATTTGGACTCCATAGAAAGAAGGAACATTCAACTCCCATCCTTAATTACTGTCTGTTTGACCTTGGGCAAATCCCTAAGCCTAAGGTTCTTTTTTTCCCCAAATTTTTTAAACATTTTAATTTAAAGTTTTAAGTTCCAAATTCTATCCCTCCTTCTCTCCCCTCCCCCTTCCCTGAGATGGTAAGCAATCAGATATAGGTTATACATATGCAATTATGTAAAACATTTTCGTATTAGTCATTTTGTTCAAGAAGACTTGAACAAAAGGAAAAAAAGAAAGTGAAAAATAGCATACTTCAGTCTGTATTCAATCAATATCAGTTCTTTCTCTGAAGGCAGACAGTATGCTTCATCATTATTCCTTTGGGATTGTCTTGGATCATTGTATTGCTGAGAATAGCTAAGTCATTCACAATTCTTCATTGAACAAGATTGCTGTTACTGTGTATAATGTTCTTCTTGTTCTGTTGACTTCACTATACATCAGTTCATGTAAGTCTTTCCAGGTTTTTCTGAAATAATTCTGCTTGTCATTACTTATAACACAATAATGTTCCATTAAAATCATATATCACAGCTTGTTTATCCATTCTCCAATTGATGAGCATCCTTTTAATTCTCAATTCTTAGCCATCACAGAAAGAGCTGCTATAAATATTTTTGTACAAATAGGTCCTTTCTCCTTTTTTTTGGATGTCTTTGGGATATAGACCTAGCAGTGGAATTGCTAGATCAAAGGGTATGCACAGTTTTATAGTTCTTTGGGCATAGTTTCAAATTGCTCTTCAGAATGATTGGATGAGTTCACAACTCTACCAACAATGCATTAGTGTACCAGTTTTCCCCACGTCACTTTCAACATCCAACATTTTCCTTTTTTTTTGTCATATGACACAGTGTCACTCTAATAGGTGTGAGGTGGTACTTTAGAATTGTTTTAATTTGTATTTCTCTAATCAATAGTGAGTTAGAGCATTTTTTTCATTTGACTATAGATAGCTTTGATTTCTTTGTCTGAAAACTTCCTGTTCATTATCTTTTGACAATTTAGTGATTGGGGAATGACTTGTATTTTTATGAATTTGACTCAGTTCTTTACATATTTGAAAAATGAGGCTTTTATCAGAGATATTTATTGCAAAATTTCCCCTAGTTTTCTGCTTTCCTTATAATTTTGATTGCATTGGTTTTGTTTGTTCAAAACCTTTTAAATTTTATATAATCAAAATTATCTATTTTACATTTTATAATGCCCTCTATATCTTCTTTGGTCCTAAATTTTTCCCTTATCCACAAATCTGACAGATAAATTGTTCCATGCTCTCTTAATTTGCTTATGGTATCACCCTTTATGTGTAAATCATGTGCCCATTTTGACCTTATCTTAGTGTATGGTGTGAGATGTTTCTGCCATATTGTTTTCCAGTTTTCCCAGCAGTTTTTCTCAAATAATGAGTTTTTATGCCAAAAGCTTGGTTCTTTGAGTTTATCATATACTAGAGTAGTATGGTCATTTACTAAATGTAATTTGTACCTAATCTATTCCACTAACCCACCACTATTTCTTAGCCAGTGTCAGATTGTTTTGATAATTATTGCTTTATAATACAGTTTGAGGTCTTCTTCACTTTTTCTTTCATTGATTCTCTTGATATCCTTGAGCTTTTGTTTTTCTAGATGAATTTTGTTATTATTTTTTCTAGCTCTATAAAATAATTTTTGATAGTTTGATTGGTATGGTACTGAATAAATAGTAATTTAAGTAGAATTGGCATTTTTATTATATTGCTTCAGCCTGCTCATGAGCAATTAATATTTTTCCAATTGTTCAGATCTGACTTTATTTGTGTGAAAAGTGTTTTACAAGTGTGTTCATATAGTTCCTGGGTTTGTCTTGGCAGGTAGACTCTCAAATATTTTATATTGTCTACAGTTATTTTAAATAGAGTTTATCTTTCTGTCTCTTGCTTTTGGACTTTGTTGGTAATATATAGAAATGTTGATGATTTATGTGGGTTTATTTTATATCCTGCAACTTTGCTAAAGTTGTTAATAATTTCAAGTAGTTTTTTAGTTGATTCACTAGGATTTTCTAAGTATAACATGATATCATCTGCAAAGAGTGATACTTTTGTTTCCTCATTGCCTATTCTAATTACTTTAATTTCTTTTTTCTCTTATTGCTATAGCTAACATTTCTAATACAGTATTAAAAAATAGAGGTGACAGTGGGCATGCTTGCTTCACCCCTGACTATATTGGGAAGGCTCCTAACTTATCCCCATTACAGATAATGCTTGCTGATGGTTTTAGATAAATGTTACTTATCATTTTAGGGTAAGCTTCATTTATCCCTATGCTCTATAGTGTTTTTAATAGGAATAAATGCTGTATTTTTTCAAAGGCATTTTCTGCATCTGTAGAGATAATCATATGGTTTTTGTTGGTTTTGTTATTAATATGGTCAATTGTGCTAATAGTTTTCCTAATATTGAACCAGCCCTGCATTCCTGTTATAAATCCCACCCGGTCGTAGTGTATGATCCTTGTGATATATTGCTGTAATCTCTTTTGCTGGTAAGATTTATCTAGTTCTGAGAGTGGAAGGTTGAAACCCCCCAGTATTATAATTTTCTTATCTATTTCCACCTGCAATTCATTTACATTTTCCTTTAAACATCTGATTGCTATAGCAATTGGTGCATATGTTTAGAACTGATATTACTTCATTATCTAGGGTACCTTCTAGCATAATGTAGTTTTCCTGCTTATCTCTTTGAATTAAATCTATTTTGTCTTTAACTTTGCCTGAGATTATAATTGCTATCCTTGCTTTTTTACATCAGCTGAAGCACAATACATTCTGCTCCAGCCCTTTATTTTTACTCTACGCATGTATCGCATTTCAAATGTTTCTTATAAACAACATATTGTCAGGTTCTGGGTTTTGGTCCATTTTGCTATCTGTTTCTGCTTTATGAGTGAGTTCATCCCATTTACATTCAAAATTATAATTACTAGTTGTATATTTCCCTCCATTCTATTTTTCCTCACTGTTTATCCTTCTCTCTCTCTCCTTACCCTATCCTTCCTCAGAAGTCTAATTTACTTCTCCCTAATCTTCACATCCTTCTAAAAGTCCCTCCCTTATTCTACCCTCTAGCCCTCCTATTTCTCTCTAAGTTTAGAAGACTTTTATACCTTACTAGATGTATATTACTCCCTCTTTAACCCAGTTCCAATGAAAATAATGTTCCTGCACTATCCTCCCGTCCACTATAATAGTTCTTCCATGCATGCCTCTTTTGTATGAAAT
This sequence comes from Vombatus ursinus, assembly GCF_900497805.2. NCBI lineage: Eukaryota > Metazoa > Chordata > Mammalia > Diprotodontia > Vombatidae > Vombatus > Vombatus ursinus. The sequence goes on along the minus strand of NW_020955033.1, from coordinate 37,998,587 downwards.
TATTTGCTCCATTTTACCTCTCTCTTCTCAATTTTATTTTTTAGAATTATACCATTATAATCAACTCAACCCCAAGCCTTTTGTCTATGTGTACCCTTTCAAGCTACCCTAGTACTGATAATATTCTTAAGACTTAACAAATATAATTTTCCCATATAAAAAGTAAATGTTTTTTTTTGTTTTGTTTTTGCATCTCAATAATTTTATTGAAAAGTCACTTTCTTAGTACTTGAATGTAATGGTATTTTGTTAGGTTACTTCAGCCAACTTAAACTTGCATTAATGAATTAGAAAGGAAATTCTTCAATGAATCAGGTGTTTAGGAGTAACTGAAGAGTGCATCTGCAAAAACGCTTTACAAAAAACATAAGACATATGAGACATACTGTGGTTCTTTGGTTTATCTTTAAAGGGAAGTTTTTTACCCCTAACCCACACAACATGATGTCAAAGGGAAATTTGAACTAGTTGTAGCTACCGTGGAAGTTAAGCTATATATTGCACTGATAAACTATATACTTTCCCAACCCTATATGCCAATTTAGATTCATTAACCTACAATTAACTTTGAGTGCTCCAACTACCACATAATTAGTCAATCAAATTACTGCTTACTTGAATCTGGAGAGATAACTCACTTTAGTCTCTCTAAGTTGAATTGTTGTAGGAGCATTATGCCAATAGCATACCTCATATGTATTGCTTTTAAATAAAAGCTTTATGCCAATGGTCCAGTTTCATACCAACAGTAATCCTTATTTAAAAGCTCTAGAGTGTTAGCATTAGCATATATTGCTTTAGAAGGGCATAGCTGAGGTTTCAGATTGGCAGATTATGAGATTTGCTTGTCCAATAGAAATTAATTTTTCTAGGGATAGATATTGAGATAAAAATCATTCTGTATAAAACTTTGTATACCATATCACTTGTTTTCTAGGATAATGTTAAAGATCACTTAAATTTAACATGTCTGTCTACAACTTTAATAGAATTTTATAATCAAATTTAATGAATAATATATCAAACAAAAATAAATCTTTAAAATTATTTGATTATCTAGTTGTCTAAGGCTTTAACAAGGTTGTCTATACTGCCTCAAAGACTAGTAATCCTAACTGTACTTAAGTGCATCATAGCATTTTTTCTGAAGTTGATCTGTTTTGATATGAACTTGCATCACAATTCAAATAACACCTTGCCACCGATACTACTTATAATCAGTGTACCGATTCACATACTACTAGACTGAATCAATATTAACTGTCAATTCACAGCAAAGTCTCCCATTCTTATTCTACATCAGGGTTTCACATTTGAGTCTTAGTTTTTACAAACACGTTTTAAAGAGGATCATAATTTAGTCCTGAACACATTTCCAACTGCAGCACACATGACCCATTTCCAACTATAGTCTATTTCCCCCTCAAGTCTGAAAACATCAATGCTAACCTGGTTGCCATGTTTCAGGCTTCACAGCTTACATCCATTTTAATATTGGAGTCCACAATTCTGATGGGATATAAACACTTCAAAATAGTTGAATTTCTTCACCATAAGAATCCTATTAAGATTCAGTTTCAGGGATTGTTGGAAGATGAGTGATTTTGTAATAACTATGCTTGAACTGATGTGCAGTATGCCCAGACACAATCCACTTCAACTTCTGAACATTTGATTTAGAACACTTGTTTAATGAATATTCTGTTAGGCACTTTGCAACAAGTTCCTGCCAGAAGGTCAGATCTCTAATTTATCTTGGAGTGTTTCTGAAGACATTCTACTCCTTCTGTCAATCCTATGAATTTTTGTGCTTGAATCTTCAGTGCAATTATAGACAATGCCAATACAGAAGGCTTTGCTTTAGAAAACATAATCCTACAGTGGCATGCCTTAAACTGAGCTTAAGAACTCTTTCAAAACTCAGGTTCTTTCTCCTTTCAAATGGTAAGATTTCCTAAATGAGTAAATAATAGTGCTGTAGAAATTGAAGGGCAGTAGTAGTTTTGACTTTCCAACACACGTTCTGTAATGCAATCTTCTCCATTCTTATCAGATCAGAAAACATGATTTTGTATTGGCTCATTCAGATCAAATCAGTGGCTAATGGGACACTTCTCTCTTAATCTGTAGTTTTCACAGCCAGATAGAAACAACTTAATCCTGCACATCCAAGATGTTTAGGCTGTACCTTCATTTTGGCTAGAAATCTTTCCAGTAACTTCACAGTTAGAGAAAAAGTCTCTGTGCAAAAACCAAAGAACAGAGTTAGGCTAAGAAGGTCTTTCACTTCAAAGTCCCGCAGTCTTACAGTCATCCGAAAGCCATTATCACGAGCAGATTCAATTAGTCTCAAGCCACAGACCTTTGGCTGACATCTGGACTCCTGTTCCAAAAGAACATTCAGCTGCTGCAGCAATTTTTGAGCTTCAGTTGTTACCAGTGCCTCTATGATCTTGAGCTCCTCCTAGCAACACTTCCTTGGTAGCAATCTCTCCCACCCCTCCACCCCTGCCCCCAGGCCTGTCCTCTCTTCACCCTGAAAAATTTTTCCAAATGTCCCATGAAAATATATGGGGGAGAGAAGAGGGATAGGGGGTAGGAAGGAGGAGGGGAGATAATGGAGGGGGTTTCTGGGGCAGTGACTCTAGCAAGCTGAAAATGATGCCAGCCCCAGGCCAGAGTGCTGAGAAGAAGTCAATGGTTTAACCTTACTGAATCCCTTCTAATTAGTTTTTCTTGTTTACCTTTTTATATTTCTTCTGATTCTTGTAAGTCAAATTTTCTGTTCAGTACTGGTCTTTTCCTCAAGAATACCTGAAAGTCCTTTAATTCATCGAATATCCATTTTTTCCCCTTGCAGGATAATATTTACCTTTACTGGGTAGGTTATTCTTGTTTGCAAACCCAGCTCCTTTGTTCTTTAGAATATTATATTTCACTCTTTTTGTTCTTTTAATGTTGAAGCTGCTAAATTTCATGTTATCCTGAATGTAACTCCACAATATTTAAATTGTTTCTCTCTAGTTGATTGTAATATTTCTCTTTGACCTTTGAAACTTAGGCATAATGTTCCTGTGAGTTTTCATTTTGAGATCTCTTTCAGGCAGTGATGGGTGGATTTTTTCAATTTCTATTTTACCCTCTAGTACAGAACTTCAAGGAAATTTTCTGTAACAATTTCTTGAAGTATTTTTTGATCATAATTTTCTTTTATCATGACTTTTAGGTAGTCTGACAATTCTTATATTATTTCTCCTCTATCTGTTCTCCAGGTCAGTTGTTTTTGGGGTTTTTTTTGGTTGTTGTTTTTAATGAAATTTTCCACATTCTCTTCTATATTTTGATGTTGTTTCATTTCTTGATGTCTTATGAAGTCATTTGCTTCCCCTTGCCCAATTCAAATTTTTAAGGAGTTGTTTTCTTCTGTAAATTTTTGGATCTCTTTTTCTAGTTGGTTGACTTTATTTTCATAATTTTCTTGCCTTTCTTGCTTTACTCATTTATTTTCCCAATTTTTCCTCAACTTCTCTTATTTGATTTTTTTTAAGGCAGTTGGGGTTAAGTGACTTGCCCAGGGTCACACAACTAGTAAGTGTCAAGTATTTGATCTGAGGCCGGATTTGAACTCAGGTCCTCCTGACTTCAGGGCCGGTGCTCTATCCACTGTGCCACCTAGCTGACCCTTCTTATTTGATTTTTTAAAATCATTTTTTAGCTCTTCCAGTAACTCTTTTTGGGCTTGTGACCATTTTACATTTTTTCTTTGAAACTTTACAAGTAGTTGTTTTGTCTTTTTTCCAAGTTTGAAGCCTGTCTTTCCTATCATCATAGTAGTTATCAATCGTCAAGTTTTTTTTCTTTATTCTTTTACTCATTTTTTAACAGCCTATTTATTGGCTGTTAACATTATGTTAGGGTTTGGCTCTGCTTCTAGGGTGTGGGGGAATAATGTTTCAGGCTTCAGGTATTTTGTACTGTTGTTTTCTAAGCTCAGTCTGGGAGCTTTTGACCTTGTAGTTCTTGCAATGTTCTATAATCTAAGGCCAAGTGTGGTCACTGCTCCTCCAACTCATACCTTGGTTTATAAGTGATTTCAGGTACTCTTTTCCACCCCTGAGCTATGACCAGGGTTCCCAGCACCACTGCCAACACAAATGCTCTTGCTCCTTGCAGTCAATCTCTCCTGTGCACGTGTCAGCTCACCCCTTTGCCCTCTAACTGAAACCAGGGATATCCCTCTCCTACAAGCAACCACAACCAACAGGGCCCCACCCCACCACACTCGCCAGCATTTGCTCACTCCTCCTTGCAGAAGCCACAACCTGGGACCACATTTGGTCCACATGCCAGGGCACTGTGTCCAGAGTTAGCCAAAGGTCCCCACAATCTTCCCCTGTTCAGCCCCCTGAGCCTAACACCATCCCTGGGAAAAGCTCCTCAAGCTAAGGCTACCACAACACTACTTCTCCCCACACCGCTTGCTATTTCTTGACTTGGTAGTATCTACCTGGAACTATATCCACTTCAATCAGGCCAGACCACTACCCCGGCAGGTCAAAGATCTCTTAATGTCCAACAAAATTGTCATAGGCTGGACAACTGCTTTATTTTGACTTTTAATTATTTCTGCTGCTCTAAAATTCACTTTGAGACATTATTTTTAATTATTTGTGAGGGAATTTGGGAGAGCCAGGTAATTTCCTGCCTTATTCTCATATCTTCCCATAATTCTTCCCTTTGCGATTTATTTTCAAAGTCACTGGGGTAAAGGGGAGAAATGGTCTCACGGATATCTGCTCAACCTCTCAGTAGCTCATTAAAGGCACTAGAAGAAGATTCAAGGTCAGAAGTCTTTTCAACTTGGATAGTTGTTTCCTTTTCCCTATCCCCCAGATTTCCCCTGAGTACCCTGTTACATCATATTCACTTTAAATTTGATTGGGATCTTATAAATCCTATTGGTGTCTCCATTGTGCCCTTGGCTGTCCAACTCTCACCTGTGACTCCAAGAAGATATTGCATGGGCAGCATCCACATCCCAGCAAAACCATCTCAGCAGATGGGCTAAACTAGGTTAAGGATAACCAATAGATCTCAAACCCACGGGTGAATTAAAGGGAGGTCTACCCCAAGCATATGAAGACTTCTTCTGACAGAATGAGTGGATGAGAACAATTTGTTCCAATAGCCATGAAGGGGGCTAAAGCAGGTGGTGTAGAGTGCTTAGAGTTTAGTCAGACATCAAAGATGTCAAGGTCATCCATTGCATCCTGGGCTGTCACCACTTATGTCTTGCCATTAGACTTTGATGACTCTGGAAGAGAGAGTGATGCCAATGACTGTGCAACTCTGCCTCACTTAAATCCAATTCACATGTTAGTCCTCTTTGAAAAGGAAGGATGAACAACAGCAAGATATCTGAGAGATGAGAGAATTTCTTACTCCTATGTCATACATTCACTATCCATGGGCTATCTTTTTGGGGGTGGTTACCATGGGTCAGTTTATTGACTTATTATCTAATGGAGAAAATAGAGCAATATGGAGTAATAATTGGTTGGATGCCAGACCAAAGGAGTGGTGGTTCAATGTCAGCATGGCAGGATGTCTCCAACAGATTTTCTAAGGGATCTGTGCTTGACCCTGTGCTGTTTAGCATTTTTGTCAGTAACTATTATTGGGCATAGATTGGAGGCTCATGAGATTTGCAAAAGACACCAATCTGGGAGGGACAGCTAACACATCAGGTAACAGAGTCAGGATTTAAAAGAATTTGATAGGACGGAACACTGAGTTAAATCTAATAAGATGAAATTCAATTGGGATAAATGTAAAATCTTACACTTTGGTATAAAAAAGTCAGTGTCACAACTACACAATGGGGGAGGTATGGCTAGACAGAAGTTGTTCTATAAAAAATCTGGGAACTTAGTAGCTCAATATTCATTAGTACTATGATGGGGCAACCAAAAAAGCTAATGTTATCTTGAATTGTATTAACAGAGGCATAACTTCCTAGAATAGAGAACTGATAGTCCAATTGTACATTAATAAAATCAAAAATAAATGATGATAATGATGATGATGATGATGATAGCTAACATTTATATAGTGCTTACTATGTGCCAGTCAGTGTTGTTGTTCATCCTTTGTTCTCAAAGAGGACCAATGACATCATGAGGGTGGTATCTTGATGTAAGTGAGGTAGAGTTGTGCAAAGCCTTATTCTCTTTTCCTGAGTCATCAAAGTGCAGTGGCAAGAGAAAGATCAAGGCAACTGGCGATGGCCCAGGTCACAGTGGCTGACCTTGTCCTTTCTAAACTAAGATCCTTCCCAGCTTCTGGCAGTGTAATAGGGTACCCTTGAATAATAGGGTACCAATGACAGTACAGAGGACATTGCACAAATAGAAAAGATAAAACATCGAGAAGAAAGGTTTCCATGAAAGCTATAAATTACTCTTTTCTAAGAGTTACAACTTCTACTGAGCTATTTGACTTGTAATTTGTTCCTCCAATCTTGGAAGTTACCACATTCTATCTTATTCTTTCCTACTTTGCCCACTCTAGGCTCCATTTATATTAATCTCTCTAACTTTTTTCTTTGCTTTTGCAGAAGTTACAGAACACCGTGTAGAACTACAACATTTAACTGATTCTATGCCAAGTACATTAATTCAATTTACTTTGAAATCAATTTTTAGCCATCTCACCCTTCCCTCAACATTTGACTGATAGAAACAGTTTGGGGATCCTTTAAGGACTCTCATAAATTGTTGCCATTTTAAACAATAATCCACTTGGCAAGTGATTCTACTGGTCTAGAAGTGAGCTAGTTTATCCTTTATCTTGTCCCTAGGAAGAAGAAGGATAGAGGTACTGGGGGAAAAGCTCTAGACCTGAATTCTAGTCTAATTCTACCTCTCCTGGCCTCAGTTTCCTCATTTGTAAAAAGATTCTTTCTGTCTCTGGAAATAGCAATAGAGCCTCCACCATGTCCTAACTTGAATGCAATAAAACAATGGTACACCTCTTGCTTTTCAAGTAAGTGAAGAATCACTGAGCATTTTACTATAATTCTGAACATTTTACTATAATTGTGTCATTGAGTTACTGAATTTGTGAGTTACCTAGATAGCCATGTATTAGTGTGAGGGCATCGTGGCTGAGGAATAAAGACTCTAAAATGTAATGGATATAGTAATATACATATATAGTAATTGATATAGCAATATCCATATATATGTGCATGTATGTGTGTGTGTATATATATATATATATTTAAAAACCCTTCTACTGCAATGTTAGCTAAAACATTTTCCAAAAGTAATTTTGACCTCCAAGTCTAAAATTTTGCTCTTTACTGGAAGCTTGTAGTACGTAAATGCCAGCACAAGAGGGAGCCATGTACATATAATTTGCCAGGCAAAATTCCTGTCACTACTTTGAGATTATTACTGTATTTCCTAAACAGAAATTATATTACTGCTCAAGCTGTGGCACAGTTTTGCATTCATTGCAAAACTTTCCATACAAAAGTGCTGCTTTTCATTTTCCTTTTTTCTCTATGTAAAATCAGGTTTTATTACCCTTGCTAAGTGCTACAC
>NW_020955033.1:37970217-37990970 GCF_900497805.2 Vombatus ursinus | reverse complement strand
AAAAAAACCTCTGAATTATTCACAGACAACCTATCTCCATTGTTTTAACAAAGGTTTGTGTGTGTGTGTTTTTAAGATAAATGATATATTTTATGTTAAGAAGTTTTGTTTTGTTTTTGTTACTATTATTATTTTTTTTGTGAGGCAATTGGGTTAAGTAACTTGCTCAGGGTCACATAGCTAGTAAGTGTCAAGTGTCTGAGGCCACATTTGAACTCAGGTCCTCCTGACTTCAAGGCTGGAGTTCTATCCAATGTGCTGCCTAGCTGCCTAGCTTCCCCAAGAGATAGTTCTCTTTAAAGGAAGGTTGTAGAATATTCATCCCTAGGGGCAGCTAGGTGGCACAATCAATAGAATGCCAGCCCTGGAGTCAGGAAGACCTGAGTTCAAATCTGACCTCAGACAATTAATGACTGTGTGACCCTGGGCAAGTCACTTAACCTTGTTTACTTTAGTTTCCTGTCATCTGTAAAATGAACTGGAGAAGGAAATGGCAAACCATTCCAGTATCTTTGCCAAGAAAATCCCGAATGGGGTCACAAAGAATCACACACGACTGAATCAACTGAGCAACAACAGGGATCTCAAAGGATACAGTACAGCGTAGTAGAAAGAATGCGAGGTCTAGAGTTAGAGGATCTGGATTCCAATTCAGCCGCTGACATGGTCTACCTAGTCCCTTAGTCTTGTCTCCTCTCAGGGCCTCAATTTCCTCACTCTATATATTATTTTGATACCTGAACTCTAAGATCTCTTCTGACTTTATGTCATATTCCAGTATGACAGACCAGACCTCCAGTATCTGAAATCTTGTTTTTCCTAAAGTCTGGAAATGTATCCCTTCAAAGGTGATGGCAAACTGTGAAAATCTATTCTGATCTTCTAAATGCTCTATAAAAATAAAAATTATAAAAACAAAAATTATTTAAAACTACTCATAAAGAAAGAAAGGGAATAATTAACCTAAGTACAATGTGGGGTTACACAAATGAGAAGTTTTAGAATCTTCTTAGGAATTGGAGTGGCCGCCCTAGAACATTTCTGTATCTGCTAGTGCTGCTCATGTGTCCAGTACAATGAGCAGATGGTGGTTACAGACAAGTGGAAACAAAGCAGATGTCCATTGATTGAGGAATGGCTACATAAGCTGTGGAATGTGCAATGATGCATCACTATGGCATAGGAAGCAACAAATATAAAGAATTAAGAGAAGGGTAGGATAACTTAAATAGCATATACTCAGAGGGAAGTAAGCAGAAAAAGGAAAACAACATAGACAACAGTATAATTTTGTTATTATTATTTTTGTTCAGTCTTTTTCCATCCTGTCTGACTCTTCCTGACCCCATTTGGGGTTTTCTTGGCAAAGATACTGGAGTGGTTTGTCATTTCCTTCTTCAGCTCATTTTGCAGATGAGGAAACTGAGGCAAACAGAGTTAAGTGATTTGCCCATGGTCACAGAGTTAGTAAGTGTCTAAGTCTAGATTTGAACCCAGAAAGATGAGTCTTCCTGACTCCAGACCCAGCACTCTGTTCACAGAACCACCTAGCATCCTCAATTGTATAATGGGAAAGAGTAATAAATGAAACTGAACACTAACGACCAAGTATGTCCCTGAATAGAATTGAGAAAATGCTCCTCCCTTTCCTTTTTACAAAAGTAGGGAAATATGGGTGTGGAATATTGCATATGCTGTCAGACCCAGGTGATGTCAGACATGTTGGTTTTGCTGATTTTCCCCAATGTTAAAATGGATGCTTTGTTAGGTATGGAGTGAGGATATGTTTGGAAATGAAGGTGATATAAAAACAAGCGATACCGATAAAAAAAAAATAACACTTTTTGAAAAAGAAATAAGCACATGATTTCTATTAACAGGTACAGTACAGTGCCTGGTTCAGTCCCAGAGAGGGCCCCCTAGCAATAGCTCATCTGGCTAAGCACAAACAGCTCATAGGTTCTTCTCTCCTCTCTAGCTGCCTTCCCAGATCTCACCACTATGAGGAGCTCTGGGCCCAGGCTCAAAAGAGATGAAAAGAGGCCCCAGTAGGAACATGAGGCATATTTGATGCTGCACTGGAAAGATTCCTCTGTCTTTGAAGGAGAAAAGCTACCCTCCACAAACAAACAAATATAGAGATAAAAAGGAATTGTTTTAGCTAGGCAAACAAGAAAATAAACAAGTTTATGAGATGGATCATCTACTTTTTCTATAAAACTATTTTCAGGAAGGGCTTTTTTCTTCTTTAAAAAAGCAAAATACTAAAATAGCAAGTAGTGTTTTAATTTGCAAATGCTTCTCAAGAGGAAATCTAATAATAACAAGGGGTTCCCATTGGATTTCAGTTCATTTCATAATGTAAATATTTTTCCATCCTTTGGGGGGTAAAAGCTGCACTGAGCCAGGTAGGCTTCATTTTAGGTAGTAATTTTAACTCTCTCTTTCTCTCTTTTTCTTTCCTTCACCTCAAACAACCTCACAAACTAAGAGGTGTCAGAGACTGCCACTGCCTAGTTAGGTTATTGATACAAGGGTCAGCAGGAGAGAAGGAAAGAGTGATTTTGTTTTATGCTTTTTTCTAAACTGAATCAAGATAATGCCATTTATTCTTCAGTTGTCATCTGTTTGCCCCCTGGTATGAATTTTAAGAAGGCTTAGTGGCACTCTAGTTTAGTCTGCTGTAGAAACGTGACTTTCTCAAGATTACAAGCTAATTCTTATGCCATTTAAAGTGTCATGAAGGCAGGCACTATTTTACTAAAATTTGTATATTCCCCAGAACCTACTACAGGGTCTTGCATCAAACTGAATATATCTGAATCCCGGACAGATGAATTATTTTGGAGGCCACTGAGCCTTGGAATCAGTCTTAAGTGAATCATTATCTCTATAAACAAATATAACTCAGGAAATCCTGACCTTGCTGAGTGCCATCTTCAAATATAAAAATAAGTTCATATGGTATAGTTGGAGAGAATTGTGCTGTGTCTTCATATGGGAATGCCAGTGACTACTCAGTGTTAGTGGTTTAATGCCTACATTTCTTTTTTCTGTCTATAAACTTCCTTATCACTAGTTCTTACTGCGTTACTTAACAGGGTTCTTGTGAGAATCAAATGAAATGATTTGTAAACCTTATAGCAATATATTTGTAGGTGCGGGTGGACCCCAAGCCCAATTAATCACAGAAAGTCTATGGAAGACTCTGACAGCTTTAGGGAGAGAGACCCCACTGTCGCAAAGAGAAGCAATAGTTGTGGACTCAATCCCAGAGGTCCAACAGAAAACTACATCCAAGGGAAACTTCATAAAGATTCTCCAAAGGGGAAAAAAAAAAGGACTTCCAATAACCAGGAGCTAAAAGTATACACTTCGGCAACATGTGTTCTCTAAACATGTATCTTACTATCTTTGCACTTTATGTTCATGAACATTATCCACATGGACTCTGTGTATATTTGTTGAAGAGAGTGCCTCAGACTTTTGGGGCAACAATCCTTGAAATAGTTATTATGTAAATACCCTTTCTAAAAGCGAATTGGGTCTGATAAACAATGTGAAATACACCATTGGGGGCTTGTGGGCAAAGCTACTAGAAATATCAAAGTACTTCTAGAGCTCTAAGGGAGAGTAGTAGTCATTGCTTTCTGGGTACTCAGACTGATAAATCAAGTGGGAGTTGGGGAAGTAGTACTGGAGGGCATACTACATATTAATGCCAGTAATGATGAGGAGGAGGAGGAAGAGGATGAAGATGAGGATGATGATGTTTGGAACACCTATTAACACTGCCAATCTAAATCCATTGACTGAAGACCAAAAACTTATGTAACTGAACACTGATATAGTCCAAGGGTTAGGTTGGTTTATTCTAAGGGCAAGAAATAGTCAGGAGTAAAAATGTAAAGGTGACCAGGACAGACTGAAAACATTCAATTTTTCCCTTTGGTTGCTATTTTATACAGGCTAGGGTGGTTTCCCTTTAAGGAAGCAAAAAGCCCATCCTCAGGATTTGCTTGATCCAAAGAGCTAGGGATCTAAAACATGAAGTCCAGTCTATGTGATGTCAGGGCTCTATAAGTTTCCCTTGCAGGGACATTTTTTGATTTAGCTTTGCCCACTTTTATAGTGAATGAAGAATTGGACAGGAATAGAGATTTTACATGTCTCTGTAAATATCTGGTTGAGTGGAAATGAAGAAGTAGCGAGATAACAATTATGGCTATGATTAAACTTATTATATTAGCCTCATTTTGCAAATGGGGAAAGTGATTTGCCCACATTCATATAGTTAGTAAATGTCAGAGGTGAGATTTAAACCAAGGTATTTCTGGTTCAAAGTCCATCACTCTATCTACTATGCTGTGCTCCCACACTAGAAAGGAAGATGTTTGAGGGTTTGTATTTCTTATACATCTCTATATCTTTCATAGCGCCTACCACAATGCCGTTTGTTGTAGGAACTTAATAAATATTGAATTAATGAAGGCATGCATATATGCATGAATGAATGATTGAAATGCTTGAAAGAGGTTTGGATAATGGTTGCACATGTGTCCATCCACTAGTATTATTTTTTAAATATATATTTTATTTATATAATTAAATATTTCCCAATTGCATGTAAAAATTAACATTTATTTTTAAAAATTTTGAATTACAAATTCTCTCCCTCCCTCCTGTCCTCCACCACCCCTTGAGAAGGCAAGCAATATGATATTAATTATACATGTGAAGTCATGCAATATGTATTTCCATATTAACCATATGGGAAAAGAAAATACAAACCAAAAAAAAAAAAAAGGCAAGAAAAGAAAGTTTAAAAAATATGCTTCAATCTGCACTCAGAGTTATTTTTCATCATGAGTCCTTTGAAATTGTTTTGGATCATTGTCTTGATCAGAGTAGCTAAGTCTTTCACAGTTGATCATTGTTACAATATTGCTGTTACTGTGTACAATGCTTTTCTAGTTCTGCTCACTTACTTTGCATCAGTTCATATAAGTCTTCCCAGGTTTTTCTGAAAGCATCCAGCTTGTCATTTCTTATAGCACAATAGTATTCTGTCACAATCATACACCACAACTTGTTCAGCCATTCCCCAATTGATGGGCATCCCCTCAACTTCCAATCCTTTGTCATCACAAAAAGAGCCACTATAAATACTTTTTTCACAAATAGGTCCTTTTCCCTTTTCTTTGATTTCTTTGGGGTGCAGACCTAGTTGTGGCATTGCAGGGTCAAAGATTATGTAAAGTTTTATAGCCCTTTGGTGTAGTTCCAAATTGTTTTCTAGAATGGTTGGACTAATTCGTCCACTAATATTATTGAATAGGAATCATTTCTCCTAGCCTCCCAGTCAGAAGAGGAGAGCAGATAAAAATTGAGATTTCCAGGGAAACTCAGCTTTATGTAAACATAATGGCCCCAAAGAGGAAAAAGGAGTAGAACACAACATCTATGGTTATTATACAACATCTATGACCTTGTTACAGCTTTCAGGAATGTTCAGCTGAAATTGCTACCAGCAAAATGTATTTTCTTCTATTTACTTTTCAGAATCTCTGGTTAAGATCCCTTCCAGCTCTGTGTATGGTTCTGTGATAACTATGACTCTGAATTTTCATAGAAAGTTCTAGAAATTACAGTAAGGATTTAAAAAAAACTATAAATTTTACAATGTTTAGTTCTGGATGTCACAGTGTAGGAAAGATATTGGTAAGCTGGAGAAGGTCCAGGGAGGATAACAAGTCTGGTGAAGAGCCTGGAGTCTCTGCCATATTAGGAGCTATTGAAAAACCTGGAGACTTTTAGCCAGGAGATGAGAAGACTCAAGGGAGACATGATAGCTTTCTTTCATGTGGAGAAGAAATTAGACTTATTCTTTTGGTGGCAGAGGGTGGAATCAGGAGCAATGAATGGAAGTTGCAAAGAGGTAAATTTAAGTTGAATTTTGGGGGGAAACTTCCTAATAATTAATGCCTTCCCAAAGTGAAATCGGTTGCTTTGGGAAGTGTTGGGCTCCTCCTCATTGGAAGTCTTTATTCAGAGGCTGAATAAGCACACGTCCAACAAATTAAAAGGAGGATCCTTGTATATGTTTGGTTTGAACTATATTCCCTGTTGAACTTCCTTCTAATTCCAAATTCTGTGATTCTATGAGTTGATACCTATATGCAAACAGAAACTGATAATTAACATCCATCTTGGTTCTTCATTTTCTGGGGGGGAGGGAAATGATCAAAATGAAGACCCAAGGGAAAACCTAGCCACAAGAATATTGCTGTAAACCTCTTGTTGGGAGGAAGGTTGCTGCAGGCATAGAAAACATTGGGATTTTGCATGATTACAGCTAATTCTCATTCACATTTATATCTTTATTACTGCAACAGCCACAAATGACAGCATTTGCATGTTTGGCTCAGCTCTAGCTTTGATTTCTGTTTAATAAACACAACTATTCTCCTTTCAACTTTATCTCTCATTCCAAAAGAATTTCTAGAAGCATTAGGAAAACAGTTCGGTTGAGCTGTCTACCCAGTTGTGAGTTGGCACAAGCCTCTGAAGTATTCAAGGTGCCCCTGGGTGTTTTATTCTGTTTAGTCTTAAATTATGAAGGAAATGAGGGGCTGGGCTAAAAATATCACAGACGAAGCTTATGTCCCAGAACATATTCATAGAATGTTGTTTGTAGAACGAAATTTACTCTTCTGGTAACTTTGTTTTCTTTATTATTGAAGCTATTTGTATTTAGAAAAAAAGACTTTTTTTCTTCTTTTCCTGAGTTTATGTTTGCTGCTTATGTATATATGTTCCTGAGATTCTAATGTTTATGAAATCATCCAATGGCATCTTGTAATAGCTTCTATGGCATAAAACAAGTGATCAAGTAAGTGATGATAAAAGATGAAATGTTGTTTAATACACTACATGCTTTTGTTTTGAGCTTTTTATAGATACAATTTTTAAAAAATCTATTTATTCAAAGCTATAGTAACCAGTATAGGTCACCTGTAGGATGTTTAGTGGTATACATTTGTAAATTAGAAATATCCATGGGTAAATATCCAGAATCTAATCTAAATTCAATTATGAATACTGTGTTTTTCCAAAATGAAAAACAAATCTCACTTAATATGAAAAATATTTCTGAACTTTCATGCTCATATAAAATTTTAGTATTTCAAACTCTGATTAAAAGTCCCTTCCATGTGATTTCCTCATGGACTCCATGCCATAAAAGCCACGATAGCTAATCTGTATCAGGTAATTAAAATATTTGATTTTAGGAGAAAGCGTTCCTAATATGGTTCTCTTGCAACTAATTCACAAACAAGAAAGCCTATTTAGAAACATCTGTATCTATATCTGTACCTATATCTATATCTATAGATATAGGTATATATATAGGAGAAAAAAATAAGAGTGGACATGAAAACCTACAAATTTTTAAAAACTAACTTGAATGTATTATGGAAGCAGGACCCGTCCTATCAATGTGTTACTGAAATGCCTTTTGTCATGCTAAAATTTTATATGATCATATGTTAATATGCCCCTGTGGAGGGAATACAACCCTTCTGAAGAAATCGTGGATTGTTGAAGTATTCAAATATGTTGAAGTATTCAAAGCATATTCATATGCTTACACACTGTGAGCAACCCAAATCCTATTTGTTTTCTCCAATTTTGTTTCACTCATCCAAAAATAAATATAATCTTTCATTTTACTTAGAAAATGTATCATAAAATGATATAAATATCAGGACAAATATACAAAAAACAACATTATGCTAGAAAGTATGATTTTGTTCTTTTTAAAATAGATTTTTATTCGATTTTTTTTGTTTTCACATTAACTGCATTTTCCTTCTGTATTTGTCTCCCTCTCCTCATTTATAACAAAGATGTGTGTGTGTGTGTGTGTGTGTGTGTGTGTGTGTGTGTGTGTGTGTGTGTATTTAGAGCTAGTCTTAAAGCCCCAGATTGCTGGGTTCAAGTTCTCCCTCTGAAACATATTATCTATGTGACCCTGAACAAGACATTTGACCTCTTGGTTGTCTAAGTAGCTCTCTAAGACAAGTTTCGGAGGTGTTGACCTACATTGGTAGAGGGAGTTTCCTCATCTGAGAGTTCCTTATAATAAAATCACAGGTCTGGTCTCTCCCTATTCCCTATGTGATTTAAGATGGAAAAGGCAAAATAAGGATTCAGTAGTAGGTAGTTTCCAGACAAAATCAATTTAATATAATGTAAATAAAGAATTAAAATAAAAAGAACAATTTACAGTTGTTACTTTATTTACATGACAATTCAGGGTATTAAATAGCAATGCAAAATTTTGGGGGAAAACAGTATGGTTATAAGACCAAAGCCATAGAGTCTTAGTGCCCCATCTATCATAAGGTATAGCATTTAATACTTAATTCAAATATTCAGGTGGGGTGTATTGAAGGACTGAGCATAGCTAACTTGGCCCTGGGTGGTAGAGAAGGGTGCTGGATCATGCCTCCAATGTTCCTTCATCCCCTTGATGGTGCTTTATGCTCTGTTGGCAACATCTGTGGAGGACAGACAGCCATAACGTTCTTCAGCACTGCTCCTTTAGAAAAGAGAGTGCTCTTCAGCAACAAAGCATCTCTCACTCACGGAAACTTGGGGCTTCTTATTTTTCTCTTCATTCTTGTTCTTAAACTTCAAAGTTTCTCTTGTGTTTGAACTTCAAAATTTCTCTGCCCTCTTCATCAGGAATGCTTAGAAGTCCTCTAGGTCCATTCTCCTCTTCCCCTTCCCTGTGATATTATATTCAGCTTTGCTGAGTAAGTTATTCCTATCAGTAAGCCTAGATCTTTTACCTTCTAGAATATCATAACCATGTTCTCCACTACTTTGTAGCAGTGACTATATGATCGTGTATGATTGGTGATTCTTTCTGGCTTCTTGTAGCATTTTTTTCTGGAAACTCTGGATTTTGGCTATGATGTTCCTGAGAGTTTTCATTTGGGAGTTTTTTTCACTACATTACTGGTAGATTCTTTCCTTTTCTACTTTGCCTGCTGGTCTAGAATGCATGAATACCATATACTTCAATTGTCAGAATACTTTACTTCCAGCCTCTTTCTCTGCTTTGATGCAAAACCATTTCATGGATATAATTGTACTGTTAGCCTGGCCTGGTATACTTAGTGTCTCAGTTTCCTTGGCTCTTTCATGGCTTAGCTTTGCCTGAGTCAACATGCAAGAAATAACCGGACTCTTGTATAGCTATATCTTGAAGGTAGATGATGATCACTGGGCAATCAATTTGGCTGTGGTAACTCTCTCAAAAATGTAATATGATAGGTTTAACAAGAAAGGACACACTAGAGCAGGGATTCTAATCCTATTTTTGTGTCATGGACCCCTTCTCAGAATAACATTTTAAATGCATAAAACAAAGTATCTGATTACAAAGGAAACTAATTACATCAAAATACAGTTATCAAAATAAATTTTCTAAAGTTCATGGACCCCATGTTAAGAACGAGAGCAATAACTTACTAAATAATCTCCTGATATCTTGAAAGATCATGTACTTTTCAATGCTTCTGACGACATAAAAATGATTATTTACTATAGTGGGTCAATATGTCAAGGCACTGTGCTTTCCTCTGTTCCAACTCAGATTATAACCCTCTAGGAGTTATTAGATAAATGTTAGGAAGTTGTCTGAGGATCAGAGAGGTTATGGTTGTCCATGATTGCATAGTTTATAAAGGTCAGAGGGGCATTTGATCTTAGAGCTTCCTGACACCAAGGATAGCACCTTATCTGCTATGCCATGCTTCCTTATCACAATGGGTAAATAAAAATGAAAAGAATTTGGCATTTGGGAAAAAAAAACATGAAAAGTAGAAAAAGAAACAGTGTTTCCTGGTAGAAAGAATGCTTGATTTGGAATCAGAGGACTTGAGTTTGAGACCTGGTTCTGACACTAGCTGTTGTGATCATAGGCAAATCACTTAATCTCTCTGAGGCTTAGTTTCTTCACATACAAAATGGACACACTGTTTTTGTAGCAAGGTGATCATTGGAACCTTTAAATGATTTGATGTGCTGTAACACTTCTGTAGGAAATGAATATGCATTATCACACTTTGCTGAATGACAGAGGGAACTCCTGACTTGGTCCTGAATGTGAGCTATGCTGATGTCTGGTGACTGAGCATTGATAATAGTAGTTGGGAGCCAGGGTTGTTATATGTGGCATGGTGGTGGTGGTGGATGGGAAGAGATTCTTGTTGGAGGGCCCTCCCCATCCCTAGAATCTCGAAGTTCTATTCTCTTTCAAATCCGTTGGCTTAGGGATCTTAGGCACTTTCTCTCCCTTGAGCCCTTAGACTGGAGTGCACAAGGGATAAGCACATTTCCACTACCTACCTCATAGGATTGATTGTCCCAAGGAAATCACTATGCAAACAGTAGAGTGCCACATTTTGAGTTTTTATCTGATGTAGTAAGCTTCATTATGAACACTAAATGTATGCTTACTGACTTGAACTAAAATATATACCCATCTAAAACAAAATGAACCTATTGACCTGATACTAAATGTCACTTGAAAATTAAATATTCATATTGTTAATTTTTTTGCTATTTCTATTCTCTCTACCTTTAAAGGAAACACAGATTATTGGGAAATCTTAAATTCAATCAAATGTTTGCAAGTTCTGTTTTTTCCCCTGATTAGAAGCAATAATTCATTGTGTGACACTTTCTTGAGGGGTGTTAATGCTTTATTTGACAGCCTTTATTTTAGACAGTCTTTTAACAGTTACTCAAATTTCTCCAGCAATGGAATCTGGAACACAGAGCGGAAGAGAAGAAGTGCTTTGTATATTTGCAAAACATAAATGCTGAATAAAAAATAAAAATAAAAAGACCCTGACATTGGAAAAGTGCTAGAAATAGAAAAAAAAAAGTCTAGATTCCGAGTTAAAAATATATTGCTTCGTGAAAAAGACAAGAGATCTCTATGTAAATGATAGACATCTACAAGGAACATTATTGCTTTGAAATTGATTACAGTACATGTATTGAGTATTCCCTTTATTGCTAGGAAGAACTTACATTTTAAAAGTTTAAGGAAAAAAATAACTTCTAAGACAAACAGTTCCAACTTTTACCAAGGCACCTGTTTATTCTTGGTATTTTATGATAGTAGTAATAGTAGGACAAGGCAATCTTCTCATTACAATACTTCCCTTAGATTCTTCTATTTACAAAGTCACCCTATTCCAATGCCATTATGCTACCAAACTATGGTATATTGTACAGTCTCTTCCCTTTAACATTGCTTTTACCCAAGTAATGGGTAATACTGGAGGCAATCTCCAGTGTTTTCAGTGTTCTCTTTCATAATCAAGCAATCAAAAAGCATTTATTCATCACCTCCTATGTGCCAGCCAATATGCTAGGCACTGGGAATACAAAGACAAAATGAAACAGTCCCTGCTTGCCTAAGGAGCTTATACTCTATCAAAAAATTGCAAGTATGATCTGATAGTTAAGAATATTAGTATGAAACTTATTAGCCACTTTCTTTTATAAAGAGCATGATGCAGAATACTATTTCCCAATATTTTCCAAGTAACTCACATTGTGAAACATCTTTTCTCATCAACCAACTCTAAATTTTCTGGAGCATCTTCTACAAAATTTATTTTTTCCATTTGTCTATTTCCAAAGTGAATATTGATTAATCAACAAGCATATATTAAGCATTTGTTATATTGGTCAGGCACTATGCTAAGCACTAGGGATACAAAAAAAGGCGAAAAAAAAAAAACGAACAAGCAAAAAATAATCCCTGCCCTCAAGGAGCTCACATTCTAGTAGAAGAGGCAACCTATACATAAGTAAGATCCTCTGTAGTTTGTTCTAGGCAGTAAGAACCTACAATGTTTTATATAGGAAATAGGAAAGTGTCCTGTACATGATCCTTCCTAATAGTGGCTCTAAATGTATGTTATTTCACCTCATTTATGGTAATATTGAGTTAGCCTCTGGAAGTGTTTCTCCCACTACATTATTTACTTTCCACAATCTGTGGAGTACTAGGTTTTAAAGGATTCTCATTCCTAAAATTCCTGAGACTTTACTCCTCTGGAGGTTTGCCTCAGTTTGCAATATTGAGGCCTGCTGTTCATAGCAGAATGAAAGGTAATTTGATAGATACTCTACTGATGTCTAATAACACATGTGTAGAAAGTCTTTCTTCTGGAAACCATTTATCAAAGTTCATTTCTGTCAGAGATAAATACATTTTTGGTCTAGTTTAAAACCCTATGTCTTATCCACATAATAGCCCTATTGCCTCCATGATGTTCAGAATCTAGAGTTTGCTCTCCCTTGGATTGCTATGTGCTCTTGTTGAGAATGTTGGCAGGACTGTGTCTTAGTTGATGCAGAAGTTGGAGACCAAAATTCCCCTAAATTTCTTCCCATGGCAGAGCACTCCTGTTCACATACGTATCTGGAGAATAAGATTATGTTAGAGGAGGGAAAAAGGAGTGGTGGGAGTAGGGTAGTAAGCTTCATTGCTACAGTTTACTCAATTTATGAGCAAAGGTTATTGTGACCCAAGTCAATTTCCCAAGTGAGATAGACCAAGTTGTGGCATCATATAGTTTTGAAGATTCCAAATTGGCTCCATGAAGGGCACAGGTAAGGGACATACAATCTTCTTAATATTGAGGAAAGAATGTTTATGAATCTCTTTGTGAAATGAGAAATGAACAGGAGGCATCTGGCCATTTTTTCTTTCATATGTCCTTGAATACTATATTTAGCTTAAACAGAGCTAACAGAAATGTTAGCAAAACCTGTGGAGGGCCTAGGAAGCCCCACCACAACACAAGTGGAAAATATTTTATTTTGAGCAAGTTGTCCTGACATGGCAACTCTGCTGTCATTTATTGGTTTCTGGGTTAGAGTTAGCACATATCCATATTTCGTTCTATTTCCATAGGGAACGGGTACACTCTTATTAGGTAAACCAGAATTTTCAGCCAGTGTGCAAACCATTCTTAGAATGTCTTTGAACATATTAATCATGTAGAGAATGACTCTTCTAATGTGTATATGTAATTACTGCTTGCTACTGTATCAAGCAATTTGGACGAACACTGTCTTTGACTTTCATAGGCTTTTAGGAACCCTGTGGTTTACTATTCCAGTAGGTTCAGTTTGAAGTTCAGATTTTATAAATATCACTTACCTACTTTCTGAGCAACCTTCTAAGATCATTGTTGGATCGAGTTATCTTTTCTGAACCTATCATCTAGCAAAAGAAAACTTCCTAATTCAGGTCACTTGTGGCAACAGACACCATGTCAAAACACATGGCACTAAAACTGACTCAAAAGGTAAAGGCCTGGGATTGGAATCACCTCCTGCCCCTGAAGACACACACACCCACACACACACACACCCAGAGCCAGAGCTGAGGTATGTATTATATGTGCTGAGATTATGAGGAAAGGGTTTCTGGCATGGAAGAACACATTATGGCCAAAGCCACACTTCTTGCTCCTATACTCTTGGAGCAAAATATCCCCTTCCTTATCTCCTAGTGGGCCTGGCTAGCACCTTATTTCCTGTTTTGGAATTGAGGGAAATGAAAGAGAGTCTTGGAAGTTTGGGGTAGAAAATCAGCATAACTTTTCTAAGAATGGCCATCTTAAAAGTCATTTAAGGTTATAATTCTTGACTCTCCAGTGTGAACTTTCCTGAACCTTATAGCCATATTCTTCCAAGAATGGTGGGAAACTCAACAGCACATCTGGGTAATCTGATGTAGGACATTCACCTTTAGAAAACTTTATTCATAAATGAAGGTACCAAGAACTACTTACTTATATGTTTACTTTCTCAGCTCCATAAAGCCTTGATGAAAATCATCTATACATATATATATATATATATATGGAGAGAGAGAGAGAGAGAGAGGATATTATTGATGAATGCATGAAAAGATAACAGAAAATTCCCTACATCTACATTTCTATACCTTTGCCTTCTCATGATGTATGGTGATAACTCCTACTGTGTCTGTTGATCTTTTTTTTTTTTTGATGGACTTGGTAGGACAAAATTCAACCTTTAAGATCCTCTGCAAACAAATGAGTCATCTTCTGTATATATTGTAAAAAGATGTGACTAAGGAAATCACTTTGTTGAACAATCCTATATCAAGCTAGTCATAAAACAGCAAGACATCAGCTCACTTAAGGTGTTCGACTATAGCATAGAAGATATCCTGCCCAGCATTCAAGCAAAAGTGTTTCCTATTAATAAGGGTTTTCTTTAAATGTTCTTATTCACAGATGCCATTTTAGTAATTGCATTGAGCCCCATATCCTGTAAACTTCTTCAGCAAAATCCACAGAAATTCAAGAGATTCTCCTACCACTAGAAGAACAAAGGGAATGAAAAATGAGCAATGCCAAGATGATATTTAACTGAACGGAGAACCCACTGAGTTAACCCACCAATGTGTACATCTTGGATAGTGTTTGTAAATACTTATTCATACTTGTTGATTGAATTATTGGATGGATATTGCCAATGGAAAATGACCTGCGTCCTGAACTGAGTGGGAGGTGAATGGCTTATATTGCATTTGAGAAATTCCTCAATACTTTCAATCATCTCAAGTATTTTGCAGTCAGAAAAAAAATACTTTAATCATAATATTCTCCTGGTAATGCTATATGGCTATGACTCATAAAACATCATGACCTTAAAATATTCAAAATCACAAGTAACTCAAAGGGCACAGAAAGACATATGGTGGGGATAGGTAGACTATAATATATTACCCATGATAGCCTGTGCCCCATTCGTGGAATAAAATACATATTATCTGGCCATGCATGTCTTGGATGGAAGTAGGCCAGTTATATATTAGGACTAAAAAATAATGGATGATTTAGATTACACTGGTACTCACAAAATATTAAAGTACTAGAGGAAAGCCTCCAGTGTGTCAGGTGTGTCCTCTGTACACAATTTACAGAAAGACATGGGCAAGAATTTGTACAAAATAAGAGATAAAAAGGGTTAAGTGACCCCACACCAATAGGATTTTATATCTAAGTAAGTTTGTAAAAAACACAGTAAATCCAAACCTATATATATATAAATATATATTGCAATTAGCTAAGAAACCCATCATTGTACCCAAACTATATAAATGTGTTATCTTGATTATCATTTCTAATAAATTACATTAGTGCTAAAGGACCTGTATTCACATGAATTCTGTTTTGTTCTCATTAACAAGACATGTGTTTGTATGTATCCATTTTTGTATAGAGATACATGCACATATATGTGTATATAGATATATGCATATATATCTCTTGACATACTTGCAATTTTAAAAATAAATTATATAAATATACACACATTTTTCTAAAAACTGCAAGTATTTAATATGGAAACAATTTTACAGACCTATGGGTTAGAGTCTCTAATTTCAATAGCTATTAGCCTGTCACTTTCATGGTTAAATTGCTGATATAGCCTATGATAGTAAACATTATGTGCTTCGTATGATTTGTTATGGCTTATGATGATAGAATGTATACTCCACTTATTAGATGACTCCATAGATAAAAGAAATTTTTACAGGAGTATTAATGCTTTTCCAGTTCTTTTCACTATGTAGTAAATTTGGCAAATCAGGTTAGTATTTTTATGCTGAATAAATGATGTTGGTAATCTCCATAATTATAAATATAATCTAAACATTTTTATTTAATAGTACACACCTACATGATCCTTAAAAATTTTAATCACAAACAATATTACTGGCATTTAATTTTAATATTAAATAGAATAAGGTCTTAACCCTGACTGATTTTTTGCCTTCTACAAGACTTCACTTAAATCTAGATCTTCAATAGTTGTCTATTTGCTTCAGTTCTTTTTCATTACTTTCTATTCTTAAGAATACTTGATGTTTACACAGACCCTTAATCCAGAGCACATTACAGATATTATACCCTTCCAGTGTCTCAGTGGGACAGAATTAGGGGCAGAAATGTTATGTTCTATTTTTCACAAGGTTAGACTGAGGAAAGAAGACACTGGCTTATTCCATGTTGCATAACTAAGTCAACTGCTGATTAGGAGGATTAGTCTAATTACCTGACTCCCAGTTAAGTCCATATGATAGTAAGACTTAATACAAAAGCCAAGATATACATGTCATGAAAGGAATGCTACAAATCCCACAGGATACTGATTTTTATATTTTCTCTGAATACCAGGCCCTTTCCCAGCAAACATTTCTTCTGAAAATGTATTTTGATGGTAAGAGAGATATTGAAAATCTAGATACTTCTGCTTACCTATAACAAAATATCATACAAGCCAAGGTGAAAGTTTTAAGAAAGGGAAACGGCATATTAGGAAAAGGACCATATTATCATCAGCATTCATGTGGCACTTTGCAGGACTTGTACATACCAGATACATTACTGTCTACCCTCTGATTTATAATGGCATTGCTTTCTACATACTGATTCCAGCAAATTACCTATTTACACAGGGCACAGAAGCAACAAACCTAACATAACAAAATCACAGTAATGGGTTGGATTAAATTGACCTCTAGGGTCCCTTTTGTCTCTTCTCAACCATGAACACAGAACAGTGCCACATATGCTCCACTAAGTATATTCTTTAAAAGTAAAAAAAAAAAAGTGTAAAAAATAGCTTAAATTACTTTGAAATTTTAATTACAGATATTTTCCATTCAGTACTTCTGAAAGGAAGGCTTTCAATTCTCTCTTCTTCTGTATAAAAATTGAAAAGATCATTTAGATAAATCCTTGTGTCTTTGAATATATACATATCTACACCAAAGCATTTTCTTGAAGTAAAAAGATGCCATCCTCCCAGCACTAACCCAATACTGCATAGGACTATTGAAAATGGTTAGATTTTGAAGGAGAGGCAGTTTCAGAGATGGGAAAGGAAGTGACAAGAGGAAAACGGCAGTGAAAAACGTAGCCGGATCTTTTTTTCAACTAAAGTTCAATGCAGCCAAATAATATAATATTTTTTTAAAATCCCAACCCCCAAAGAATCTACTGCCCACAAACCATCTGCAGTCCTAAAGTGCAATTACTGTTGTGCAGTCACTCAGGCCAGGGAACAGACTGGATGAAGTTCAAAGCAGAAACTTCAAACAAGTGCTATTCATGATTCCGGGGCTGGGAGTAGGGCTTGAGGGAGGAGGGGAGAAGAAAAAGAACAACAATTCTTAGGCATTTGAGTGCATCAGGGGAATAAACATCCTTTCTTTGGGAAAGAAAATCCACAAATCCCAAGAAATCCTAGTTTGGAAAATAAAAAATATATATATTTTAAAGCATAAAGAAATCTAGCTGAAGGTATTCCAATGTGGAACAGTCCAAAAGCATGCAATCAGAGTGAGGAGTACAGTACAGAAATTCCTTTCAGGTGCCCCATTCCCATAGTGGCCTATTGCATTCTCCTCTGTTAAGTCTTCTGATCTGGGTGCTGAAGATGCGCACTGAACTAAGGGCATTTGGTAAGATGTGGCTCTCTTTTCTGGCCGGTCAGGACTGGATCCATCACTGGGTCTCTGGCCATTGTACAGCAAGTACCGACCCCGTGCATCTTGTTCCATTTTGAAGATCTCGTACTCGGTGTGAGGTAGTTTAATTCCCAAGGCAACACAACCATTGGTGTGAGTCACATCCTGCTGAATTCCAACCTGCCATGAGCCCTCAGCTCCACATTCATTCCCATTGAACACATTTAGGAGAGAGGCTGTGGCTGCATCCATGGGGGTGACCTTCATGTGATTCACTATGGAGGAAGAGGATAAGAAGAAAAAGTTCATTGTTTCCAGAGAAGCAAGCATGTGATAGCGAAGCCCTCTAGAGCAGACACTAGCAATACAATATATCAATGATTTTCCTTTTTTTTTTTCAAGGGGTAGTGAAGAAGAAAAAAGACTCCATCCCCTCCCCTGCCCTATATGACCAGAACCTTCTTATTTGGCACCAAATGAATTACAGGTGTGACTGGGTAAACTTACTTCATTTGGCCAATAACATGGACCTTGGTAGTTCTGTCAATGCAGGCATCCTGTTAATTATGATCTTCATAACCTTAGAAAGCAATGGCTTATGAAATGTTTCTACATCATCACATCGCATGAGTTAATATTATCACATCGAAAAATACCCTACTAAAGAGTACTGATAGAAACTGGAATTTTTTTTAATAGAATAGGATGTTTTGAGGTCTTTAATAGATTTAGCATCAACCACTTCTCCATACCCTGAAATTAATCCAGGCCCACAAGGCTAGGGTCTGAAAGAAATTAAGTTGTGGGCAGTAAGACAAAATGTAGATAAAGATTTAGAAGAGAAAAATCCCAGCATTTTTCACATAGAACCTCAAAGCTGGAAGGGATGAGGGAGTCATAGGAAAGCTATAGGGAGTTTAGTGGACTGAAAGCATTGTTATGTGGTAAGCAAAAAGCTAATGCCATCTTAGCTTAAGTTAGTAGGAGGGCAGTGTTTTAGATAATTCTTTTATTAAGGGGATTTGTTCTGTGAAGTGTGGATTCAGTCAAAGGGCCGCACTTGAGGACATAGAGAGATACGTGTGACTTCAAGGCTGCAGGTTCCCCACCTCTGGTCTAGAACAAGGGGGGAGAGAGAGTTCTGATGTACCCTGACCTTGTCAGACCATATAGAGTATTGTTTGGGGTACCACATTTTAGGAAAGAAACTGCTAAGCTGGATCACATCCAGGGAAGAGCTGATAAAAGGCCTGTAAACCTTGCCAATATGAGTGAGGATTTCCTGAAGAAATTGGGGACCTTTATTCTAGAGAAGAGAAAACTCAGCAGGGAACATGATAGCTGTCTTTCAAGTATTTGAGGAGCCTTCAAGTGGGAGAAAGATTAGAATTATTTTCTATTTGCCCCAGAAGGCAAAGCTAGGAACAATGGATTTCAGAAATTGTGGAGTGGAAGACTCTGGCTTGATGTAAAGGGTACCTTCCTAATATTACTATCCAAAAGCTGAATGGCCTCACTGATGATGTTGTGAATTCCCCAAACATAGGAAGTCTTCCAATAGTCTGGATGACCATTTGTCAAGGATGTTATACCTGAGCAGGTAACCCCTCTACAAGTTGAAATGAATGTAAGATCCTTTCTTGCTCTTGGGCAGGTCTATGTGCCCATCATCTCAGAAATGTGTCCACATGTTTCTTAAGACATCTAAGAAGAGACTCCATGACTACTCTTGAAAACGTATCCCACTGTCTCATACTTCTTAACAAAAATGATTGTAAGCTCCTTCATCACACGAATCACCTCCTCTATTTCATTAGTGTTCCCTCCAAGTCAATCCTGCATTTCATACAGTTTTCAGCTAGGGTCCATGGATCCCTGTGGATGGATACCAAGATACCAGGAGGTTTGTGAACTTGGATGGGAAAAAAATCACATCTTTATTTTCACTAACCTCTAACTGAAATTTATCATTTCCTCCCAATATAAATTTTTTAAAACCCACATTATTTTGAGAAGGGATCCATAAACTTCATCAAATTGCCAAAGAGATGCACAATACAAAACAAGTCAACAACCCCTGATCTAATACAATGTTCTGTACCAAGATGAAAACAGAAACAAAAACAAACAAACAAAAAAAAAACACTTCCAAGTAGGTGAGAGCCCCTTTTCTGTACAATTTATTCATTCTATGACATCTTTCCCCCACAACCTCAGGCAATAGATGCCTTTCTGCATTTTCCCTATGAAACTTGCTCTTAAAAAAGATCAGCTATTAGTCATTTACACTTTTTTTGAGAATTTAAATAAATGTATTACCTCTCCCAATGTGATTTGTATTCTAGGCTAGGGTTTTGAATATTGTTAAAGTAAATACCAGGAGTCAGGATTCCTAAACTCATGAAATTATGCAACAATATACAAAGTTGTCACTGCTCTGTAAGGAGTGGGCATCTGCTAACCATTGTATGACAGGCTCTGCCAACGGAAAAATTTCCCCCCTAATTTCTTGCCTCAGTCCCTCCTGTGGTAATACACCTGTCCACAGCAGAAATGGTCAAGCCTTGCTCGTCATCATTCAATCCCTAGAGAAATTCTGATTCACGACAGGAGTCTTACCTTTGAACACAAACTCTGTGCCTCCCATGACCCTGGCAGAGTGTACACCACGGCTGTAGCGACCCTGGGCATAAATAGTGAAGGTGGGATGCTTGCAGATGGGATCAGAATAGTGGTAATAATGCCCTTCCCAAGTATTATTATTGTCATGAAATATGAAGTGGCGAGTGAGGAAGAGAACTTCAGGGCGTACTTCACACCTCTGGCTCACCCACTCCCCATGTAGGCCAATGGTCAGGTCAGCTTTGGGGGGCAATATTGGAGGATGGTGCTCATCTGAACGGTAGATGATCCGGCATGCAATGCAGGCATGGTCATGATTCTGAAACCAGAGAAGAAACCCAGTTAAAGACCCTTCTCATTAAAGGGAAGCTATCATTCAACCAAGAAACATTTATTAAAAAACCTACCACCGCTATTCGTCATGTTAAGCAGTAAGGATACAAAGAGAAATAAAACAGACCCTGCCTTCAGGACCTTAAATTCGATCAGGGAAGACTCTGTGTGTGTGTGTGTGTGT
>NW_020955033.1:37849133-37970207 GCF_900497805.2 Vombatus ursinus | reverse complement strand
GGAGCTCCTGGAGTTTATTGAGTAGGGGGTATGACATGGCCTGTGATTTTGGAAAATCATTTTGGCAGCTGTGGGCAAGATAAACTGGAGCAGGGAAAGACTTGTGGTAGGGAAACCAATTAGGATACTGTTGCAGTAGTCTGGGTAAGAGGAGATAAAGGTGTTTGGTTGTAGGAGCAAAGATAGGGGATAGATATGAGAGATGTTATAGAGGGAAAAGCAACAAGACTTGGTGGCTGACTGGAATATGTGAGGTGAGGAAGAGTGAGGATTTGAGGTTGGCCTTGAAGTCACAAACAGCAGCAAATCGTGTGCTTCCCATTAAAGCAAGTCACAACCATCTAATGGCTTCCCAATTCAGACATACCTGTTACTACACTACCCTCAGAGAAGCAATTAGAGGACTGATTTGGCAGGCAGTCAGCTAAGAAGCATTTGTTAAGTGCTCTCTAAGTGCCAGGTAGTGTGCTAAGTGCTATCGATACAATTAAAAGCCAAAACAGGGTCCCTGACTTAAGGAGCTCACTTTCTAATCACAAAGACAATATGCAAAGAATAATAATGTCTATATGACATATATACAATATAAACGAGACGTAATTTCCAAGGGAATGCGCTGAGTGAGACTGGAAAAGGATCCTGCAGATGATACATCCTGTATGAAATACCTCTTTTAATGCTGTCATGGACTAACCTAAACAGTTGAACTATAGAACCTAATAAAATTTCCTGCCTGGAAACCTGATGGACACACATTGAATATAGGCCTCCTCCCAACCCAGACCTAAATTGATTTCTAAAGTAAAAACAAATGTCATAATAGAAGCACACAAAGAAAAGGCCAAAATGTGAACTGTTTGCCTTTATAAATAAGGATGGAAGGAAAATGCCTGAAAGAAGGAAGGGGGGGAGGCCAAATTGAAGATGTCACTGTATACATATCATCCATTTATTTTTATCAGCCTGGCAGATTGGAAGTTTTATAGGCTCTCAATCTCTTTAGGCAATTGAATAATAGAAGAAAGCAGAAGATAGGATTTTCTCTTATGTCTGGTTTATGGTGTCACCACCTTACTCCACCAGGCAAGTGCTTTCTACATTTATCTGCAAAAGCCTCAGGAACTGGAATGTGCATACACAGGAATGAGTATCTGTTATCTGGCCTGGGGGAGTAACAGATATGGTCTAGATAAACTCACTTGAAGTTGGTTGGGGGTAAGAAGACTTGGCTTCCGGCTCCAGCTCTCTTCCACTAACTATGGCTATGACAATCAGCAAGTTAATTTCTTTACTTCAACACCATTCACCTCACCTATATATAGGCATAATAATGTCTTTGCCACCTTGATAAAGTAATAGGACTCTTGGGCAGATCAAATAATAAAGCACTTGGTGAGAATAAAAGCATGATAAAAATTCAAGTATTGAAATTATGAGACAGACAGACAAACAGGAGAAAGAGAGGAAGAGGGAGGGGGGAGAAAAGGGAGGGAAAGGTGGGAGAGCAAGTGGGGAGAGAGGAACAGAGAGAGAGAAGGAAGGAGGGAGGAGAGAGGCAGGAAGAAAGGGAGGTAAAGAGAGAGAGAGAGAGAAGAGAGTTGGTTGGATGGAGAGCCTAGCTTAGTGACCCCTATTCTAGACTTCTCTGACAGATCGTTCCACAGGTATTGATTCAGCACAATCACGCCTCACCTACCAAGGATACTCTCTGAATGTAGGTGTCATAGTCCCTGCTAGGGAAGCATTTGTTTAGATAGCTAGGTGGTGTAGTAGAGACAGAGTTAGATTTGGAGGAAAGAAGACCTTAGTTCAAAGCCTGATTCAGAAAACTAACTGGTTGAGTGACCTTGGGCAAGTCATTTAACCTCTCTCAGACTCAGTTTCCTTATCTGTAAAATGAGGATAAATAATAGCACTCTACCACACAGAATTATTGTGAGAATCAAATAAGACCATGTGTGTAAAGAGCTTTGCAGGCTTTAAAGTGCTATATAAGTCCTAGTTATTATTATTAACTATTACTTCCCTAGACTCCTAATTCTTCTAATATCAGGAAGTAGAACTATAAAGGCCTTCCTGTAGTTGACTCCATTTGATTTCATAGAGTGAAGGAGGGAAGAACAAGGGAAGGAGTTGAGATTTTCAATTGCCACCTCCTTACCCTCCCTCATCAAAGAGGAAATCTCTGCTCAGTCATTTATTTGCTACTTCTGCTAAATAAGTATGGGACTGCAGTTTATGAAAGAGAATGTTCCCTTGGCTAACATAATTTGTGGCTCATAAATAGCGAGATCAAATGGGCTGCAACAGGGTGAGATGAAAGCAGAGCCCTCTGCTGTTGACCCAGAGGTCTGGTTTATATTTGCTGGCTTACTGTTTGCCTGGGGAGCTCTGGTCTAACGAAGACAGCAGTGTCCTGTGATTTACGGGCTGTTGTCTGCAAGTTACAATGATTAAATTGGGAGAGTAAAACACCTGCACACAGCCTATTAGAGCTGTCTTTAATCAGAGTATATAAATACATTACCACCAGGGTAAGCCTTGAACATGGCAGGAGTTCTCTTTAACCCTTGAGTTGTCAATTAGAGTTGTAGTTTCTCTTGCCTGCCAGGTTTTACTGTCATGCATATTGAATGACAACCAGCAAAGGGCTAAGGAACTGTCCTGTTGCATATACTGGACAAGAGTTTCCTTGCTGCAAATGCCTGCTGATAAAAGCATATTCTTTTGGTTGTGCTGTATAAATCAGTAAGCTCAGAAAGGAGTCACTTCATTTGTGTCTGACTATTGACAATGCCTGTATTCAAGGGAGAACCTTCCTCCTTCCCAGTACATGCTGTCACTTCTGCCCTTGAACCACTATGCTATACTCTCAGAGTGGATAATGCTCTCTCTGAGGCAACATGTTGGGTCAACACAAGAGGCACCAATAACTTAATACTTTGAAACTCCCAATGGAGAGAGTCATGTGCTCCTATATGGAATTATAGAATTTTAGATGCATAAGGACCCTGAACAGCAGTGAAGGAAAGATTCCAATAGGCAGAGATGAAGGTAGAGCCCAGTCTAGTCATAGGAAGCAGAATGAGCAAAGACACAAAGGTAGGGCAGTGTGGGATGTATCAGAAGCATGGAAAGCAGTTCAATTCGTCTGCAGGGTAGAATGCAAAGTAGTGCTAGAGAAAGCTGAAAAATCAGGATAGAGCTAGATTGTGAAAAGCCTTGAACACTAAGATGTCTGGGCTTTATTCAATAGGTAATGGGGGGTCACTGAAAGTTTTTGAGTAATGGAATTCAAAACTATGTATTAGAAAAAGATAAAGCTGTCATTAAAGACTACAGATGCTCTTAAAAAGAGTTAACTTACTCATCATACTTCCTCTGCACCCCTTCCCCGAGTTATTATCAATCATAAAGCCAATTAGTAGTTCATGTAGCAAAGTAAATATTTACTAATAGTGCTTAAGGTAAATAGTTTTGTTTCTTTTTTCCAATTTCCATTATCCTTGTCTTGGATCAAAGAATGATGGACTTGGCTCCAATAGAAGTAGGAAATGTTAACTACACAGTATGTTAGCTCTAGGATTTCCCTTCTCTAATATGCTTTTGTATGTATATGCAGCTTTTCCAGATGACTAAATGGAAAGAGCAAATTAAAACTTTTTTTTTAATAAGCAGAATGAATCTCATTAAGTACTATTTTCACTAAAGTTACTTTTTCCTTATTTTCTTTCCTGATATATAGGGTTTTTTTTTCTTCTGACATATAGTGTTCATCTGAGATTTTGTCCTTTTCCCAAGTCCAAGGATTTGGCTTCTCTTTCCCTAATGCTTGGCACTGATTATATAAAATTTGGGTTTCTATGCACAGATAAGTTGAAGGCTTTCAAGACCAAGAAAAAATCTCCTTGTTGCTATTTTTTATACTAACCACACCTCAATACATCAAGGATGGGTGATTTCATCTCTTCCTCAACAAAAATCCTAACCTTACTAATCCCTAGCAGATGGCCTTCATGAGTTGCTGTGGCCAAAAAAAATCATCATCTGCTGGTCAGCCTTCTGGTGATGACCTTTCCTAAGCATGGCTGGGCTGGTTTTCAGATGACAAACACAGTCCATTGTCAATGCAATACTTCTAGCCTTTCTGTCTTGGTAGGACTGGCCAGTAGACTGTGCTTTACCAGTATCCATCAAGAATAATACTAACATTTGACATCTGTAGAGTGCTTTCATGGTTATAGTCATTTGCATAATATAGTATCTCATCTGAACCTTCCCACAATCTTGTTAGGTCAGTCCTGCCAGTCCTATCATCTTCATTTTACAGATGAAGAAGCCAAGGCTCTATAAGGGTGTGACTTCCCCAGGATTAGGAGATTAGTAAGCGGGGGGGTGGGGGGGGGGGGGGGGGGGGGGGCGGGAGGGGCGGGCTTCAAATTCAAGTCTTCCTGACGCCGGGTCCAGCACTGTATTCCATGAAACACTAAAAAGCTTTTATCAAGCACTTACTAATGTTCTCCAAAGCCATGGAAGTACTTAGCATCACCTTGATGACATGATAAGAAAAATGACTTTGAGGTACACCAACCGTAGAAACTTGAAATTTTTAAAAATCCCTCTATAAACGGTTAAGGGGAAAAAAAACCATCTTCTAAAAATAAAAAGAAACCACAAACTTTGTAAATAAGTAATGTTCTGGAGAGAAGGCACTTTTCATCTGTTTTAATTTCTAGTTTCTCTATAACTCCACAAAGCCACTAAATAGCAATGAAACCTGGGTTTGTATGACATTTCTTTCCAAAGTTTAAGCACATTAGGGGCATTATCCTATAACTTCCCAGGAGGGTTTATAGAAACATTTTACAAATAAATTCCTCAAGCACTGAAAAATGCAAAACAACTTTGCTCAGATAAATCAGCACAGGCAAAAACAGAAAGAAGCAGGAAGAAGATGACTGAGCCCTGTGAGAAAGAAAATATCCCCCTGTCAAAGTCTCTAGCCATTTGAAAGTATCATCCCTGGGTGACAGGGATTCTATAGGCTTCTTCCATTTTCTAATCAGTACTTATTTCTGGGTAATCAATGACATTCATTAAAGATTACTAACTAGCTCAGACTCTTGTCCAGAATGGAACAAATAACCATCAATGGAGTTTCACTAGGGGAATATACATGTGTGTGTATATACACACACACAAACACGTATATGTATATATGTGCACACACATACAAATATAGTTTATACCAAGAATATCAAAGTTATTGGTTCTAGTTATATGGTTCAATTCAATTCAGTACAACAAAAATTAAGCACCTAATATTGACCAGGCACTGTGTCAGGTGCTGGGGGTACAAAAACACAACTGAAACAGTCCCTGACCTCAAAGAGCTTACATTTTACTTGACAGGCTAGTAAGGCAGCAAGGCCAAGTTCAAAGAGTACTGGTTCTAAAGTCTGAGGACTTCCCCTCTAAGTAGCTCTTTTGATAGTCTGTGTGAGACTTGGGACAAGTGATTGAACCACCTTGGGCCTCAGTTTCCTCAACTGTAGAAATGAGGGAGGTTAGACCTGATGGCCATTGATATTTCCAGCTCTAGCTATAATCTTATGGCATCCATAAGTAAATACAGTACACAGACAGTTTAAAAATTGTCAAGGAAAGAAAAGAAAGAAGCCAATAAACTGAAAGTTTTTTTTTAATTTTCTCTCTGGGGCTTTCCCCCCATCACCATGGACTTAACAATGTATATTCCAGTTAACAGTGACTGAAATGGTCTGAACAACTGGAGTTTTTTCCTTCCTCCATCCTTACACCATTTTGTTCACTGTCTCTCACCTGGAATGCTCTGTCCCTTTACCTCCCTCTCTCAGTTTCAAATCACCTCCCTCTCCCTCTATACATGTTATTTCTGGGTAGTCAATGACATTCATTAAAGATTACTACCTGACTTTAAATTTTTAAACCTCAAAAGGTTTAAAAGAAGGTTATCACCAGAAGGCTGACCAGCAGGTGATGATTTCACGATTGTAGTCATTTGCATAATATATTATCTCATCTGAACCTTGCCATAATCTTGTTCGGTCAGTCCTGCCAGTGCTATCATCTTCGTTTTATATTTATGTTAAATCGATTCTTTTATGAAGGCAAACTAGGCCGTCTTTCCCGTCCATTCTTACCTAGCCTTTAACTACTGAACGGGCATTGCCTCAGAAAAACTGAGGCCTGGGAAAGACCTCAGTTTAAAAAGGCCAAGGTCTCCCACTGCATTGTGGGCCATCATCACCTCTGTCTTGTCACTAGGCTCTGATGACTCTGGAGGAGAATGAGGCTGATGCCTTGGCACAGCCCTGCCTCATTGAAATCCAGTTCACTTGCAAGCCAAGACATCACCCTCCTGATGTTGTTGGTCCTCCGAGAGCACGAAGACTAAAGAACAGACGACAGCAACAACGCGCACTGCTAGATGTGTTTCATCAGTGCACAGTTTTACACCAGGGGCCTCCCCTGGTATCTCTTCCTCTCCTATCCGGATTCAGCCTTTGCTAAAAAAGAGAGCAAGCCTGCCTCTCTCTCTCAATTTAAATTCTCAACTTCAAGGTAGAAGCTGACGCTTTTGATCTTTCCTCTCTGTTCCAGGGCAGTTGCCCAGTCAATTTTCTTCTCAGACACTAAAAGAATCAAGTCACCTTCTACTATTCAACTTGTTTACATAGCTTTTAAACCCAGAACTTCTTTTTTTGGCTAGGCCACGGGGTTAAGTGACTTGCCCAGGGTCACACAGCTAGTAAGTGTCAAGTGTCTGAGGCTGGATTTGAACTCAGGTCCTCCTGACTCCAGGGCCGGTGCTCTACCCACTGTGCACCTCGTTGCCCCATTAAACCCACAGTTTCTATGAAAATGAAGTTATATTTTGCATGCAAGTGATTTTGCCTTTCAACGAAATGGTTTTAGAAAACATGATGGACATTTTTCAATAAATCACCCAGAAGCAAAAAATTGAAAAAAAAATATTTAGAATCAAGTGAAAATAGCTCTATGTTAGCATCGTACATAGGGAAGCTCAATCAGTCAGTCAACAATCATTTATTAAGTAAGTGCTTACTACGTCAGGCATTGTATTAAGGAGTGGGGATATAAAGACTGGGGAAAGCAATCCATGCCTTCAAGGAGTTTACATTCTGATGGAAGAGACAACTTGTAAACAGCTCGGCACATGTTAGAAGGAGAGGGAGGTGATTTGAGAGGGTAAGATACTATCACCTGGGGGTGGAAGAGCTGGGAAAGAAAAATTTTTAGCTTAGTCTTAAAGGAGGCCAAGGAAACTGAGAGGCGGAGGTAAAGGAACAGAACATTCCAGGTGAGAGACAGTGAACAAAATGGTGTGAGGATTGGGGAAGGGAATAAACATTAATAGAGCATCTACTATGTACTGATCCTCACAACAACCATGGTAGGTAGGTGTTATTATTACCCCCATTTTACAGTCAAAGAAATTGAGGTAAATTGAGGTTAAATGACTTGGCTGGGGTCACACAGCTGGGAAGTGTCTGATTTGAAATCAGACTTCCTGACTTCAGGTCCAGAATCAGCTGCCTCTAGAATGGGAGAAAAGAGTGTTGTGTTTTAGGCCTGCAAGTAGGCCAGGATTACTAAAGCACAGAATCTGTAGGGGGAGGAATGTGTAAGAAGACTGGAAACGTAGGAAGGGTCCAGGTTATACAGAGCCTGAGATGCCAAACAGAGGACTTTATATTTGATCCTGGAGGAAACAGAGATTCACTGGAGCTCATTTAGCAAGAAGGGGTGACACAGTCGGCTGTTGGTTGGTTGTTATCCTTCATTTTCAAAGAGGACCAAAATGACATTACTATGTTGGGGTCAAGGTACAGTGTGTCTGGCTGTGACTGATCAGACCAATACAAGCTTGGAAGGCTCTACCACAGGTCAGGCACAAATAGTCCACACAAACATTTGGGGAGGAGGTGTCTCTAAAATTTGCACACCTCACATTCTTTTGAGCTACTGCAATTCTGCTTCGCTCAGCTCTACATTTAAAAAAAAAAAAAGTCATCTGAATGTCAGCTGAATGGAGGATGCATTGATTGAAGTAGGGAGAGACCTGAGGCAAGAAAACCAGCTAGAAGGCTATTGCAATAGTCCAGGAGAGAGGTGATGAGGGCCTGGACCAGGGTTGTGGCTAAATGAGTAGAGAGGAACATACATCAGAGATTTTGTGAAGGTAGAAGTAAGATTTGGCAACAATAAGATATAGAGGGAGGCACTGAGTGAGAGTGAGGAGCTGAAGATGATACCAAAGTTTCAACCCTAATAGGGAAATCTGAAACATATAACAGGTTAAGGGGAAAGATAATGTGCTCTGTTTTGGACATGCTGAATTTGAGATTCCTACAGGACATACAAGTTAAGGTCTCTAAAAGGCAGTTGGTGATGCCTGACAGTAGCTCCAGAGAGAGGCTAGGGCTGGATGTATAGATCTGGGAATCATCTATATAGAAATGATGATCAAACCCCTGGGATCTGATGAGATTACCATGTGAGACAGTGTAGAGTGAAAAGAGAAGGAAGTCCAGTAGAGAGCAATTTGTGGGCATGCCCTGGATGGAGAGCAAGCAAATGGGGCTGACAAGGAACTGTAGGACAGACAGAAGAAGAGGAAGAGAGCAGTGTTCAACTCAATCATGAATAGAACAGCCCCAGCTTACTACAGATTCTAGACCTCTCAGAAGTCACCATTTCCATGAAACAGAGAATAAAGTTGTTTTGTTTTTTTTTAAAGAAATTTAAATGAAAACAGGCAATGGTTTGTGAGGCAGTAGGGGAAAAAAAGTCATAGATGACTCATATGTATACATGTGAGCAGGCATATAGGTCAGTAGCTATTGATGTGATTTCTTTTCAGAGTTTCTTTTCAGCAGGAGCTGTATTGGTCATATATAGGTAACATGAACATAACAGCTGACCCGCCTCCTCTACAGCATCCCTTTATATTTGCCAGCTCTCCCTTCTGTGTAATGGTGAAGGAAGGTGAAGAACTAATGACCTGAAAGAATGAATGCAGAAAAACACACAAAAATGAGTAAATGTCCCCTTGCAAAGTGTAATTTTAAAGGGAGAAAATAAGAGAATTTGGCTTCAAAGGAGCCAGTTAGCTGTTAGATGATCTGACTTCAGTATTGTATATAAGTTCAAATATTTTACACTTTTTCTATGGAGTCATGGGAAAACTTTATTATAGTACACTAGGGACCTCATTAACAATATATGCTCAGTTAAATAACATTTTGCTCAAGGCAAGTAGAACTGATTTGATCATTAATTCTTAAAATTCTTATGGGTAAGGAGTGACGTATAAGGAGCCTTTTTTAAAGTTACCAGGCACCACATATCCGGGTTTTCTAGAAGGTCAAATGCCACTAGATTCCCAGGAGGCTATTTGGCTTACACATTCCAATGATCATAAATAGATTCCTAACCAAATCAATTTCTCATATTTTTTATTTTATAAAATATCAGGACCCTGATAACAACAATATCATCTAGTCTCAAGATGTTATGAATTTTAGAAACTGATAAAACAGACTTATAACAAGTATCAACTATGTTTCATAAACTTGCTTTATTTCTATTTAGCAAATGTTCTATGTGAATATTTCCAAAAAATCAATCTCTCACTTTTATCTTGTAATTAGAAAATGACATGATAAACTGAGACCTAAACTTCCATCTAAAGATTCAGATGGGACAGAAATACACAACAGTGCAGAAAGCATGAGAAATAGTATAAGGGTTGATTGTGATCTTAACATTATCCACCCTATAGTGAGTTATAATCTCAAAAAATAAAGTTGTACTTCTCTTGCTCCCCAGAAGGGAAGAAGGTGAGGGGGACAAGAGGCAGACCTTCTACTGTTACCTAAATATGGCAAAATGATTTTTTTAAATATCACTTATAGTGCTCTGTATATAATGTTTTTAATAAATGTTTGAAGAAATGAATAATTATAGATTTCACTTCCACAGAAGTACACTTCTTGATTCTGCTAATTCATTAAATAAGCAGTTTCACATTTGTTTTTCTACTTGAGATACTGGAGACATCAGAGATGACTTTAGCCAATAATAAGGTGTTTTCATGGTTTTATAAAACAAAAACAAAAATGTCTGTTCATACCAGCATGTCTGCAACACATTGTATCTCACCCCAAATAAACTAATGTCCATAAAAACAAATGATGCGTACACTCCCAAAGCAGAGCCCCTTATCATCTGATGACCCCAACATCCAGCTCAGTATTTCCACAGCACATGCAACCTCCACTGGGTAATAGGAAAAATTTCACAATAAGTAGGAAACAACTTACTTTAAAAGCCAACCAGTGATGCCAAAATGGCATCTGACTTTGTCTTCACCCACTGCCCCTTCAGCTACTTAGCTCTCCAATTCTTTTTGGCAGCTGGCTTCTTCCAGCTCCCCAGCTCCCAAAAGGTTTTTCCTCAGCCTTCCATTGGTAGAATAAAGCGGGGCCTGGAACTCTCTCACAAGTCTTTGGCCCTATTCCATGGCCAATCCAGTGGCACCCACCCAGTGATTCCTGGGAACCATGCCAACCACATATACAATTCCACTATCTTCCTCCACCAATTCCTTGCCACTACCATCAAGGCAATCATATTACCCTGCAGTCAAGTTAATAGATTCAGATGCCAATGGCTGAATAATTATCTATGGTAATTTTCATGTTTTTCCTGTATTCAGCATGCTGTTCTCTACTCCTCTGCTCCAAATAAACCCAAAACAAACCTGCAAAAGCACCCACAGAGAAATAATTTGCTATAGAAGTTATGAGGAGGTATGGTTAGAGGAAGTTCCCTCATCTAGGAATTTTTTTATACCAATGAAATTACAAGGCTATTATTTATCCCCTATGCTCTTAATATCATGTACAATTTGAGAGACGGCTTCACTATATAAAGGGGAAGCCTAATATCCTTAGAGATATTTCTGTTTTGTTTTGGTGGGATATTTTTTTGCCATCAGACTTTTTTGAGATGTGATCTGCCACAAAACAATATGGTGATAATACAGTAAAAAATAATAACCACAATTATTATAGAAAGCCTTGGTCAGTTGTCCAGTATTGATTATGCATGAAATATTACTTAAGGTTGCAAAAATTAGAATCTACCTAAATTCTAGATTCAGGCATCTAAAAAAGCAAAAATCAGTTAGCTAGAATTATATACCAGAAGCCCAATATTCTTTATAAATTGACACATGACAAATCCAGTGGTACACAATGATCTAGAGACATAATATTGATCCATAAACAAAAGTTTTTAATAGATGTCACTACGTAGAATGCCCAACTTCTAAGCTATGTGGAATGCTTTTTTCAAAATATAGAGACAATGGGAAAAAATTAAAACTTCTTGGAAACAGGATGAGGTAGGTAACATACATATGTAACATTGTTGCTATCTTGTCAGAGGCCCATAGATAGTGCAATTGGATGGAGGGCTGGGCCTGGAGTCAGGAAGACTTGAGTTCTAATTCAGCCTCAGATGCTTACTGGCTGTGTGACCCTTGGCAAGTCACTTGACCTCTGTCTGATTCAGTTTCCTCAACTATAAAATAAGGATAATAATAGCCTCTACTTCTTAGGGTTGCTATGAGGATTAAAAGAGAAATATTTATAAAGCATTTACAGTGCTTGGTATATAGTAAGCACTATATAAATGTTTGCTAATATTGTTGTTTTCTGCTACTGGAGATATTCCAAAGATGCTTTAAGTGAGACTACAGAAGAAAAGTTTATATCATCAAACTATTATTTTTAAATTTTTAGTTTTTTAAACTGGGCAAGAGCCTACAGCATAATAAATATAAAAGAATAATAGTAGGACAGTTATTTGTCCTTGAGATAGTTTTTGAACTCTATCAAAAAATATGAAAAGAATGAGATAATAATAATAAACTTACATTTAAATAGTCTTCTAAGGTTTGCAAATTCTATACTATTTAATCAATCAATAAACATTTATTAAGTACTTTCTGTGTGCCAGGCACACTTTTAAGTATTGTAGACAAAGGGATACAAAAAGATGCAAAAGACCCCCAAGGAGCTTACAATCTAAAGGCAGAGGGAGTGTACGCATCATTTGTTTTTATGGACAAGCTATATACAGGTTAAATAAGAAATAATTAACAGACAGTCATGGAATAATGAGGTTGAAAGTCAGATTGTAAAGGGTTAAGAAGAAATCAAGAGGAGAGAAAGTGGAGGCATTTGTTGTAGATTGACTTTTTGAGGAATTAAGCTACAAAGGACAGAAGAGATAGATAAAGGATGATAGTTAGCAGGGATGAAAAGGTTAAATGAGAATGTTTTGTTTTGTTTTGTTTTTGAGGATGGGGAGACATGGACAGGTTTGTAAGCAGTAGGAAATGAGTCAACAGACAGGGAATGATTGAAAAATAAGTGAAAGAATGGGGATGCTAGAGCAATTTGTTGCAGGAGATGGGGTGGGATGGAATTGCTTAAATAAGTAGCAGAATTAGTTTTGATAAGGTGTAAGGCCCACTTCATCAATGTGAAACAAGGATAAAGGAGGTGAGAGGGGCAGAAGGAATCTGAGTGATAGAAGATGAGGAAGACAGGAAAAGAGGGAGCTCATGGCGAATGGTCTCCATTCCTTCTGTAAAACTATGAGGCAAAGTGGAAGGAGAGGAGCCATGAGAGATTTGAGGAGGGAGGAAAATGTCTGGAAGAGCCACTATGGAGAGTGAGAGAGCGAGTTAATAAGGAAGGTATGATGGGATTGCCTAGCAGCAGTGAGGGCCCAGTTGAGATTACATAAAATAAATTTGTAGTGAACCCAGTCAGAAAAGTTGCATGATTTCCTCCAAATGTTCAGCAGCAGATGAGTAAGAGTGAAGATGATAAATTGTGGGAGTAACCCAACATTGAGACGTGGCTGGACATAATCAGTGCTATAAGGGTGCTCAAGAGAGGGCAGTATAAAGTTCACCAAGAGGTCAAGATGGGGAGAAGAGGAGAAAGTAATTAGTGCAGGGGAAATGGCCTAGGAGAAAAATGATTTTCAAATCTACTTATTCATCAATAACTTATCTGCTGACCTCTAGTCTTTCTTCTCCAACTGTCTTTCAGACATCTCAAACTGGATGTCTAGTAGACACTTTAAATGCAACATGCCTAAAATTGAATTTATCTTTCCCCCCAAACCCTCCCCCTCTTCTAACTTCCCTATTACTGTAGAAGGCAATATCATCCTCCCATTTCCCCAGGCTCACAACGTAAGCTTCATCTTCAACTCCTCACTATCTCTCACCTCACCGCCCCCCCCCCCCGCTCCCCTACAATCTCTTTCCAAGGTCTACTGATTTCACCTTTGCAACATTTTTCAAACAGGCCCCCTTCTCTCATCTGATACTGCCACTACCCTGGTGCATGCCCATATCACCTGATACCTGGAGTACTGCAATAGCCTGCTGATAGTACTGTTTGCCTCAAGTGTTGCCTCATTCCAGTCTATCCTTCATTCAGCAACCGAAGTGATTTTCCTAAAGCACTGGTCTGACCAGGTCATGCCCATACTCAAATTCTAGTGGCTCTCTATCCCCTCCAGGATCAAATATAAAATCCTCTGGTGTTCAAAGCCCTTCATAACTTACCCCTCTCCTCACTTTTTCAGGCTTCTCACACCTTACACCCTTCACCCCATGTGCTTTTCCATCCAGTGACACTAGCCTCCTTTACTATTCCATGATCAAGACATTCTATCTCTTGGCTCTAGACATTTTCTCTAGCTGTCCCCCATGCCTGAAATGCTCTCTCTCCTGATCTCCACCTCCTGGCCTCCCTGGCTTCCTTAAAGTCTCAGATAAAATCCTACCTTCTAGAAAAAGCCTTTCCCATCTCTCTTAATTCTATTGTTTTCCCTCTGTTAATTATTTCTTCTTTATCTTGTATGTAACTTGTTTGTACATATTTATTTTTTTGTTGTCTCCCTCATTAGTTTATGAGCTCCTCAAGAGCAGGGATTCTTTGCATTTCTTTGTATCCTCAACACTTAGCACAGTGTCTGTCCCATAATAGGTGCTTAATAAATGCTTATTGACAGATTGACTAAGTCTTTTCTCCATAAAAACCCAAAAGTCTTTCCACTGTCATGCTGCTCCTCATTCCAACTTATGGAAGCAGCTACAATTAATTCATGAGACAAAGAACATTTAGTATCTCTTTCCCTTTAAACAACAAAGCTTTCTCAAAAAGCTGTAACTTTTATTTCTACCTACCGCTCCTGACTCCTACAATACTTCACCATTATTTGACAAATGATTGAATAAAATGTTAAGGGTTCATAGCTTGGGGGAAAGCTGTCTATTTTTCAGACAAACTCTTTGATTTACTATCCCGTGGCTAAGTCACTGCAGGAGTCTGGAGAAAGCTCAATTCTATTTGTTCAAAAGTCTGGTCCTGTGGCTTTGGCATTTCTAACTTACCCAGAAATCAGATGTTTTTAATTAATATTCAATTCTATATCTGAAATAATGAACTTAGTTATTCCATGCACTGATAAGGTTCGGAATAGTATATGCACGGAGTGGAGAGATCTCTATTATAGGAGGCCCTAATTTTAAATTGAACTCAGACAAGGTATCTTCTTAGAAATATATTTTAGGCAGGCTCATTTTTTTTTAAAGGAAGAAAAGTCAACCTCATAATGAGGGATTCTACTCAGCTCACCTGATTCTTCCCAAAGGTAATTTACTTGCCAAAGTTTTCGGAATCTCACAGAGAAGTTGTAGAAAGCTTAGAATAACAAGTTGATTTAAAGTTTCTATTTATACATGGTGTCCAGTTTCCAGAAGAGTCTGAGACTAGTGGTTTCAAACTCAATTTAGCATTTAAACTCATTTTCAGCTAGGTCTCTATGGGACCAGCAATTAGGAAAGGCAAAGAGTTCAAAGAAGAAGGGTTATAACCTTTCAATGGCATGCTTGTGCGGTCTTTTAAAATGCAGCTTCTCCAGTCTTTCTTCCTGTATTCAGCAAATACCACAACCCACAACCAGGTTAACAACCTGCTGGTGTGGCAGCCTGAAGCGGGCATAGAAAAACTGTGGT
Organism: Vombatus ursinus; assembly: GCF_900497805.2. Classification (NCBI taxonomy): domain Eukaryota; kingdom Metazoa; phylum Chordata; class Mammalia; order Diprotodontia; family Vombatidae; genus Vombatus; species Vombatus ursinus. The sequence goes on along the minus strand of NW_020955033.1, from coordinate 37,955,032 downwards.
TTTTCATTTGGCTGCATCTGGAAAGACACCAGTTTCTAAGTCCATTTATTCCTACTTCTAGTTGTCCTAGGGAAGGGATCTAAAAACATCCCGATGACTTTACTGCAGATTTTGGGCCAAGAGGTACAACGAGGGGCACAAGAGAAGAATAGTCCCTTTGAATTGCCCAAGATGCCAGGATACCCTAGGAATCTGGAATTGGGGGCTTTCTGCCTTTGTGGTGACTTCTATTCTGCACTGATATCTCTTAGGAAGTACAGTGAGACTGGGAGGATCAGGCCCAGGATTGAGACAACCTGTTTCCTATATTTTTGGGGAAACTGAATCCCCATTTCAGATTTTAATGCAGACAGAGGTTCAAACCTGTTTAATGCTCCCTAGAATTGCTTTGCCAGGTTAGGGAAGTGGAAGATTTTGAGGGGAAATTCTTTGTAGTCAACGTTCAGAAAAATACTTTGGTTTTCCCTGGTCCACTGTCATTTTAGCTTTCACAGAATCTAGGACCAGCAGGGACCTATGGAGGTCATACAATCCATCCCCTTGCCTTTGGATGGGAAGTACTGCACTAGTTCAGATCAATCTCTCCATTTTTAAAACAGACCGCTAAAGAAGGTAATCATACAATCTCCCTTAATTCCCTTTCCAATTTTTAAGGACTCTCACTAACAGGAAATTTTCCGTGGCTGATAGGGTAGGGGTGGGGGACATACAACAACACACCAAATTATTTTCTGCTAATGCCAGTTAACTTAGAGGTGCTTGAGATTTCCTTACATTTAGAGTGTGTGTGTACTCCCAGAGGGAGTTAGTTGAGGTGAGCTTGGTGGTGCCATGGGTTGGACTGGTCACCCTGTTTTTCAGCCAACCCTCATATTTTAATCAGAAGGATCTGAAAAAAAATCTTCCTAACCCTTAGATGTTTTCAAAGAGCTCTGTATGTCTCTGTTCTCACTACAGATGGGCTCTGTTCTGAGGATGGACACTGACCAAGATGAAAATCCCTCTTATGAGTTCAAAGGAAATGATAGGAAAGTAGGGGAGGGGAAAGGGGGCAGGAGAGAATGTGCAGAAGCCAGAAGCCTTATTAAACACTTTAAAAAAACCTTTGATTTTTAGTCTCCCTGGTCCCATCTGAGATGCCACACCACTAGGGTTTTAAGACGGGAACAGAAAATGAAACAAACCTAAGTTTAAAAGAAAAGAATGTCATGATGAACTAATTCCTTTCATCCCAGAATCTGAGAACTGGCAAGAACCTCAGAAATCATTAGGAGGGTAAAAACAATTATGTGATGTGTCTAAAGTTACAGAAGCAAAAGTCACACTGGAATCCAGATCTTCTGATCAGTGCTCATTCTACTATACCATGTCTCTCTCTCTTTTTTTTTTTTTGGCTAGGCAATGGGGTTAAGTGACTTGTCCAAGGTCACACAGCTAGTAAGTGCTTTGTGTCTGAGGCCGCATTTGAACTCAGGTCTTCTTGAATCCAGGGCCAGTGCTCTATCCACTGCGCCACCTAGCTGCCCCATTATACCATGTCTCAATCAGACAAATTATATGTAGATTATTTAAATGCTTTGATTTACATTCTTCAGTCCTGAAATCTCTGTGTCATCATCCTTGACTCCTCCTTCCTCACACTAGCTCTATATAAACAATTTCTGGTCAAATCTTGCTATTTCTATTTTCACAGCATCTTTAGTGTATGTCCCTTTCTCTCCACTCACAGAGCTGTCTCCTGGGTACAGTTCTTCATCACCTGACAGCTGGATTACCAATTATTTTCTTTGTCTCAAGTCTCTCCCCATTCCAATGCATCTTCTAATCAGCTGTCAAAGTGATCTTCCTAAAGCTCAGATACAACAATGTAACTCAGCCTCCTTGCTCAATAAACTCCAATGGCTCCCTATTGCCTTTAGGACCAAATAGAATATCCTAGTAAGGCCTTTCAAATCTGGTCCCTTTTTCCCTTTCCAGTCTTCTTACACTTTTACTCCCTTATACCTACTATATAATCCAATGATACTGGCTTTCATGCTGTCCCTAGCATGAAACACTCCACCTCATGATTCTTTGCCTTTTTACTGGTTATCCTCTAACTCTAGAATATGATTTTTCCTCATTTCCACCTTCTGGTTTCTCTGGTCTCTTTCAAAATTCACCTCAGAACTGACCTTCTGTAAAGGGCCTTTCCTGGTACTCCTCCCCCCTCCCCCTGCTAATGTTTTCCCTCTAAGATAGCCATCCATTTACAGTGTATATATCTTATGTGTACACAGTTGTTTGCATAATTTCTCTTCCATTAGAGGGGGAGCTCCTTGAGGGCACGAACTATGCTTTTACCTTTCTTTGTAACCCTAGGACTTAACACAACACCTGGAATATAGTAAGTGTTTAATAAGTGCTTATTGATTGGACTACAATTTGGTTATTTTCCAGCCAGTTTGAAGGAGATAAAATTAAATTGAATCAATTTTCCTGTGTATTAGTGATTATGTGAAGACGTGTGATTTAGATATGAAAGGGGATGTGCTGTACCAAAGCAGATCATAAGTCCATCTAGTAGTCCAATCCCCTCTCATTTTATAAACAAGGAACTGAGATCCAGAGATGTGAAGGGATTTACATGTAGTAAGCAGCAGATCTGGGATTTGAACCCAGGCCCTCAGCCTCTGAATCCAGCTTTGAATCCCAGCCTATCCTAGGAAGTTGCCCGAGGCATGTAGAGCCTTATAGATGTAGTGAAGTGTTTGAATCCACTTCGTCCTGACTCAATTCTAGCATTCTACTACCTCCATGTTGCCTCTGTACTTCTTAGCATTTGCATTACATATTTGGAAGCTGAAGGGCGGGGAAGGGGTAGGATGAGAGGTTGAGCTTAATGCTTTGGCAAATATAAATTTTCTACATTTCCCAAACCCTTTTTATCCTACTTCTCATTATCATGAGAGGCAGTATAGCATAGTGAGGCATGATCTCAGAGTCAGAAAGACCTGAGTCCATATCCTGCCATACTGGCTGTATAACTCGTGGCAATTCATTTAACCTCTCACTGCTCTAGGCAATTCTCTAAAGTTATTGGTTGCAGAGAAGAAGCCAACCTGCATTGGTGGAGAGAGTTCTCTTACCTGGGAGTTCACTGTACCAGTGAAATCAAAGGTTCGTTTTCTATCCTCTCAGTACCATATATATATATATATATATATATAGAGAGAGAGAGAGAGAGAGAGAGAGAGAGAGAGAGAGAGATGGCTTCACTTATGAAAATGAAACCTAATACCCAGGAGGAAGTTTTTACTGTTGTTGTTTTTCCTACTATCACCTCAAATTAGGGCTTTAAATATATGTGTAACCCAATCAGAGGACTGAATTCTGACAATCAAGACCCCCAAATGAAATTTCAAACTGGTTAACAATTGTTCAGATTCCACGAGTCTCCCTGAAAGATTTCATTGAAGACTTGCCTATCATTCTCAGAAGAAGGTTTTTCTTCTTTCTGTCTCCTCTTTTTTTTCTTTCCAAGGAATCAACCTATTGAAAGTGGTAACCTTTAGAAATTCCTGCTTTACCAGTTTGAAGAACATTTTGGCAGTCCAGAGACTTTACATGGAGAAGCTCTTTCTTGTTACCACAAGGACCAAGAATTAAAGACTTCCCTTTTCCTCATATTCAGTTCACCTTTTTCTTTTCAGATAGTTTTAAACAGATGAGGCAGAAAGTAATGACTCTAGCTCATGTTCCCCCTTGGAACAAATGGCCCTCAACATCATTCTGGCAAGCTGCCAGCTCAGAGAGATCTCCAAGTGACTCTGCGTCTCAGTGCACCGGCTCATCAGACGTGTTTTAATTACATACACTAAGACATTGCCACGACAAGATTCATTTGGAGGAAATATCCCTGGCCAAGGAAGCTTTCTCAGAAGACTTCATATAATTATAATGAAAGGGGAGTGTTTTTGTTATGTGACCCATGATAAGACAGATTCAAGTAACAATCTCTAGTACTAAGTAGTCTTTGAGAAAGGAAATATACTGCGCTGTCTCATCTGGTTGTAATTCGCCTCAGAGCGTGAGAAAAAATCATTCTAATTCATATACACACACATTCACACGCACACGTGTACCCTCAAGTAGACAGCAAATGGACAGTTCAATTAGGGAGCCAATGTTCTCCTGAGGGTATCACCAAAGAAACTAGCAAATCCAAAGTGTTTGGGTAAAGAACTCTGGAAATGTCAACACTCTAGTTTGGCTGATACTTACTAGGGGAACCTTCCTAACCCTGGCTGAGATCTACTTCTGGCTATTCCACTCTTAGCTACCGCCGAGTGGCTGGAGCTCCAGACATAGCTGCCGTACGTCCCAGTCTTCCAAGTTCCCATACTTCCATTGGCTGTAGCCAGACCTATTAAACTTTTCTCTTGAAACTATCTGCACTATGTGGCCATACAATCAGTATTATGCAACTGGGTGAGGATGACAACACGGTAAAGCTTGTGCACAACCCCGCAGGAGACCCAGCACCCAAAAGAAGCCTGAGTACCTTTAGCTAGATACTCCCTCGGTACCTGTGTATGATATTGGACATACTGTGTGCTTGACTTTTTGAGTCTGTCCTCTGAGGAACATACACGATATGCATTAAGCTCCTGGAGAGAGGGAGAAGTGCTTTGTAAATGCATGATATTATTGTTGTTGTTGTCATTGAACTATAATATCAGGGTCATCACTTACCCGGTCTTATTCCTTCTTCATAGTTGCTAATTGTGCTCTTTCTTACTTCCCCAATCTGCCTTCCTCTTCTCCCTTTAGGATCCCTGCTACCATAAATGGACTTTTCACAAGCCTTCTGGGAGATAGCATGGAGTAGTGGGAGTGGAGTAGTGGGCTTACAACCAAAAGACCTAAGCTTCGAGTCCTAGCTCTGCCACTTACTAGCTATGGGACCATAGGTAAGTCCCTGAACTGATCTGACACTCAGGTTCTGCATCTACAAAATGGAGATGATAATCTTTAAATTACCTAGCTCATAAAGCCGTTGTGAGAAAAATGTGTTGCAAAGATCTATATAGGATCATATATATAGAACTAAAAGAGACCTCAGAGGCTGACTAGTCCAAGTCTTTTATTTATAGATAAGAAAACTGAAGTCTAAGAAGTTGTGACTTACCCAAGGTCACAGAAGAGTATAAGCAAGTTGTTTTCATTGCTAGATGCAGCTTGGTGGTATCATGGATTAAGTATTGGGCCTGGAGTTAAGGAAGACCCGAGATAAAATCTGGTCTCAGAATTTTAATAGCTGTATAACCCTGGGAAAGTCATTTAACTTGTTTGCCTCAGTTTCCCTATCTGCAAAATGGAAATAACCTACCCAAGGTTGCTGTAAGATAATATTGGTAAAATGCTTCACAAACCATGAAGCATTATATGAATGCTAGCTAATATTATTACCATTATTGATGCTACAATTTTCATTTGTCACTTCCACTTTTGTTTTTTCTTCTCTACTTTTCTCCTACCCCTACCCCTACCCCTACCTCTACTTTTCACCTCTCAGCAGCCCAGTTCCCTGATATGATCCAGCCTATTTTTAAACTACTGCCATCATTACTCAAAGGTATCACTGCTTCAGCTGCTAGGCTGCCATACCCTAAGCACTATTGTGAATTCACACTTTGGCACAAAAAAGTCTGTTGAAATCTTGTTGCTCATCTTAAGTGTAAAATGGAAGATCCCTGGTGGTCCTGGGACAATACAAAGAAACAGATACCTTGGCATTTTGCAGGGGTGGCTGGTAACTGGATGGCCGGTAGAACATCCTTTGGCTGGAGTCAGTGTGAATGTCACCAAGGAACAGTTCTTCTACAAGGTGATCCAGGTTGTGGTGGAGGTACTGTTTTTCTACCCGGATCAGTTGAAGTTCATGCATAGCAAAGTTCACTGCTCTGGTACATTCACGGCCATTTTCCTCTCGCCATAAGTCATAGGTGGCATCCTGCACCCAGGGGTTATCTGAGGTGATGAAACCAGGGCATGTGTGATTTACCAGCTGACTAAGTCTTTCAGCAACTGCTTCACTATGACAGATGATCTGGACGTTATGTAGCTGGTAGTCTGCCTCGGTCCCTCCTCGGATGATCCAGGATGCTTGGCGAAGCCGTATCTTACCTCTGATGACTAGAGTGTAGGTAGGGTTGGTACAGCGGTTACCACCATAATAAAACTGGTAGGCCTTGAAGGTATTATTGTGGTAGAATCGATAAGATCTGGTAATGAATTCTGGACCAGATCTCACTTCACATCTAGAGAAGAAAAGGAAGAGAATTTTTTTAAAAATAAAAAATACATGAGAAATGGAGACCACTACTATTTTCTGAAAGGAAAAATGCCTTAGGAGCATATAATTTAGAGCTAGAAGAAATGTTAAAAATCATCTAGTCCAATTTCCTCATTTTACTGTTGACAAAAGGGAGCTCTGAAGCAGTTCAATAATTCTTCCAAGGTCACAAAGATAGTAACAAATGCTGTATTCAAATTCAGGTTCTTGGATTCCAGATTCAGGCTCCTTCCACTCTCTAGACAGCCATTTTCTCAGGTTACAAATAGGTCAGGGTTGCAGAATCATCACCCTCAGGCATAATCTTTATCTTTCCTACAAATCTCATTCTTTGTGTGTAAAAGGTAGGTCTCTGGACCAGAAAAGAAGTTCCATTCTTCAATTAGTTAAGAAAAAAATATCATTCACATTTTAATTATAGAAATATGGAAAGATTTCCTGATATGATGAGAAAGGTTCAAACAATCCTTTGCATGAACCTACTTTCATACACTGAGCCATGTTCTAGCCATACGCCAACACTCATGGGTGAACCCCTCCTCTTCCCATATTCCTTCACTTTAAAAAAAAAAAACTATATGGCACTTCCTGAGGGAAAATATAAAAAGGCAAAAGCATCACTTTCATAGTGTGTCCGAGAATCGACAAACTATTCCTTCTCAGATAGCTTTAAAAATGAGACTTGCTGATGTAATTCTGTGTACTCTTTTCTACAGGTGTCAATATTGGTGGGGGACAGGGGAAAGGCAGCATGGAGATTTTTGTCATGTGCCTTGGAGTCTTGGTAGGAGCAAACTTTGCTTTTCTCTAAAGCACATCTTCTTTCACTTTCTACTTAAAATTATGAAATCCTAAGGCTAGAAAGGACTGAAGAAGTCATTGAGTCCATCTCCAGGGCTTCTTAAACTTTTTCCACTCAGACCCCTTCAGAATTTCTTAAACTGTGGGTCAACTGATACTGAACTACATCTACAATTGAATTCAACTCAACTAATACTTATTATGTGCCTATTATATCTAAGACATTGTGCTAGCAGCTAAGGGTACAAAGATGAAAGAAGACACAGTTGTCTGGTCTAGAGGAGCCTACAATAACAACAGTTACAATAAGCCACGCACACAAATAACCAAGAGATAGCTAGGTGGTTCAGTGTCTAGAGCATTAGACATAAGATCTGGGAATAACTGGAGTTTGAATCTTGCTGCAGTCCATGTGACGGAGGGCAAATCACTTAATCTCTCTCAGTCTCAGTTTCCTTGTCTATAACATGGTGATATAAAAGCACTTGCCTCACAGGATTATAATGAGGATCAAAAGAGATAATGTATGTAAAGTATTTTGCAAACCTTTAAGTAATACTACATAAAAATTAAATACTAGTATTTAATTAGAAATATGCTTTATATTATACTATATCACTAGTATTTACAAAGGAAGGGAATTTACTCTATTACTAGTATTTACAAAGGAAGGAAATTTACTATAATACTAGTATATACAAAGGAAGATATGATGAAGATAAAGAAAAGGCATAAAAAAGTTCATCGAGAAATCTGTGAAGGGACAAATTTGCTTCTATTTGTTGGAAAGTTGGGAAGGATTCCCTTCATTTGAATAACCATTTATTATCAGAGAAATTTCATAGAAGAAGTGATACCAGAGTTAAGCCACAGAAAAAAGAAGAAATTTCAACAGCAGTTATGAGGTAGTGGGAGAACATTCCGGAGAGTCAGACCCGATCATAGCAAGATTAGAATGTGAGAACGGGGGTAGAGAAAAGAGAAGATTACCTGCATGGGTGTACAGTGAATTCTACATTTTTTTTCCTTTTTATTTGTTTACTCTTTTGACCAAATTGATTGTTTCCTTTTTCATTTGTATGCTATGTGCTTCCTTTCTTTTTTGATGTTGGATTGTAAGCCCTTCTAGGGCAGGGACTGTCTTTTGACTCTTTTTGTATCCCCAGTGCTTAGCACAGTGCCTGATACACAGTAGGTTCTTAATAAATATTTATTGATAGATAGTACTACAGAGTTTCAGCTAGAAGGAGCCCTAGAGATTATTTAGTCTAACAATCTCATTTTAGAGATGAAGAAACTGGAGCCCAGAGAGTGGAAATAACTTGACCAAGGCCATACATGTAGAAAACAGCAGAGCCAGGGTTTGAATCCAGGTCCTCTGACTCCAAAGCCATGTTCTTTGTTAAAAAATTTATTTTTCTTATTTATGGAGTGGCTACATGTTCTTAATCTGCTTGCCTCCTCTCTCATTACTCTTGGGATGTTACTCTTAATCTTTCTCATTTCCACTTCCCCTATCTTGGTTCACTCAACCTATTTTGCATCTCATTTATCACCTACTCAGCTATCTATCTTCACTTCTCTCCTCTTTGTAGAAAGTCCCCTTTATTCCTCTCCTTATATGTCTCTCAAAACATTCCTTGGCACCCTAATCTCCTACTTTGGCAAGTGTCTCATTTTTTTGGTCAATTTACAGCTAGAGATAATAGTTTAGAATAATCAAATCCAGCTTTTTATACATGAGACATAAGATATACACTGGTAGGTCAATCTTATTTAGTGTTGATATGAAAGCATCACAATTATTAGGTAGTGGGAAATTGAATCTCCAGTCAGTTTAAGCTTGGATTTCTTTCTAGCAAGGAAAAGGGAGATGCCAATTAATGTTAGCTAAGAATAAGAACCTAATTGTAACCAAGAGCCCTCAATTACAGGATCCTCTTATTTTGGCAGGGATACAATGGGCAAATCACCTCTTTGGTTCTTATGGTGCCATGAAAGATATGACAACAGGAATATATAATTTGGCCCTTTTCTATACCAAGAAATTACTTCATTATCAGTATATTTTGCTTAAGTGCTATATACACTGCTAAAATTTCCATTAATTCACATGTATGAAATTATACTTGACATCAGATAAAGGGCAAATTTTCTTTAATGTACTATCCAAAAGAATAGTCCAGTGCTTTTGGTCTGTCCTTCCTAACAATTACATTCTGACTAATAATGGCATTAATTCATTGTTTTTAAAAAGCTACCAGTACTATTATCTCCACTGCAAGAGAAAAATGTCTTTGTTGGTATTCCAAATGGGAATAAAATTACTTAGGATATTGTCAGGTTTTGTGCCCAGTTCCAGAGCAAGGCTATAAAGCATGTTTCCGTAAGCAATTTATCCATCCTTTCCTTTCCATTCCCACTGATATCTAGTCTTCATCCCTTTATACATGGACTATTAAATCATATCTCAACTTGTACATTACTGTCAGATTAACTTTCTAAAATCCCATTTTATCAACTCATTACCTTGCTCAAATATCTTCAGTGACTCCCTAATATTTATAGGATACAATTCACATAGCAGGTGTTTAATAAACGTTTATTGGATGGCTGACACATTCTTTATGCCTGCATTCAAACTCCTTTACAATCTTACCTCAGTTATCTTTCCAGACTTATTTCCCATTACTTCCATAAACAAAATTTCAACTAAACTACTTTCCCCTGAAATGTTCCTTATGCTTTCTTGCCTTTATGATTTTGCTCACATTATCTATTTAAAATTAGTTTCCCCTCTCTCCACCACTTAAGATACATCTCAAGTGTTTCTTACTTCACTCTCTAAATTCACAGCACTTATAGTCTACATCAGCATTTCTCAAAGTGTGGTCCAGCGACTCTTAGGAATCTTTGAACCCTTTTCAGGGGGTCTGTAAGAACAAAGCTATTTTACTAACAACAGTAAGAAGTTTTTATTTCTATAAATATGGTAGATATAGATCAATATAACTCACACAAACAAAAGCCCTTTGCGGCCCTCAATAAATTTCAGGAGGTCTTGAGACCAAAAAGTTTGATAACTGCTGGCTTATAGTGCATACATGGAAATAAGTTATGGATTACCTTATGCTATCTTTTATACTGTCACCTTGTGTTATTTAACTTTACTCCTTTCAATTAAATTGTAAGTCATTTCAGGCAAGGGACTGTCTTTTACTTCTTTAAAGCCTGGAACATAGAGAATGCTCATTAAGTGTTTTCTGTATTATTTTACCTAGTAGACACCAGATGTGCAAATGGAAGAACATTGGACAGAAGTGTTTGCTACTGAGATACTCTCTCGCTAAACTAAATCTTCTGCAACATGTGGGTGGTCCCTATTGTTTTCTGTGGAGCCACAACCTTGGAGTCTAGTTGCACATCCAAACCATTTCTTCCATTTTTTTTGAAGTCTTGGTGAATTAGTGTATATTATGTGCATTATTATTATTTTTTTTGTGAGGCAATGGAGTTAAGTGACTTGCCTAGAGTCACACAGCTAGTAGGTATCATGTGTCTGAAGCTGGATTTGAACTCAGGTCCTCCTAACTCCAGAGCCACTGCTCTATCCACTGCAAAGTTGTAGTTTAGTGTTTTGGGTTTTTTTTGTTGTTGTTTTTGTTTTTGGCTTTTTGGTGAGACAATCAGGGTTAAATGACTTGCCCAGGGTCATACAACTAAAAAAAAAAAACTCACTTTTTCTTTTTTTTTTTTTTTCGGCTAGGTAATGGGGTTAAGTGACTTGCCCAGAGTCACATAACTCCTAAATGTTATGTGTCTGCATTTGAACTCAGGTCCTCCTGACTCCATGGCCAGCACTCTATCCACTGCACCACCTAGCTGCCCCATATGTTCATTATTCTTGAGAGGTAGTATAGCATAGTGGATGGAAGGCTCTTACTGTAGTCAGAAGACCTAGGTTCAAATCCTGCACCTGATACTTATTAACCATATGATCACAGCCAAAGTCACTTAATCCCTCAGTGCCCCAGGAAATTCTCTAAAGCTATAAGTTACAGACTACTTGTGGAATTATATTGGTATAGTTTCCACACTGGAAATTTGATAAGCCAGTGAAATCACAGTTTTGGATCAACTCCCTTTCCCCCAAAAAAGACACCCACCAAAAATTTTATACACCTCATAATCATCCTGAATATTGTTGACATATATGTCAAGAAATTGGTCATAGAAGAGAAGAGTTTTTTGAACAGATGGTGTGTGTGTGTGTGTGTGTTTTTAACAGATGAAAGTAGAAAGAGGCATTTGTAACTAGTGTGATATAAGAAACTTCTTCAGGAAAAAAAATAGTCACAACTTCTTAGTGCTTTAGGCAACTTGTGAAGGCAGTAAGTTACAACAGAATTGCCTTTCTGCATTAGTGGTAGGAATTTCCATTTTAGGGGTTTCCTACTCTGATAGAATCAAAAGACCAGACAAAAACAAAACAAAAAAAAACCATTTGATTCAAGAGAAATTACTATTAAAATTAAAAATGTGGCATCAAGCAACTTCAATCACTTCTATTAAAAATAAACTATGGCATTGTATACTCCAATGCTTCATACTTTTTCTGTTTGATAATGAAGAACCTTTCAAGGCTTCCTTAGTGAAAAACGTAAGTCTGAACCATCAATGAGCTTTCAAAATGTTTACAGCTTTAACCAATGCATAATTTACCAAAAGAATATTTTATTTCTTTGTGAATAATCAAAATTTTTGAAGAATATGTATATAATAGACACTAGAAAACATCTAACTTCCCCTAAATAGTCTCTCACTCTGCACATCTAAACAAAATTACAACTTTAACACATCTAAAATAGTTGGATCGTGCAAAGAAACCACTTTAAAACTGTACTTTAAACGTGTTCTATTTTATCAATTTTATTCTAAAACACAGTGAAGGAAAAAATGGCAAAGCCTCTTTGGGAAGCTTGAAAGAATCTGAAAGCCACCAATCTAGTTAATAAGAATCTTGAGTCATTCTAGATAGAATAACATTGATGAATAGTAAGCTTTAAGGAGAGAGAAGTCGGTGCCATGGAATCAAGGTTGTTGGAGTAAGTTTTTCACGATTGGACAAAAAACAGTCACAGAATTGCTGAGATATTTCTCTTTTTTGTTGTCATTGTTCTGACAGAAGAGAAAGAAAGGGAAATAAAGAGTTGTCCTAGGAAACTGAAACTATATAAAACAGCAACTACCTCTTAACTACAGAAAGACTAGTTAGCTAGGAAAATCACTAAGGAAACTCATATGACCAAAAGACTTTCAATTGATGTCAAAAGCCACAATGAGGCACAAAGAATAAAGGCATCATTTATGTGGCTGAGATCTGTGGTCATAGCTCTAAGTGTTCAAAAAATGAAAGAAAAGTCAAAAGTTACTATTCCCAGTAACCTTGGAAAGGTCTCCTTCCTCAATTACCTCAGATTTACCTTTTATATATTTTCCATTTATTTAGACACGCACATGTGCTACAATTATTTAATATTGTCTTTGTATCACCAGTTAACACAGAAGATGTTCAATAAATACTTGCTAGTTAAGTACAAGAAAGACATATTAGGAAGTAATCTATTGTATAGTGAAAAAGGGGCACAGCATGCTTCATCTCTTTCAAAAGTATTCAATTTTATATTTTGAGTTGTTTGTTTATTAAAGATTGTATTATATTCACTGGTCAACAATTAGTTTGTATTTATACTGCTATCTTGATATAAACATGTTTTTACAGAAAAAAGCCTGGAAGGCTGAATCACATATAGATTTCACTCTCCACCTGTGGCATAAGCCAAACCATTTGGCCAGATACCATATCTGATCTGATGGCAGTTGCTTATGGTGCCCAGGAAGGGAGAAATCATCCTACTTAGATCTAGAGGCCTCAGACTCTTAGACTCACTGACTTCTAGGTTACTTTTGATAATCTAGTGCTCAATTAATGATGAATCTCATATCTGTGGCAGAGAAAAAGAAATCAAGAAATGTGTTATTGCCTAGGAGAGGTAATTCTAGTACCTTTCTCTTTCCTGTTAAAGCTTTGAAGTCATATATTGCATTAGTTGAATATGATTACAGTATTTAGACCATAAGGACCTAACTATGTTTCAGGGGTTGGTGAAATACAAATACTTAATTTCACTTGCTAATGACTTTTTTTATATAAACAAGCAGTACGATACAGTTCAGTAAACAAGGTTCCATTCACTAACTCTATGTGGTCAACTGTGTTACAGTATAATCTTTCCTTGAGCGTAAGGTTTCAACAGTACTTAGCTCTGTTCCTTAACCAAAGAAAGTTTTGGTTTTTTTTAATTGCCTGCCTCCTAGGATAAAATTCAGATAACAAAGGAGTAGAGTTTTCAATGAATATTATAGGCAGCTTCTGTGCATCTGAGACACCAAACAATGGGTGAGAAAGAATGTTTTTCATTTCCCCAGAGCTCTGTGGGATTTCCTCATTACCACCTTTGTCCTTCTTACCCTGTGGAGACCCAATGGCCTTCAATTGTGGGTGGCATCTGCACAGTGATCCGTGCTCCATTATGGAGGTGTTTGAGCATGTGATGACATTGAGATTCCTTGAAAGCTCTCCAAGCGCTCTTCTCTAAAGATCGAGGATGGGATCTGCTATCTGGGTGAAGAAGGGCAGAACCTTCTCCCAGCCCTAGGAGAGAAAGACAAGTGAAAAAGTTAGTCAGTAGGCCTCCAAAGCTCAGGAACCATCTACACAAGTCAGGCTTAAACAATCTATACAGAGGAAACAGTATAGATTGACAAAGCATTTTGTTCATAATATTCAGTCTCAATAGTTGGAATTTTTTTCCTAGTAGAGAGATATTTTCCTCTGTCAGTTTCACTGCTAATTCCTCTTAATGGTTCTCAAAGGGGTGATTTCAACAAAGTTGTTTCCTGTACCCAAGAGGGTGCAAGCCTCTCTTTGGTCCCCCTTCCAAAATCTCTGGGTCACCTGGCCTTCTCCTTAGACACTCCACAGGCAGCTTGACTGTTGAGGCAATACTATACTCCCTCCTATCCTGTTAAAAAAAAAGCCAATTTTATCAAACACTAAATATTAACAAGCGACTAGTATGTTAAGCTGTATGCACTAGAGGGGTTATAACAGCATAAGACATCTTAAAGAGGTTACAATCCACTTGAGAAAAGACAACCTATGAATATGCATATATAAGAGGAGTGAATATGAGCTCTCCCCTGTTACACATACATGAAAACAAGAGCATAAGACGATATAGTAACAAGCTTTTCATTTTATAGTACAAACAACTAAGGGATTAGAAAAGGGAGAGGTCAACTGAGTGTGAAGTCACCAGGAAAGGGAGATGGGAGTCAAACTGAGTCTTAAGGATGTGTCTGTATGATATAGATGGGTAATGAGTATGGGGGTGTTTGGGAGCTGGGGGGACAGTCAGGAGATTGATTCTATATGTAGATTTAGAGGATTAGAATAAGATGTATAGACCACTACAGCAGGAAGGAAAGAAGGAAACAAGCATTTATTAAGAACTTTACACACCATACTACTGTGCTAATTGTTTTACAAATATTATCCCACTTGATCTTTATAGCACCCCTGGGAGTGGGTGCTATTATTATCCCCATTTTATAGTTGAAGAAGCCCAGACACATGGAGGTTAAGTGACTTGCTCAGAGCCACACAGCTAGTAAGTATCTGAGAAAGAGTTTGAACTCAGGTATTCCCGAATCTAGGCACAAAGGTGCCAGCATGGTGAGGGTAAAGGCATAGCAGCTTTGGCAGGGAATACAGGATCAAGATGGGTAAAGATCTGTTGCTCTGGGTGGCAATAACATCTGGGAAGGTGGCAAATCAAGTCAAGGCAACAAGCATTTATTGAGCACCCACTATGTGCCAGGCGCTGTGCTGGGTCCTGGGGAAACAAAGAAAGGCAAAAACCAGTCCCTGTTCTCAAGGAACTCACAGTCTATTAAGGGAGACAATATGCAAATAACTATGTATTAACAAAATACAGACAGAATAAATAGGTGGCACTGTGATTAAAGAAGACTGGGAACAGTTTCCTGGAGAAGGTAAAACTTTGGCTGAATCTTAAAAGAACCCGAGAAAGCACTAATAATAGGTCAAACTCCTATGGCAGTGAGGTGGGACAGTATTATCCCCTTGTATGTATGAGTTGTCTGTAAGTGAAGTTTTCCTACCTTAGGAAAAACTTACAGTTACTTTAGCATCAGTAATTATTACCAATGATGAAAGAAATGTAAAAGGTATGAGTTTCGAAGTCAGAGAAATTTAGGATCCTCACCCTGTCACTTACTACTTGTAGGATCTTGGACAAATCACTTAATCTCTCCAGATCTCAGTTTTCCTCTTCTATAAAATGAGAGGGCTGAGCTATGTGACTTCTAAGGCCCCTACCAGTATGATCTTAATGGAGATCCTCCTAGAACTCTCAATATCCCAATTATTTAGTACTCAAACAAACAACAATGATTTAGCAATCTAATATTTAGGATCTTAGAATCTAAAGCAGGAAGGGATTTTGGAGATCATTTAAGTCTAATCCTCTTATTTTACAGATGGGAAAACTAATGCCCTGAGAGTACTCCATAATAAAATAAAATTAGATGTTTATTTCAAAGTTCTAAAATGTTGAAAGTAATTCCAATTATACTCCTCACATCAAGTTACTTTACAAAAGTAAAAAAAATAGATATCTAAAAAGTTTAGAAGTCAGGACAAGGATTATGAGATGAATATGAAACTGATTGAAGGTGTCAGTGTTATAAAACATAATAGAAGTTTCAAATTAAAACAGTGCTCCCTCTATTACTCTTGATTATTGCAAGTTCAATAACTTACCAAAAAAATTACTTAATCTAAGCACGCTTACAATCATTTACATAATGTGCTTCACTTAACACTGCATTAACATTTAGAATTAATGCAGTTCTCTAAAGAAGTGATTTGCTATACCTCACAATTGTTTTTGGGGGTAGCTAGGTGGCACTGTGGATAGAATACAAGGCCTGAAGTTATGAAGACATCTTCATGAGCTCAAATCCTACTTCAGACGTACTAGCTGTCACTCTAGGCAAGTCACTTAACCCTGTTTGCCTGTTTCCTCAGCTATAAAATGAGCTGGAGAAGGAAATGGCAAACCACTCTACTACCTTTGCCAAGAAAATCCCAAATACATTCATGAAGAGTCAGAAATAACTGAAAATGACTGAGCAATAGCATCTAACAAAATCTAAGAAAGGAAAACTTGATAGGCTAAAGAAAATAACAGATAGCATTTATTTGGTACTTTAAGGTTTGCAAAGTGCTTTATAGATATTATTTCATTTGATGCTTCTAAGTACCCTATGAGATAGGTACTTTTATTATCCCCATTTTACAGATGAGAAAACTGAGGCTGAGAGGTTAAGTGACTTGCCCAGGGTCACAGAGCTAAGGGTCTGCGGAAGAATTTGAACTCAGTTCTTCCTGACACCAACTACAGCACTCTCTCCACCATGCCACTAGTTGTTTGGGTCAGAGATAACTTACCCAAGACTAGCTCTAAGACCAGAGAGGTAACTTGCCCAAGACCACACAATGAGGAAGTAAGAATCAGGACTCGAGTCTGCGTCCTCTGAGTCAATATCCAGGTCTCTTTCCACCACTATTCTGTGAAGTTTCTATGAACTAAGTTGTTCCCAGTCTCCCTATTATCTTTTAAGTTTGGTCATTGAGTATAGGCCAGTGGAAACAAGATGCCAAGGTAAGTATATGCAAGTGAGGGTTGATTACTGCAGCAGGACTGGTATGACTGCAAGCACAGGCTGAGAAAAATGAATGGCAGGGAACAACTCATTCCATGGCTGGAATATTAAAATGTTCACCCTGATTCATTCTAAACCCTAACCTGCTCAGTTGGAGGTGTTTAGATTTAATAATAATAGCTAACATTTGTGTAGTACTTTAAGATTTGCAAAGCACTTTACAAATATTTCATTTGATCCTCATAACAGCTCTGAGAGGCAGTTATTATTATCATTCTCATTTATTAGATGAGGAAATTGGGGCTGACAGAGTAACTTGTCCAGGGTTACACAGATCATATGTATCTGAAGTCAAATTTGAACTCAGTCTTCCTGACTCCAGGTCCACTGATCTATCCTTCCTATCACTTAGCTGCTTCTTATCCTGGGTATGGGGCCTAAAGAGTAAAGATGGGCATCTGAAAAGGAGGAAGGTTCTAAAATGCCTAGAATCTAATCACTGATCCTGAAAATGGCCGAGAAGGAGATGTTCAGGGATGCTGGGCAGTTTACCTCAACTGAGGAGAGAGAGGAAGGGAGAGGACAGGACAGAGGGATAGAGAAGAACAGAAGCTGTTTACATCGAGCATTGGTGCCTAACACACTCCTTTTCAACACCATTCTTCCATGTTAAGGGAAGTTGGGGGTAGTAGGGAGGAAAGAAAGGAAAAAGTATATGAGAATATGATGGAAGGAAATGCATAAAATTAAGGAGTTTTTGTACAAACAAATCTTATTGCAGCTAAAATTAGAAGGGAAACAGTTAACTGAGGGGAAAATCTTTGAAGCAAATTTCTCAGATATTTTATGATTCATTCTATAATTTTTCCCCAGGAATTCTTTGGCAAGTGAGTCACACAGAAACAGAAAAAAAAAAAATAGAAAGAGGGAAAGAAAGAAAGGAGGGAGGGAGAGAGGAAGAGAGAGAGAGAGACAGGGAGAGAGAGAGAGAAGGGCTATGTCCTCACCTCTACCTATTCAGAGACTCCAATGTGGACAAAAACCCAGCCAATATAACAATAACATCAAAGTAAGTAATTTAAATTTAATAGTCAGGACAAGAAAGCATCGAATCAATACTATGAAATTTTTGTTGTTGTTTAGTGGTTTATGACTCTTAGTGACCTAGTAGACAATAGCATGCTAATACTATCCATGAAGTTTTCTTGGTGAAGATACTGGAAGGGTTTGCCATTTCCTTCTCTGGTAAATTAAAGCAAACAAAGGTTAAGTGACTTGCTCACGGTCACACAGCAATAAATATCTGAGGCTGGCTTTGAATTCAGAACTGCCTGACTCTAGGCCCAGATCTCTACCCACTGAACCACGTAGCTGCCTACTTGAAGCTGCAACAGTAAATTTAAAGGATGTGGGGTTTTTAAGTCTTTCCATTTGAAAAATCCACATTTTTAACAAGTGAGGGAATGAAATCAATAGTTCAAATGAAAGAAAGGATACTTATTGTATGGCAAATGAAGTTGGCCATCAATATTCATCTTCAAATATTCACTTGGTTGTTATGGTATATCAAAAACATGAAAAGCAGCTGTAGGATGTGCTAGACTTCTTGTAAATGGCAGGGAACTGAAAATCTATTTAAAAGCGTTAATCTAGACAATGCTGGAGGGCCAACCATAACAATATGTCATCCTTGGACCCTAAAAGCTTTGCTCTGAAGAATCAGATAATGAAGTGTTTACAGATCACTTCAGTGATGGATTTCATTTAATTCCAAGACCTCTGGATTCCACTTGAGGGAAGGTTTCCAATAAACAAGTGTTTAGGTCACAGTAGGTCTTTGGTTAACACACTAGACAAGTCTATTCTACGAACATTCTATCTCACTTTTTTTCCTATCTCTGTATTTAGTTCTTTTGTTCCTTGAATGATAGAAACATTTGGTGGTGTGATGGGGAGCATGGTGGGCTTCGAGGCAGGAAGATTTGAGTTCAAATATGGCCTTAGACACTTACTAGCTAAGTGACCCAGGGAAAATTACTTAACCTCTGGTTGTTTCAATTTCCTCAACTGTAGAATGGGGATAATAATATCAGGGTTCAGGGTTATTTTAAGGAATGAGATATTTATAAAAGTGGTTAGCACAGTGCTTGCACAGCGTAGGTAATTAATAAATGTTTATTCCTTCCCCCTACCTTGATAGACATAGCTTTATACCGAGAGTTTAGATCCTCTACCTTCATGTCTTTAAAAGGGTATCTGATAGTAATGAAGTTACTCTATGTGTGTTCATGTTTATACATACATTTATCAGTTTTTAAAAATAGTTACCTGGAATGCTCAGGGAACAGGATGTTGCAGTAAACTGAATTTTTTTGTTAACTAACAGTTAACCAAAAACTCTATTCTGTTTGGTTGTTGAAAATCCTGCTTCCTTAGAGTCAACATCTTTCTTTGATGACTCAGGAATCCAGCAGTGCCTCAGGCTCATTATTCTGAATATTAATTCTCCCTGTACAGCATTTCATATGCAGAAAGCACAAGAGATTGGGCTGCCTGTGCCAACTTCAGGACATACCCAAGCTTGAGTTTTTGGTGGTGGTGTTGTTGTTTTATTGTTTATTTGAATCTAATATGTTTGTCTTCCTATTTCCTATACTATGACAATAAAGAATGTGGGAGAAAACCACCACATACTCAGGCCAAATAAGGGGCTCATTTAGATATATTATTGTAAATGTTTGATTCAGGTTTACTCTAGATCAGGGGTGGGGAACCCGTAGCCTCAAGGCCACATGTGCACTTCTAGGTCCTCAAGTGTGGCCCTTTGATTGAATCTAAACTTCACAGAACAAATCCCTTTAATGACAAAGGAAAGTCACAAAGAAATAGTCAGCTAGAAAAGAGGTGGTTGTGATACTGCATAACTTTGGGCAACTGATCCTTCATATTCCTGTGCCTCATCCCATTTATAAAGTGAGATAATCAATAGTAGTCTATATTATAGGTGTGGTGAGGAATAATTAATAAAACATATTGGTGAAATTTTTTGTAAGTATCAAATACTATGCAACACTAAACAATAATTACAACACTTTGTAATAGAATGGAATTTGGTCCAAAGAGGGTGTATCTTGGATCCCATCCAAGTACCCAAATAATCTTGTTATAAAACTAGTCTCATGCACAATTAAGTCCCTGGAAATAGATCCTGGGGAGAATCAGAGTGAAACTCTGATATGTGAGTAATAGGCTTGCTCCTATGGGGAGTGAGCATGGGTGTAGACTGCATATAAGCTGTGAAAAGAAAATGAAGTCTTTAAGGCACAAGGGCACCTACTACTTAGCAAATTACCACTTTCAAGGCAGTAAATGATACTTTTACATTCTGATACGTTTGTTTCACTTTACACGAGCAAGTGATTTACTCCAAGGGATTTGATTATTCTTGCCAACATCCTTAAATCCTGCCAAAACGATCTTAATTAGGATCACAACAATCAACTTTCTATTCTTGGAGCAGAAGTTCTCAGTAATAACAGTTTTAAAGACAGGGTTCCACATGAAAAGAAAAGAAAAAGAAAGCTGACCTTGTTGGGACATAAGACCAGGAACCAAATGAATATTGAGTTTTGAATTCCTTGAGCTGTCTACACTGCCTAAATTCACCAGATGATGGCTGTGGAGAGCTGATCTTAGCATACTTAACTCCACAAATGATACACATGCAATCCCTCTCTTTGATCTACACCAACAATAGTAAACACTATTTCCTACTTGTAATGCTCTCATCCATGACATGAGTAAACTGACACCCAAAAGATTGTGCTCAATTTTGGCTGGGGGTAGAGGAAGGGGGTTTTGTGGGACACAGTGCAGGTATCTTTGAAAGGCTTATACAAGCAAGAAGTGGAGAAAAGCCTCATCAATCTGGTTAGTCTGATTGATCTGGACATCTATTCTTGATCATTTTACCCTCTAATCTCAACTTTTTTTGAAGAGTAGTTTTTAGTTGAAATATCCAAATAATTTTCATTTTCTATTCTATTTACCTGTGTAGGCACAGGCTAGGAAACTAAAAAAAAAAAAAAAAAAAAAAAAAAAAAGTGTTTTCTAAAAGGTAACTGACAAGATAAAAGGAGGAAAAAAGGCTGATAAAAAACCTGTGGATATGAACTATAATTTTAACATGTCCTTTGTGGGAACTCCAATGTAAATAATATATGTTAAGGATATGATTCTATTTCTACTATAACCATGCAATATTTCAAGTTAAAACTTGTCTGAAACATGAAAACTTTATAGCAGGTAAAAAGGCAACTGATTAACTTAAATATAGGTAATTATTTATCTATGCAATTGCTCTACCCAATTAAATAAACAGTCATTGCCATAAACTACTGTTTGATGTGGTAACTGTTAGATAAACACTAAGAGGCTTTTTCATTTTTAGTGTAATAGAAAATAGTGGTTCTGATAATACTAGTTAACTATGTTTACTTGTCATTATTTTTAATTTTCATCACTACAGTGACAAGCAAAACTCTTTTTTTCTTTTTCTCTATTTCCTCCCCACTCCTTTTAGTGAGTATGGGGTATAAATGGAATATACATTTCTTGTGAGTTCACCATTGAAGGCTTTCATTTTTCTCTTTTGCTAGAAAAAGTATCATAAAGAAATTATGCTAATCACATGCTACTTTGATTTTTGGCTAAACATCAGGTGTTCTCCTGGGTCACTACTTTCTAACACATAGATCTCCAAACTGGAGATCAGGATGTAAGTATAGATTCCAAAGCCTCTCCTGGTACATCATCAGACTAGTTCTTGGGGGCACTAACCCTTCTCTGTCTCTTCCAGAAAAGGGCTTGCTGTGGTTTGCTAGGATTTCCAGTAGGGGGAAGGGAGGAGCAATAGTCCCCCACTTTCTCTTTTCCACATAGGGATTTTTACTGTTCATCCATCTCTGTCTCCAGGAATTTTACTGTTTCCCCAGTCCTCTCCCCCTTGGTGACTGCAAAGCTTCAGGGAATTAAAAAAAATAGATCCTGCTCACAAACCAAGTGGGGATCCCTGATCTAAAGGCTTAATCATTTTGAACCATCACCTATATGGGATCCTTGGGAGACACACCATGTGGCTTTTCACTACCTTAACTGACAAGAGAACTAAGTAGGTAAGCAACCTATAGAGCTGATATTGATCAATTTAGGTCCAAAGCCTTGCTTTTCCTTCCCTCAAAGGTTGATTTTTTTACTTTAGTCACCTGGATATTTCCCCTCTCTCCATTTCCCTGATCTGTAGAGAGCAAAGATAGGCACATATAGTGGGGAAGTATAAAAATCATGAATATACGTTTGAATGATTCTTATCATGTAACTGTCGATGTTTTAAATTGGCTATGTCAACTGCCAAGTTGATCAAACTTCTGCTTTCTGCTCAAAAACAGAATGTAATTGTGAAACACACTTGCCATCTGTGCTTTGCTCTTCATCTTACAGAGATAAAAGAGAAGCAGTCTCTGGTTGTCTTGTTCATTCTGAGGGTCACAGGCTTAAAGCACGACTCTTGCACCTAGATGTGTTCATGAAATTTGTGTTTTTAAAAAGTCATTTTATCTTTAATATTTAAAGTTCCCACACCATTTTTCCTACTGTTCTGGGAAAGGTCAGAGAATGGAAAAAGAACATTTTCTTAGCTTCATGAAATTCTTCTAGCAAATTATATTTTCTGGCAATTACATAGGCCATAGAGGGGCAAGGGATGTTCAGAGATCACCTGGTCTATTGCTTTTATTTTACAGATGTGGAAACTCAGGATCAGAGAGGCTAATTGACTTGCCCAAGAATACATAAATCGTTCTTATCAAGGCCAGGATTCAAATCCACCTCTTCAAACTCCAAATAAGTCCTTTTTCCATCACTCTCTAACCTATCTCAATATTCTTTAAGGTTTTTTCAGACTCAAGTTGTCATCCTAGAAATAGGTAAAATTTTTGGACACATTACCTTGAATGAAACTAAAAAAAGAGCTTCATTTCCCAGAAAAAGTCAATCACTTCTACTACAAATCACCACTAAATTCCATTTTTAAAAGGAAGTTCTCACAATATCAGCACCAAATCTTAGAATCAAGTATTTCCATTACAGACAAATCAATTATGTTGGAATTGTTCATGTTAATCTTTGTTCCTGGAGCTGATGATTTTAGAAAGTAACATCAGAAACCTTTACACCTTTTTATGCTAGCTGAGAAAAGCCTGAAAAGGGCAATTTCTAGCACCATGTTTTCTTTGACATTCA
Organism: Vombatus ursinus; assembly: GCF_900497805.2. Classification (NCBI taxonomy): domain Eukaryota; kingdom Metazoa; phylum Chordata; class Mammalia; order Diprotodontia; family Vombatidae; genus Vombatus; species Vombatus ursinus. The sequence goes on along the minus strand of NW_020955033.1, from coordinate 37,931,781 downwards.
GTATCTTGAACTTTTGACTATGAATTGGTAGACCTGAACTGCAGTCCTGATTCTATCACTGCACAATCTTAGAGGAAGTCATTTGACTTCTCTGTGTCTCAATTTCTCCATCTGAAAATAAGGCAATTGAACCAGATAGTCCATAGAGTTCCTGCCAGTTCTAATATTCTATGAATCTTAAATTAGCTAATGCAATAATATCCATAAATTGAATGGAAGAAGAATAAATCTGACAAATGCACTGTCATTTGGAGATGGGTCTTAAATTTGCAGTTTAAAGAAAACTTTCAAAAAATTAACAATGAGCTCTAATCTCTTCATTGCATATCTTACTGCCCTGTAGGTAAGAAAGGTTTTAAGACAATAGTTTTAACCTTTTTTCCCCTAAAATATATGTGTGTATATATATATATACACACATATGTGTATATATGTAAGTAGTCATAAGGTGACCTGTGACTATCAGTGGCTTAGTCAAGGAAGAGTAATTTTAAAATTAAAACCGTGCACCCAAATATAATGGTCTTTGTGACCCCCTTGCTTATTATTCATAAAGTCTTTACCTACCTTCAAACTCTTACAATTGAAGTTACAGGACAGATAAAAAACAATCCTCAAAAACATTGTGAGAAAACCCCACGTTTGGAGAGACAGGGTTGGAATTCAGGAAAAGAACAGGTTGCCCAAGCTTCCCAAATGCATTTCTTCACAAAGTATTTTAGAGCAAATTTATTAAAAATGCATGCACCATTATATAACTAGAGGTAAAATATTGCAGATTTGGTGACAATTAAAAAATGGTTACTGTAGATGAGAAGGTAAAGTGCAACCATCAGTCAGGGGTATGGTATAATGGATACAAGACTTGGAATCAGGAAGACTTGTGTTCAAATCTCACCTTAGACCCAAACTAGCTATGTGACTGGCAAGTTTCTAAGCCTCAGTTTTCCCATATATAAAATGAGGGGAATAAAATAGTATCTACTTCAGTGTTATTATGGGACTCAAATGAGATAATGTACTATATGTAAACACTTTGAACACCTTGAAGTGATATATAAATGAGCTATTATTTTAAAACAAACTGTAAGAAAAAATTTGGGGACAGCTAGGTGGTGCAGTGGATAGAGCACTGGCCCTGGAGTCAGGAGCACCTGAGTTCAAATCAGACCTCAGACACACGGCCTCGGGTAAGTACTAGCTGTGTGACCCTAGGCAAGTAACTTAACCACAGATTGCCTTGCAAAAAGAAAAAACCTGAGTTATTCATTGCTTAAAATATTTTAGATAGTTTTCATTATATCTACAACAAAAATTTGTAAAAGCTTTAGCATTTTAAAATGATGTAAGGATTTTTTAAAGTCACACTGCATCACCAGACACCAACTAGTACAATACATCATGAAAAAAAAAAGAATTTTCTAAAATCCCTGATACCAAAGGGGGACAGGTATATGCTACATATATGCAAACTAAGCAGATCTTTGCCTTCCTTGAAGGGTAGGAGAGATTGGTATCTGTTTTGTATCAAAATACTTTAACCAAATAAAAATAAGAAATTCTGTGTTCCATTTTCCCACTGTATCTGAATTATTATCCAGTACTCTCTGAAAGTATACAGCCGTATAATCAATTGTGATAATTTTTCTCATTTCAGACATGAAGCCATACAAATTCCTGGTACCTGTTCCTTCCATCTCTTCTTAATCTATCTACAGTATTATTTGATCAATTATAGTTGTACTAAAGTTTTGTCCACAGTGATTTCCTTTTGGAATCAGATGACATACTGTGAATCTCCTTTGTCACTTAGCTATAGCTTCCCAGTCCTTATTTTTTTTAATCCCACTTCTCTTAAAAATAGTAATGACCCCAAGTACTACTTCCCCTGTCAAAACATTTCCTCCATTTGCCTTCTGTAATGAAAACATTGGATGAACACTCAGAAGACCAGGGTTTGAATCTTATCTCTGCTATTGTGTGATCTTGGCAAGTCATTTGATTTCTTTGGGCCTCTCTTTCCTCATCTGTAATATAAAGGGATATGACTAAATTAGGAGTTCTTAATCTTTTTATGTCATGGACCCCTTTGGTGAGTTCAATGGGCTTCTTATTTAAATGAATGAAACAAATGAGAGAGGCTTACCAAGGAAAGCCTCTTGAAATAGTGATCAAAATATTTTTAAAACAAATTCACAGACCCCAGGTTAAGAACCTTTAGACTATATGACCTTTTCTAGCCCCAAAATTCTTTGAGTCTCTCCCACTCAGTATCAGACTCATCCTCCTCTAAGACTGATTCTCTTAACATCTTCTGACCCTAAGAAACTTGATATGGACCTTCAGGGTTACCATAAGTCTTCAGATTGAAATTTGGGAAACATAACCAGTCTGAGGTGACACCTGAGTTCTTATGGTCATTCATCTGGCTCATAGAAATTTCAGGCTACTAATCTGACCTAGCCATGTGAGGTAACTCTAAGAATATTTACTTCTTAAAGATGGTGGTAGGGAAATGATGCTATGCTTGAACTGGAATAGGCAGCAAGTTTAAGGATCCTGTCATTCATTACTTTTCTAATTCAAGAAGTAATGATGTTAAAAAAAAAAGAATGTTTAAACTCTAGCTAACTTTTCATGTTCTTTTAAGACCATTAAAACACTTTTTTCCTTCACAAGATATAACTATAGATGTAAAAAGAATGGACAATTTCCCCTGTTTCATCTCTCTCTCTCTCTCTCTCTCTTTTGGTGGCAGCTGCTGTTTTGATCTGTTCATTGGCTCCGAATTGTTTCATGTTTCAGCCAAAGATTAAAACTGCTCTGTAATTCTAAGCAGATGGGCCTGGGAGTCCAACCCTATAATTATACCTTCTCTCTTTTGCCCTCTAACTGCAAGACTCCCATTCTGACTTTTAAACTCCCAAATCACTGGGTCTGAAAGTACACCTTGGCCATAAGGAGGGTCTGGCTTAAATAGTCAGGCTGACACAGCCTATGGCATTGGTAGCTGGGTAGCATGTAAGATGCCTATAAGAAAGCATCAACCTATTCAGTTAATGCATTTTCCTGTGATTCCAAGAAGAATTTAAACTAATTCTAAGATAAACTGTACCTTATCCAGACCCGGGTTCCGGCGCTAAGCCTGAGAAAAATAATTTTATTTGGGATGATGATCATAATCTAGACACATACCCAGTGATCATTGGTGATGTAACTCAGTTGCTAACAAGGAAGAGGAATGAGTAGCCCTAGAGATGCATCTTGCAGCAAGCCAAGGGTGTTTCATTGCAATATTTTGCATTTATCTGAAGCAATACAAGAACTGATCCTAAAGACATTAACTTACACTTTTACAAAACACTTGTCACAATAGCACTATAAGGTAGGTATTATGAATATTAACCCCATTTTATGGATGAAGCAACTGAGGTTCAGAGTTAGTTACTTCCTAAAGGACATATAGCTAGTAAGTGGCAGAATTTGGACTCAGGTGTAAGTCCTCTAATGTCAAGAGAAGTGTGCTTCCTCAGCAAGAGCACTACAACAAGCTGCTTTACCCAAATATATTATCAATATATTTTGTCACTCATGCTATGCCAAGCAATCCTGCTATAGTTGCTACTTTGTGGGCTATAATATAATCCTGATCTTTCTTTCACCTGTCCAATTTTCCTCAAAGAACATTCCAAAATCTCCAAAAGGCAAGTAATATACCTGGGCTGAGGGCTAAAATCCTTTGCCAAAGCTCATTTGGGTATTTGGAAAATTTAATCAAATCAGATCAAACCAGAACATCTGGGGAAAAGCACCTTAAATTCAGATAAGCCCTGTGAGATCTTTTTTGGATTAATAAATCTTTGGTAAACTATTTGTTGCTACTTTCAGATTAATTCGAAAGACTCCAGGAATGCTTATGCATGGGAATCTAAAACAACAATGGCATTTCAGAATGGAATCAGTGAGCAACTATCATTCAGAGCTGAAATAAGTAATTTACCCAACCAATACTCTTCCAAGAAATTTAGAGATAAACACACGTGGAGCTTTTTCCATAAAAGATCATAGTTATTCTTTAGAGTCCAATAAAAACTTGGACCACATCAAGAGTCACTCTATGGGCTTTGGAACCTTTTAAAAAAAATGACCACAAGGCACATAATTTAATTATAGCATCTCTGCTTATAGTTGGAAATGCTAAAGAAGGAATAAAAACATTTGCCAAAATTTTATACTCATTTACCCTGGAGGTAAAAAGAAAGGGGAAAAGCCAGCAAGTTTGTCTTACCATATAGGAAAACTCAAGCTGCAAAGGCTTAAAGCATGGACAATAAAAGGAGCCCTCATATGGGTCTAGGAAAAGAGGGAGGAATGACAGAAATTGAACTGGAGGTTTTCCCTGAGCCTTTCAGAGATATCATAATATCATGGATATATCTAAAGCTGGAAGCGCTCTCAGAGGCCATGTCCTCCCAACCTATTATTTTACAGATGAGGAAGATGAGGTCCAGAAGATTAAGTCATTTGAATAATCCAGGCTTTTGTGATCCATTCCCAAGTATTTCTATGTCCTAAGTTGTCTATAGCTGTTATCATGGATAATTATTATAAATAAGCATTATATTTACCAGCACTTCCGCGGGGGGGGGGGGGGGGGGGGAGAGACAGTAGCACTCACTCACCATGTAAAAGGAGGGCTAGGAACAGGTATCTGACCAAACTGCGGTAGGGATGGGACATTTCCAGTTTTTCTTCTAGACCACCACCACCACCACTACCTCCTCCTCCTCCTCCTCCCCTCTTCTTCCTCCTCTGGGCGCCTAAGAGACTGTCGTCTTCTCTTTCTGTTGGTCAGTAATTATTCTCTTCCAGTGCAACTTTTGGGCTTCCTTCGAATCAAAGTGATGCTAAAGTTCTTGCTTTCCCTTCCCTCCCTCCACCCCCACGCCGGAAGAACAGTCCACTACTCCCTTCTGGATGAACTTGACAAGCCAGACGAAAGTGAGCTGAAAGAGTTGCGACCAACAGCCGCGGCCCCCTTGGGATCTCTGGGTCCGTCGGCAGCACAGGCTTTAGGGGGCTGCGTTCAAGGCTACAGTGGAGGCAGCAGAGCGCTAGACAAAGGAGGTGTGTTGGACCCCAAGAAAAAGTGGAGAGAAGCGAAGTCGAGGTCCTTGGTGGCTTTCCCCTCCCCGCAGTGTCCCTTCTTCTCTTCCTCCTTCTTTTCCTTTCCCAGAGACTTAGCTTTCCAGCTTTCGCCTTGGGCTTCCGAAGACGCTCTGCCTGATCACGCGCGGGGACCGCTCACTCCATCTCTGTCTTTTGGGAAGAAGAAGGCGGCAGCAGCGGGATGACCGGGGGATGCCCCGCTGGACCTCCCGCAGTTGGGTCTGGGGGACGCAGCGGAGCGTCGGACTGTACCAAGGAGCTCGGGTTGTCACCGGGTCCGCTCACCGGCCGGGGATGGAGGACTCGCTCGCGGCTGCGCTGCGAAGGGACGGCGCACTCAGGCGTTGATTCAGAGGCGGCTGCAGTCCCTTCGAGTCTGCTGCCGCCGCCGGTGCCGCTGCCCGCCTGCCTGTCCCCGAACCTCGGCAGCCGCCTCTGCCTCTCCGTGCCTCGGGTGGCGTCCGCGGCCGCGCTCTCCGCCTCTACTCAGCTCTGCGCTCTGAGCCCAGTCGCTGCAGCCACCACCGCTGCTGCAGCTGCACCTACTCTTCATATTTCCCGTGCAGCAGCGGCGGCAGCAGCGGCAAGGGAAGGGAGGAGGGGCAGGGGGGAGAGGAGGGGTCAGGGAAGAGGCGACTCAGCGCCACTCATCTCCCCCAGCTGCCGCCGGGGAGAGGGAGGGAGGGAGGGAGGGAGAGAGACTTGAAAGGGCGGGTTGGGCGGCCCCTCCCACTTCTCCCCTCTCCCCTCTCCTGTCTCCGGGTTGCCCAGCCTCCCGCAGAGCTTCTAAGGGCTGCCTGCCCCGCCCCCGTCCCAGTCCCCGGGAGTTGCTGGAAGTTGGTGGGCACTCCCAGCCCCGCTGTTCTAGGAAGCAAAGTTTGTCCTCCCTTCCAACTCTAAATTCTATTAATCCCTCCTCCTCCCACCTCCCCTACGCTCTGAGACTCTGTAAGTGACCTAAGTTATAGGTTGTCTTTCCCTTCCATCCTGCTCAGCAGTGGCAGGATCCTGGTTTGTGTTCTTCGTGGGAGAAAGGTGGTCCAGGCTAGTCCCACTTTGACTTAACAAAGCTGAAAATCATAAATCTGATCTGACGAAGGTTTTGCTTTGTATTTATTAAAAGGTGTGTGTGTGTGTGTTTGTGTGAGAGAGAGACAGACAGACAGACAAAGAGACAGACAGAACTCAGGAGGGTGATTGCTGGAGCTCTGAGACTTCCTAGCAGGAGCTGTGCATGTCTTAACTAAATATATCCACCACAAGTTAGTACCTCAGCTCCTCTAGTAAGCACATGAGCCTATGTCACAGGTCCCAACCTGTGGAGGTAAAGGTGTAGGCAGCAGGAGCCTGTTTTTTTTTTTTCCTCCCCCTTCCTGAAGCCATAGATCTGTCATTTTTAAGCTCAGTTGGAAGGTCTGAAAAACTCACTGTCGAACCCTCTGAAGTCCATTTGGAAATCTTTTCTGACAAACTCACCTGGCTCCTGCATCAATCCCAAATACCTTCATTTACATTGTCTAGTCCAGTGCCTTTGACTTTAAGAGCCCCTCCCTATAAATATTTGCTAAATGAATGAATGGAATTTGTATATGCATTATTTGCGTTGAGGGCTATTCACTTATGATCTATTTCATAAAAGCCCCAAGGGCAGGAACAATATCTTCTACTGGTTTCGTAATTCCCCAGAGCACCACATACAGTGTTCTGCAGGAGCAAGCAGTTTGGGTACTCTGCAATTCAATTCAACTCAGTTCAACACTTAGTGTGAGGATGGGAATACAAACGTGAATACTCAAGGGGGAGTTAGCAAATGCTGACAGACAAGCAGCCAAAGTACTGTGGAAAGAGCAGTAAAATGAAGTTAGAATACTGACGGTTCAAATAACACCTGGGCTACCTACCGCTGGGGTGACTTGGGGAAGTTCCTTTACCTCTCTGGGCATCAGTTTCCTCTTTTGTAAAATGAAGGGGTTGGACCATTGGCCTCTTAAAGTCCCTTCCAGCTGTAAACCTATGATCCTATAACAAGTGGTTGACTTAGTGACAGGATCCTGGAATAGCTTAGCAATCATTCATTTTCACTTTGGTGCAAGAGGATTGCTATCCGATTGTATGGAATGAAAATCACCTCCTCACCATGAAACACATAAGCATTCTGAGAACACACCCATGGCACTCAAGTGGCCGGGCCCTTTTCACAAAAAAATACAACATTGGTTTGAACATCTTTTTAAAGTACCAGCTTCCCCAGTGTGATTTTTGCCTCTTTGAACAGTGGAATGACTCAAAGCCTTAATCTCCTTAGGCTTCAAGAACTATCTGGGCCTCAGTGACAGCCCAGTAGTTCCACACATAATAAAAATAGTTGAGAAAATGTTTTTGGGGGAAAAGTTTAAACTCCCTTTGTTTCTTTAAGAAAATCCATTTGTCTCTTGAAGACCCATCCCCGACACCTCTCCCTGTTTTCCTGGTATGCCAGTAAGATAATTCTGATTGAGATTATTTGATGTATTATTGTTGTTATTATTACCATCATTATAGTGTTCCTATCTATAATATGGAGTATAATAAAACTTGCCATCTGTCTTACTCACAAGGATGTTATGAGGATTAATGTGTTAATGTTTGCAAAGCTTGAAGATGAAAGGCCCCCAATGTATGCACGTAGTGATGGTAATCATAATAATGCCTATTAGCATCAGCATTATTTTGAGTTAGTCTTGCTCTGCTAAATCTTTCTGGGGTTGACTTTGTTCCTGATAATTTGCTCAGGAGTGTTGCTAGGCTTTGGAGGCAGATTATAGTCTGTGACTCTTGAATATTCCTCAAGAACTAAGAAGGTTTTATGTAAAGCAAAGGCCTGATTATTCTCCAAATGTGGACTGCTTTGGCATTTTTAATAAAATATGAAAATAGCCACCAAGAAGAAATACTAAGTAGTATTCCTATACCAACAAGATCAAAGGTCCAGTCCCTAACCCTATCCCTATTTAATCTTCCAAGTTTATTATATATTCTATTCTAATCAAGTTATCTCTTCCTCAAGTTTCCTTATATAATTGCCTATTTGTGTGCATATTAAATGTCTTCCTCTCCCCCCAACCCCTTTGTTGTAAACATTTTAATGACAGGAATTATATCAGCGGTGGGGACCCTATGGCCTCGAGGCCACATGTGACCCTCTAGTTCCTCAAGTTTGGCCCTTTGACTGAATCCAAATTTCACAGAACAAAGATTTATTAAGGGTCTCAAGGCCATAGGTTCCCACCCGTGAACTGTATGTTATGTTATTTTTCACCTTTCTATTCCCATCTGCTCGCTAAGTGTTGAACTGAGTTGAATTAAATTGCTATCAGAGTATTCAAACTGCTTGCTCCTGTAAACATTCACTTACACTGTGACCACATTTGGGGTTTTCTTGGAAGAGATACTGGAGTAGTTTGCCTTTCCTTCTCCAACTCATTTTACAGGTGAGGAAACTGGGACAACCAGTCTTAAGTGACTTGTCCAAGGTTACACAGCTTATAAGTGTCTGAGGATGGATTCGAAATCAGGTCTTCCTGACTCTAGGCCTAGTACTCTATCCACTGTGCCACTTAGCAGGTATAAAGTAATAATTTGCTAATAGATATTAGCTGACTAATAGATGAACTTGTATATGTAAAAGTGTTCTGCAAACTTACACCATTTTTCAGTTGTTTCCAATTCTTTGTGACCCCATTACCACAATATGCCAATACTGTCCATGGGGTTTTCTTGGCAATGATAATGGAGTGATTTGTCATTTTCTTCTCCAATGTATTAAGGCAGAGGTTAAGTGTCTTGCCCAGAGTCACACAGCTAGTAAGTGTCTGAGACCAGGTTTCAGTTTAGGCAGGTCTTCCTGACTCTATTCACTGAGCCATCTAGGCTGCCTCCACATATGTATTATTATCAATTATATTTGAGCATGGTAGAATTATTAACTAATTCACACAACACCAGTAATGAGAGACCACTCTATAGCATGAGTAGGGTAGTGAATAAAGGACTGGACTTGGAGTCAGGAAGACCTGAGTTCAATCCTGCCTCAGAAATTGGGTGGGTGACTCTGGAAAAATAATTTTAATTCTATATGCCTCAGTTTCCTTATCTGTAAAGTAGGAGGTAATGATAATACTGACCCAACAAGGTTGTTATTAAGATTAAATAAATTAACTTATATGAAGTATGACCTCATGTCATTATTATTTACATTTGTGCATAATACAATCATTAACTAATTCATATAACATCTGCAATGAAAGTCCTCTCTCTGGAGCTCAGTTTCTTCACTGGTAAAATGGGGACCTCAGACTAAATTGCTTCTAATATTTCCTCCAACTCTAAATCTATGTTCCTTAGAAAACATGATTTCCTTTGTAGTCATCAGGAGAAGCATAAGAGTCAATTTATTCTACAGGATCACCAGTTCATAGATTTAGAACTGGATATTACTTTTTTTTTTAAGGCAACTGTGGTTAAGTGACTTGCCTAGGGTCACACAGCTAGTAAGTGTCATGTGTTTGGTCTGAAGCCAGATTTGAACTCAGGTCCTCCTGACTTCAAGGCTGGTGCTCTATCCACTGTGCCACCTAGCTGCCCCTGGATATTACTTTAAAGACTATCTAGTCTAACCCTTTAAATTTATAGATAAGCAACTGAAGCCAAGAGAGGGTAAATTAATTGCTAAAGGTCAAGCAAGGAGTAAGTAGCAGAACTAGGATTTGAACCTAGGTTCTCTCTCTCTCTAAATCCTCTTTCTACCGAGTTGCACTAAGGAAGTAAAGAGATCTGACAATTAGGGTCCCACTTTGAAACCTACAGGTACACAATACTAGTGGAAAACCACTCATAGACTCCTAGCTCCTAGTCCCAACAGTGAGTGCTGGGAGGCTGGAGGAATAAAAATTGTTACAATAAACCACAATAAAAGAGAACCCAGGAGATTTATGAAGAATGGACCCAACTGAAGCTATTTTAAGTAAGAGCATTGTAGGACTTCGAAGCATACATCAAAAAAAAAAAATGGGGCAAAGCAACCAATTATATTCTCAGTCACAGAACAAAGCAAAGGACTGATCCTTAGAAAACAACTGAACTGGCTGGATGTTGATGCTAAACCCTTGGCAAAATTATTTTAAACTCTCTTATTCAGATCTCCAATAGCCAGAGTGAATAGGATTCTTTAACTAGCGGCATTATTCTCAGTTATACTTTTCATGATACATTAAGCATAGTAGGTGATCAATAAATGTTTGTTGAGTAGAAGAATGGATGGGTAAATGGATGGATGGATGATTTGGGGAATTCTTTAAAAAGTTACTTAGGGAAAATTATGTTGATTAGAGTAACTATCTTCTAAAAATGAAAACATTCAGATTTTTTTCTCTGAGAGCTACCATCTTTCAGGCTTTTTTGTTTGTTTGTTTGTTTGTTTTTAGGCAGTTGGGGTTAAGTGACTTGCCCAGGGTCACACAGCTAGTAAGCATCTTTCAGTTTTAAGAAAGGGTTCTGCTAAGATCTTTCCCTAGCTCATTGACAGTAAATCTGGGGGGAAAGCCACTTTTAATTTCTGTGAACTTTATAGGTACTTATACCAGTTCCCCCAACAACAAGGTGTTTGATGTAGTGGAAAGAACAATGGTCTAGGATTCAGGAAAGAACTTAATAAATGGCTTAATCAGTTACTAACTAAATGACCATGGACAAATAACTTACTTTCTCTGAGCCTCAGTTATCCCATTTGTGTAATGGAAAGAATAATATTTGCATTGCCCACCTTTCAAGTTTGTTGTGAGGAAAGTACATTAGTAAAGCTTATATAAATGCCAATTCTGCTGCTACTGCTGCTGCTGCTGCTGCTAAGAAGGAGCATTTGCTGGGAGGGGAGTGGCTGGGGGGAAGGGATGATGATATGGTATAAAAGGAAGAACAATGGATTTGGAGTTCCTAGAAACCTGGGTTTTAATTAGACCTTTAGTAAATCACTTAACATATTAACAATCTTCCGAGATCCTCAAGCTAATGATAACTGTAAGTTTTGGGGGTGTCTATTTCAGTTCCTGAATAAAAATATCCTGCTGCTATTTATCTAGTTGACTGGAAAGGATCTCAAGATTTTTAAGTCTTAAAATAATTAATAATGACTTTCAAAATTAGGGGGTTGGAACAAATGATCTCTAAGATTGCTTCTAGCTCCATTTTTCTGTGATCTATGATTTTTTGTAATGAATTCCTTATAATATTAAGATCTCATTGTATATGAATGTATGTATCCTGGTTAATGTGTTTATCTTCATATATATGTGTATATCTATGTATACATATATGTATGTATACACACATTCAAGCAAATCTATGGGCCCATTCTGGATATATGCATGACAACACAATCTCTCTGTATTTTGGCTATCCAGAACACAAGTAAGAACTGGAATGTCAACAAGTCAAGACTCTGAGTGGTCAAAGTAGAGATCACAATAGCCACATATATTTTGTGTGAAGGAGAATCCCTCAGGCCTTCATTCACGGCTAATTCACTCATACTTTACATGAAATTTTAACATACTTGGTGCTCTGTTTTCCGAAACCATAGATCATTCAAAGGGCTGCTAGAAGCAGGCAAGTTGACAGCCTTGGGAAGGGGTAGCTGACAGCCTGACTGAGGAAGTATATTGAAAAGCTACTAAAATGGGGAAAATGATAAAGGGATTGAAGAATCACAGTCATTTGGGAACACTGTGCACAGGACAAGCAGTTCAACATAACTTAATGGAGCCAAGAGCTGCCCAGTGTGTAAGCTGATATTCCTAATGATGGCCCTGAATCATCCAGGGAAAAGTTACATTATGTTTGGCAGAGCCTACTTAAACAGGCAAAAATGAGATATCACAGAAAGAGCATTGCATTCATAGTCAGAGGACCTAGGTTACTGTAGAATTCTCACTCTATTATTTATTAGCTATATAAGGAACAAGTCACTTAACCTCTATAATTCTTCTCCTTATCTGCACAATGAAAAGGTGAGACTAAATCATCTCTGATTCCTTCCTTCTCTAATATTTGATGAGCTTATATTCAAATGGGGTTGTACTTTATTTTAGAAATATTTCCATCAAAATGGATATATATTTTTAAAATATTTCTTGCCTAGAAGGTAAATATTCAACTCTCCAGAAAACTCACTCCATAAGGGTTCCAGACAGTTAAAGCTTTATTGTACTATAATTTGTAAGGTAGTACAGTTAGACATATTTGAAGACTAACAATTGCCCCAGGTGTTTATATCAACTTGTTTTTGCCAAAGATGGATCCAAAGATTATCACTCTCATTTTTCAGTTGTTATATCCTCATTTTGCAAATTTTTCCTTTCAATCAGTTAGTCAATAAATATTTATAAAGCACCTATTAAGGTTCAGGCTGTATTAAGAGAAAGGGATACAAATATTAAAAAGAAAGACAGTGCCTGCCCTCAAGAATCTAAGTGGGGAAGACAACATACAAAAAAATGAATGAAAAGCAGGGAATAGGAGGGAAGGAATCTGTCATGGAGGCATGATGGGAAAATCCAAAAGAGTGTATATAGGTGAGAAATGAAGAGATGGCTGGCCTAGGTCCCCTTCTTTTCTATTTTTAGTCAAATTGGGGTTAAGTGACTTGCCCAGGGTCACACAGCTAGTAAGTGTCAAGTGTTTGGTCTGAGGCCAGATTTGAACTCAGGTCCTCCTGACTTCAGGGCCGGTGCTAGGCCCCCTTCTGAAATGAAAGTTTTGGGAGGATCTCTCCACTCTTCCCTGCATTCAGATAGTACAGATAAAGTGTGAATGCCAAGATGATAAGTCCTGTTAAAACGATGGAGAAATCAGCTTTCCACAGTTGGCTTTGTAGCATTCAAGTACTGACAATTTTTCCTAGGTTTACAATTACTAATAGAGATATCTTATACAGTATAATGGCATGCCTCTACTATATTCCATTGCTTTAATAGATGCATTATTTTATCAATGTGGGTAGTCCTTCCAAAAGTACATACCACAACTTAATCATTTCTCCTCGTTCTGAGTGACTCTTATCCATGTCTTCCATATACATTCTAGAGAGAATATACCCAGTGTTTTGAAAGCTTTTTTTGGTTCCTTCAATATCTTTTCTGTTTTGTTTTTAAATTTTTTCAATTAATAAGCATGTTTTTTCTCCTACTCACCACTCTCCTTCAATTGAGGGGTGGGGGAATATGCATAGTCAAACAAAGCAAATTCCCAAATTGGCCATATAAAAATGCATAATCTTTGTGCTTCTTGAGTCAATCAAGATGCAGTCTGGTCAAAAGTCATGCTTCATTGATAATGCTCTGGAATCACAGTTGATCATTGTACTGAAGAGAGTTCTAAAGTCTTTCAAAATTATTTGTCTTTGTAATATTATTATTGTATAAGCTTTTCTCCTGGTTCTATTCACTTCACTCTGAATCATTTCATAAAGTCTTCTTAGAGTTCTCTGAAACTGTATCCTTTGTCATCACTTATGGTATAATAATATTCCATTCCATTTATATATCTTATTTTGTTCAGCCACATCCCAATTGAGTGGCACCCCTTCAGGATCTTTTAAAGCCTTGTAGATACCATTATTCTACTCGGGCTGTCCATCTATCATTCCTTACTCTTTCTACAGGCTTGGTTCACCTCCTTTTCTAATACAATATATCATTAATAATATCTTTGACAATACTTCTCTCACATAGATCAACTCCCTAACTAGGAATAATAATATTCATTTTTTTAAAAATGCTCTTCTTTAGATAATCTACTTCTTTGACCTCAAAATACTTTGAAAAACATGAGAAAACTGAAGCATAGACTAGTTAAAGGATTTTCCAACATCTCTTAGTCAGAAGTACAGTTTAATTCCCAAGTACAACATTCTTTTCCTTCAGAGCATCACTTGTGGCGTTTATCTACAACAGTAAACATCAAGATGAAAGTTTTTTTTTTTCAGATCAGTCATTCACCTAGATGGCTCCATAGTGCCTATGATAGGAACAATATCTGACATGTAGGTTAGGCTAGGTTTTTTCTTTCCCCTAAAAGCCAGAAATGCCATCCTTGAGGCTTGATTGGTCCAAGAGGTTAAGAATCAAGTAATTTATGTTGCTTTCTGCTCACCCAGGGTATGAAAAACCAGCCCACAAGAAGTAGGTGTCCTTCAGACTTGGCAGATGCCCCACTGCCATCTGACTTACCACATCTAACACACCCTGCTGAATAGATAGGTTTTCATATGGAGACAAGATAGGGTTGTGTCTACCTGAACCAATGCCTTAGCCTTATTTATTATTCTTTCCATTCAATGGCTAAGTAAACTTACTTTTGTGAACTGCTAGTTGACCTCTAATTGTCTCATTTTATTCCAATCCTGGACCTGAAGCAACAGACTGGAATACATTATGTCTTGCCCACAACTGTGGCAAACATTTGAATGTTTGGAAACACCTGAATACTTAGTTGGATTTTTAATTTTACATTCAACTGGTGAGTATTGTGGAGATACAACCCCTTGCAAAGTAGCTATGTTGGTAGAAACCAGTTGTTTTTGTGCTAAATTGCAAGGGTTCTGGGAAATAGAACCTAGATATTTAATAGTCTATGTGTTTCTAAATAAATCCCTGAATATGTCATCTGGGAACTGGTATGTGATTCAGCCTCAAGTATACACCCAATGATTCCTATCAAGATCCATGGATTGTTTGCAGAATCAACAGAATGGATAAAACAGGTTAGATATTACATTGCCTTAAGTTACTTGATTTGGAAAATCATTCATGTATTTCTTCCCAGCTCAATGGTAAACTCCTTGAAGACAGGATACATATCCTTTCTGTATCACTGATAAATCACATTTACAAAGCGCTCTACATTTAAAAAGTGTTTTTTTTTCCCACTATGTCATCTTTTGTTACTAGTTTCTTCATCTGTAAAAACAGGGAGTTGGACCAGATCATCTTTAAGGTTCCTTCTTACCTTAATTTTAACATTTTTCTTACTAATGAGGAAACTGAAGCTCATTGAGGTAATTTGTCTAGGGTTACATTGCCTGTAAATGTTAAAAGGAACAATCTTAAACCCAAATCTTCTGTCCAAGATTAGCATTCTTTTAACTACCCCCTCACACTGCCTCACAGCACAGAGCAGTTCTCACACATAGTGGAAATTCACTTGTTGTCATTGTGCTAATTATCCACTTTTTGTTATTATGCTAAACTAAAGAAGTTCATTGGGGATATAGAACTGAAAGCTGTCAGTTTGCATTGTCTCATAAATTGTCAACGGATGAAAAAAAAATCAAGTCAACAAATTTCCCCTACAGTTTGTAGGAAAAGGTATCAAATGACATTAAGCTCTAGTGTGCATTTTGATAAATCAAAATAAATTAACTTCAAAAAAGTGTATACTTTTTTCCAAAGTTAAGAAGCTAAAATTAGGAAGCTCTGCCATTTCATCAGTGACAACTATCAACCGTATTTCCCATCCAAGGGCAAAACCAGATCTCCACCAATGAGATCATGGACCATAATCCACATACATATGAAATAGCATCTCTGTAATTATTATTTAAACATCTGGGTACAGAGATATAGTAAGTCAAACTATAGCATCAGATAAAAGGCACCATTTCATGGTTAATCTTGGCTGAGAATGCAAAAGAAGATCAGTAATATCAGGATTCATAAAAGTGCTTAATTGAAGTGAACCAGCAAAAAGTAGAATGGACAGAACTATTGTTAGGCCAAATTTGAGTGCAGTAATGTTATTTTCAATATATTTACATGTGTCCATGTCTTCTGCCCCCACTAGAATATAGGCTCTCAGAGGGAAAGTATGATTTGATTGCTGTCTTTTTCTCCCTGTTCCCTAGTATAGTGTTTAGACCATATAGGTCTAATACTTAATAAAGTATTGATCAATTGACAGATGGATTTGGGAAAATAGTCTCCATGCAGTATAGTATTGACAATAATAACGTGGTTATAGAATATTTGAAGGTTTACAAAGCTACACACATACACACACAAGTTCATTTGATCCTTACAGTAACCCTGAAATGTACCATCATTTTATAGGTAAGGAAACCAAAATTTAGAAAAGTTAAATGATTTGTCTCAAGTCACACAGCTGTTAAGCAATAGAAGAAAAGAGGAAGGAAGACATGGGATTGGGAGAATTGTCTAGGATAAGAATCCTACCTAATAATGCTAGCTAGGTTAAGGTATACCTGTTATCTTTCTCTCCTTGGAGACCTCTCTCTGAAGAGAGCTGGAACTACATTGTGTCACCCCTATGCCAGAAGCCAGAAGAATCTAGGATCTGTTCTCTCTCAAGATCTTGCCAACTCTAATCCTCATGTTGGACTGGATTACCGAATCATTATTCTCCACCAATGAGGAGAATCATGCAAATAAAGTTGCTTTACTATTACTAAAGCAGAGCTAAAACTGTAGTCCAGGGTATAGAAATAGCAACAGAGCAGGAGCAGAGGAAGAAGGCACATTGCTATCCTAATTCTTACCTGAAACTCCCTTGGTTTCTTATGCCCCTCCTTTCCAATGTGACATTTTAATGTAAAGCAAATCTGAGAATCACTAGGAGCTTTTCATAGCTGCTTCATAGCTGGAAGTGCTGAAGTTGTAGAGGTTATATGATTTTTTCCCACCCTGGAGCCTGGAAACTTAAAGAATCTGTTAAAGAGACTGAGGCAAGTTCCAACCAGACCTTTGGGGGTAAGGGGAAGGTTGGGATTGCTAATGCCTTCCCAAGCTTAATTCTTACTCAATCTGGCATGGATCAGAGAATTATAGTAATGTGGAATTTGGAGCTGAGAAGTCTTAGAGATCATCTAATCCACCCTCCCCTTCATTTTATAGAGGAAGAAACTGAGGTCTAGAGATGTTAAATGACTTGCAGAAATTCACACTCCTACTAAGTTTCAAAGCTGGTATTTGAACCTTCATCGGACTTCAACTGCGGATCCAGTGCTATTTCAACCATACCACTGCCACGGACGTTTGGGAAACAAAGCATACTGACTCAAAACCACAAGCAACGAGGCCATTTATTTTGCTTAAAAAAAAAAGGTATCAGACACACAACCAAAAGAAGGCAGGCCAAGTACATAGCATATAAATGTGGGAATATAAATTTAACTACTAAGGGAGAACCTTCATTTTCCATTCTATTACTCCTTATCACATGCCCTCAGACTCTACTTTCCTTTCAGGAGACCCTGAATACAAATATCCACAAAGTGTAAATCAGGAAGGTGTAAGTTCATCGAAGTGTTCACTAGCATCATGAAGGACTTCTTGTACAAATTCCAAATCCAAGAGGAAATTCTCATGAGAAACTAATGTTCTTTAGATGCTCCAGTTCATGGGATCACACTGTGTCAGTTGTGCCAAGTACCAGAAAACTTTGGAGCCTCCTAAACAAGATCCTCAATTACCCAAATTTTAACATGAGAAAAACCAATGGAGAACGTCCGCTGACCAGATTTTGACATAAAGTTGGAGGGGCAGCCCACCAAGTAATTCCATTAGTGCAGATATCTTGGACAAGCATTGTGAATGATTGATGAGTTCAGCTCAGAATTGAATAGGAGGAGGAAAGTAGACTGGATTGAATTTGGGAAATGGTGGAACATTTCAAATATCTCATTGCTGCAGAAGCCAATCCTTTTTTTTTTTTTTACAGCAATAGTATCCTGCTGATACTATATAGGCTATGAATCATGGTACAAACATGCCCTCAAAAGAATTAAAACACCAAGGAACCCAAAGGGCAACATAAATGTTAGATTGTTTCCTATTTGTCTTTGTAGGTCCAGAACCTAGTACAGTACCTTGTAAATTGTGGGCACTTAAGAATACGTAATTGTTGAATTTGCTAAAACAAAATGTTCTCTGAGAAACTTGCTCTTTTCGGCTTTGTGGGCTACTTACTTAGATGGTAGCGATATCTGTGAATGCAGCCTTTCCCCCGAAGGATACTTTGTCCTTGCATCTATGTGAAAAAGAGATCGGTTCCTGACTTATTTGCTCATCTTCATGGGACAACTTAAAAATCATCATCTTCTAATACAAAAATGATGAAATATTTTCTGTAAATCAAAGGCTACTACTACTGGTTCTTTTCTAAGCTGTAAAATAACTTGGTTCACATATATAAGAATTAAAATCATGAAAATGGGACTGAATTTTAAAAGAATTTTCAGCAAGGGTCAGGAGAATAAAACACATAAGAAACAATCTCATAATATGAGAAAACTCAAAATGCTAAAACTTAGAATGCCACCAGAAAAAGTCATGTCTACTGAATCTATTCAGATCAAAGACACTAGAGTTTGGCACTAGACCTGGGAGGGGTTGTGAATTGGAGTGGAGAGAAGGGGACAGATACAGGGGGTGTGAACATGATGACAGGCCTTGGCAATTGTTTGTCTATGATTGGTGAGGTAAGACTGAGGAAAGAGTCAAAGATTCTGAAGTCTGAAGTTTAGACTTGGAATGTTCCCTTTGGGACCTCACTAAAATATGACATCAACCCATTTATTCCTATTCTTTCCATTGGGTATTCAACCAATTCCAAATGCACTTAACTATTATCATCAAGCACACAGATTGCTATACTGTCCATAAGGATAGAAAGCATAGAAGTATGAACGAAATACTTTTCTGAACTCTAAATACACTGTGTCTCCAATTTGGTCCCTAATCCAGTAACTTTGTCAAAAAAGGAAATAAGGTCAATTAAAAATCTATCCTTGGCCCCACCTCCCCATATATATATGTGTGTATATATCTATGTAAATATACATGCATGTATGCATATACCTATTTTATATAGCATAGATATATGTTTTATACACATGTATACATTTACCGAAATTATCTTGTTGTTGGTCAGTCATTTCAGTTGTGTCCAACTTTTTATGACTCCATTTGGGGTTTTCTTTGCCAGGATACTGGAGTAGTTTGCCATCTCCTTCTGCAGCTCATTTTATAGAGGAGGAAACTGAGGCAAACAGGATTAAATGACTTGCCCGGGGTCAAACAGCTACTAAATGTCTAAGGATGGATTTGAATTCAATTTGAAGTCTTCTTGATTCCAGGCCTAGCCTTATATCCACTGGGTCACCAACCAGCCATTCCCCATTGTACTTCATAATTACATTCAAAATCAGAGTTCCCTTTTATTATTCCTTATTGAAGAACAAAACTTTCACTAGTCAATTCACAAATTTCTTAAGTATTCTAGAGCTTTGCGTAGAGAGAGAACTCCAGCGGATGTTTGGATAATTGCCTTCCGAATCACTATTTTTTCATTCCTCCAAGATAGATTTATAATCTATTCCCTAAACTTCTCATTTATATCTTCTTTCTATCTAGGTTCTCCGTATCATATTCCCATAACAAAATCATTTCTTTTTGTTTATCCCTCCTTTAGCCCCCCACCCAAATTACCCCCTCCGATTTCTGGATTTCCTTATATGACTATATTTTCTCAGTACACAATGCTACTCCACTGCCCTTTTTTTCCTATTCTGTTCCATTTGAATAAATTATAATCTTCAAAAGTCACATTCCAGTCATGACCCCTATCTCATGAAGGTTTGTCTTGCTTTTTTTGTTTATTTCTAATTCACTACATTATAGAATCTACTTTATGCACTTGTTTTTAGACATCTGAAGGCCTTGGCTTTTATGAACTTTCTTCTTACATGTTTTCTTTTATGAGTTATTGGTTTTCTCTACAATTTGTCTTCTACTTATGTTTACCTCCAAATCTAGCTGGTATCTGGTTTGACAGATAAATAGCAGATAGTTTCTTCTTCCTCCTCTCTCTACATTTTAAAGCTCTCTTGGTCAGATTCACAAGACTACAGGCAAATATATTTTGACCAATTCTCATTAAGTGTACTTTCTCACTGGTCTTTTAATAACTTCAACATTTTACATTTTTATTTTATTTTTTAAATTTTAAGCTGTGGTTTAGAAATCCAAATTCCTTTTTCTGGTATATCTTCTTAACCAGTTTTTAAATTCCTCAATCTACTGCTCTCTCCAAAAGCATCTACCTTCAAGTAACCTCCAAGACAGCTAGGTGCCACATATATTCCAGGCATGTCCATTTTCCCTTCTATGGCCGAAGTGTCTACAGAGGGTTTTGGAGGAAATCAGTTACTGCTACTTTGCTTAATATGCTATTTCATTAGTTGCCCTTGCTTTGAATTAATGGCACACTCTGGCAGACTAGTGAAAGTAAATACAT
The DNA here is from genome assembly GCF_900497805.2 of Vombatus ursinus. Lineage (NCBI taxonomy): Eukaryota > Metazoa > Chordata > Mammalia > Diprotodontia > Vombatidae > Vombatus > Vombatus ursinus. The sequence continues at coordinate 37,911,267 of NW_020955033.1, read as the reverse complement.
TTGCAGGAGGGGCTGATATGGTTTTTGAATGGATGTAAACTAAGAATCTTAAATCTGGGTCATTTTTCTGGGACCCCAACACACAAATGGGGATATTCCCAGTGTTAAACTTGCTCCATACATACTTCCCCCTTTCCTCTATTAAACTGTAAACTCTTTAGAGGCAGGTACTATTATTTCTATCTTGACATCCCAGTATTTAACATAGTACCTTACATAGTACCTTGTAGTTATTTAACAGATTTTTTTTGGAATTGTTGAATTTTTGAAAGCCATTTTTAAAAGTTTATACTTTATTGTAATGGACTCAATAACCAAGGTGGTCAATATGTGTATATATGTATATGTGTAAATAGCTATGTATGAATGTATTTCTTAGAGCAGCTAGGGGTTCCAGTGAATAGAGCACAAGGCTTGGAATCAGGAAGACTCATCTTCATGAGATTAAATCTGGCCTGAAACACTTACTAGCTATGTAAACCTGGGCAAGTCACTTAACCTTGTTTGCCTCAGTTTTCTCAACTGTAAAATGAACAGGAGAAGGAAGTGGAAAACCACTCCAGTATCTTTGCCAAGAAAACCCCAAATGGGGTCATGAAGAGTTGGACACAACTGAACAACAAATAGTCATACATATTTCTTAGGCTTACAAGGTCATAGATCTAGAGTTGTAAAGGAACTCATCTATATACAAGTCTACTTCTCATATTTTATGTGTTTGTATAGATGTGTATTTATACATATATATATACAGTGTATGTCTAAGAGAACATTTTGGAAAATAAGTAATCACAACAGTTACAATTATAGACCATCTTGTGTGGGGTTTACTATTGGAAGATACACTACTGATTTGAAAACCATGAAGTTTCCAAAAATACTCCTAGCAGTCTTTCAAATTGTCTCTGAGGCCTTTTCAAGGGAGAGAGATACAATTGTGCAGAAGTGCAGTGGGACATTTGGTAGCAATTTCTCATTCCTTTACCAACAAAGATTTAGCTTCATGAGAGGATGTGGTTTAAAAAAAGGTCATTCTTAACTTAATCTGAGTCTACACAGGTAAAAAATGTAGAATTAAACTACCAATCTGGATAATTCAGACCAGAACCAAACTGTTCCCTAAACTATAGACTAAGGCAATTACGTAGACAAGTCAAGCTAAAAAAATGCAACAGATGGGGGAAGGTTGGGGTGGGAGTGAGGAGGGCAATACTTCAACTTCCTTCCTATATTCTCCTATTAATACCTTGCATGTTTCTTCTAGTAGTTGTATTTTGTGTAGCAAATGAGATTAGGGAAAGGATCTTTAAATCTATAAATAAAATTTTCTTCCCACCCCCAAACATTGAAACAAAGGGAAGATCCATCCCGGGTCCTTCCCACTCTTCTATTGTCCTGCTCTGAGTATTCCCTCTCCCTCTGCCCTTGCTTGTTTGTGAAATAAATGTGGGTTTTTTTTCTGTCCTCAGCTTCCCCCTTTCTGCATCTTTTCCTCTGCCTTTTCTTTCCCACCCACCATTTCCAGGTCCCCAGGAGAGCACCAGGATTTCATATTACTTTCCCTCCTCATCAAAACATTCTTTTAGAAAGAATTGGAAAAACTCCTTTTCACTTAGATACAAGTGACTAATAACCCTTAAAGTGTTATCCTCTTGTGTATTATTTGCATTTAAGCAGGCTAACAAATAAAGCCATGACGGTGAAATTTTTAGGCATTAGTGGGTTGAGGGGTATATTTTTCCCTAAGTCCCTGAAAACACTGTACAAACAATTGTCTATTCAATATTCACAAAGTCAGCAAAATCACACAAGGCTCCAATGTCCATATGCAGGAAAAAGAGGGTTATATGGAGGGAACCATTCTTTCTCCTCCTCTTGCAAATACATTCTGGGTATCACAGTGTACATATAGTACATGCCAAACTCCTTGGTGCCATCTATTGTGGTATTCAGAGTGGGAAGGGAGTGGCAGATTTGGGCTCTTTGTTTATTTTGAACTAGCAGAAAGCCAGCCTTCTTCATTTACATTATGACATTGTGTGTTTTATTTATTATTTTTAAGCGGGGTGTGTGGGGGCCCTGCCAGAGTGTTGCTTTCCCATTCCGTTCTAACTTGTCAATCTTGACATCTATCTCTATGCTGCTTTTGAGGTTTTGAAACAGAAATTCAGTATCTAAAGTCTCTGAATCATTAATCAGGTTACAAAACCCTTCCCTTTTCCATACTGAAAATTAATCAGAAGCTGGAAGGTGTGGAGGGGAAGACGCAGATGTCTGAAAAAGTGGAACCTCATTTTGACAGATTTTAAAATTATCAGTAATTTACATGTGGTTCTGTTCTTTACTTGTTTTGTTTGTATTATCCTCTTTCTGTTAGCATTCAGTTAGTTACTGTACCTCTCCAGAAGTTCCTAGAAGGCAGGGGCACAAGGTACAAGGTAGCATCAGACACTAGAACAGCCTCTCCTTTCTACCTTAGTTGTTCTGAGTACTCCAAGACCTGGTCTTTGGGTATCAGCCGCCTTTGAAGATAATAAGGACTTCCTAACCCTCCCTTTCCAGCTAACTGCTCTTGGGGGCATGTTTTGTATAAGACAAGAATTTGGCAACAGGGCCTTTGAAAAGCTAGGATTTAGTCCTTTAATTTCATTCCATTATCATGTCTGGAATTGTGTGTGATGGAGGAGATGAAGGTACCTGAAGGTGACAATTTATTATTATTGGATTTGTCTGTAAGACTCTAGAACTATCCATCTAAAAAGTGAATCAAATCTTGGTCAAGTGAGTTAACTTTGTCAAAAAATTAGGACTGTGGATTTTTATTTTATTGGGGGGGGTGTACCTAGAATTGAAGTGGTTATATGCCTGAACTTAAACTTGTCAGCATAACCCTCAAAAGAAAAAATTTAGGGGCTGGGGACTTTAGGATGGTTAATCTGATGTAACTGCCTGGGATTCACCCGGTAACCACTCATGGGAGGCAATTTTCCTGGGCTTCTTTTAATAGCATATATGAAAACCTATTGCCTGAGGCAGCTGATGCTACCTTCTCTAGAGGAGTCATTTTACCCTCGAACTCACTATCAGCTCATCTGAAGAAAGAATCTGGAAGAACTGTGGCAGAGGAAGATTTGAATGTTCCTGAGCCTTGATGGGAGAGATTGGGCTCATCAAATTCTCACAGATTAAGTGGTACTAGGAGGTGCAAGAGCTTTAGAAAATGAGGAAGGGCAGCGTCATATCTTCATATGGAATTAAAGTTGGAAGGCACCTCAAAGATTATTTAACCTAAGCCTTTCATTTTATAAAGAAGGCCAAGTGAGGCCAACAAAAGTCACGCCAGCAGTAAGTAACAGAGGTGAGATTTGAACTGAAGTCTTCTGACCACTAATGCTGAGCCCTTTCCATTTTACTAAAGTGCTCATCAAAGAAGAGAATTCTGGGAAGATGGTAGAATAGGTCAGAAAACTTTCTCCAGATTTCCTCCACAAAAAAGACAGAATATCACCTCAAAGCAGCAGAAATAAACACAGGGTAAAGCAATTGTCTTGCTAAGACAATTTGAGAAGACCCGAGGTAAGACCCAACTTCCAGAGGCAGAGAGGTTTGGCCTGAGTGAAGTGCAAACACTAGACTGCCTTTGCAGCATCAACAAACCAGCCCTGATGGCATCTGGGTTGAGAGGCAGCCTCAACTTCAGAAACTTTGATCTCAAAGATGGCGTGGGGGTCTGATGGCTGAGTATGAGAAGACTGAAGCACTTTCCACTGTTGAGGGATGCCGAGCACAGCTGTGCTGACCAAATATCTTCTGAGCTGTCCCTGCGGGGAGAAGCCAGCACACACCTGGGGAATTCAGTCGCTAGGAGCAGGGACCTTGTTGTCTGTGGGCACCTGCAGGACAGCGAAGTCCCTGATTTCATTTCCTGGGCAGAGAGTACAGATACAGTTTGTAGCCACCACAGAGAAAGCGGAGAGCAAGGTCATTTGTGGGACAGTGTAGCTTGGGTTCCTAACTGGGTCTTAGCAGAGGAGAGGAGAGCCTAACGTCGGACCCTAAAACAGACCGCAGAAAATAACAGTAAGAAGGACCTGAGGATCGGGACATCATTCCCCATACTTCAGGATTACAACTTGACTACATTAAAAACAAAAATAAAACAAAGAATAAATAAATAAATAAAAATGAGTAAGCAAAGGAGAAAGAACCCAACCATACATAATTACTATGGGAATAGAGATGATCTGGGTTCATATGAGAGGAAGATAATGAAGCTAAAAAAAAAAAGCCACTTCTTTTTCAATGAGAAACATCAAATGGTCCCAAGCATGAAAAGAGTTCTTGGAAGAACTTAAAATAGACTTTAAAAATAAAATAAGAGAAAGTAAGAAAAAATTAGAAAAAAAATAAGAGCAATCCGAGAAAATCAAGAAAATTATGAAAAGATAGTCAACCTTTATCTGGAAATAGAGAATCAAAAACTTAAGGAAGAAAATAATTTCTTGAAAACTAGGGGAAGCTAATGACATTCTAAGACACCAAGAAATCATAAAATCAACAGAATGAAAAAATAGAAGAGAAAGTGAAACATCTTATCAGAAGAACAACTGATATGGACAACAGATTGTGGAGAAATAGCATAAAAGGAAAATAGTGAGGAAAAATTGATACAGAAGAAGCTAGTAGAAGGGAGGGTGGGTAGTGCTGGAACCTTATTCTTAGGTATTGGTTAAAGAAGGAACATATATATCTAGAAGTCCATAAAAGTCTTCTAAATTCAGAAAGAAATAAGAGGGCAAGAGGATAGGGTATGGGAGTGGGAGAGGATAAGGGAAGGACTCTTAGAGGGGTGGGTAGGTTAAAGAATAGGAGGGCAAGGTAGTGGGTAGAAGTAAAGCAGAGGAATAAGGAGGGATAGGGCAAACAGGGTGAGAAGGATAGTGAGGAAAAATAGGAAGGAGGAAAATACACAAGAAGTAATTGTAACTTGGAATGTTAATGGGACAAATTTACCCAGAAAAATGGAAATGGATAGCAAATTAAAAATTTGAATTCAACAATATGTTGCTTTCAGGAAACATTCTAAAAATGAGAGAAACATATAAAGATACAATAAAGGGCAGGAGTAGAATTTAGTATGCAAGAAAAGTGGGAATAGTAATCATGACCTCAGACAAAGTCAAAGTTTAAATAGATTTAATCAAAAGTGAAAAATAGAGAAACTATACTATGTATCAGTGATATTATTCAGTGTTGTTTTAGACCATTTAAAATATCTACACAGTATAAAATACCTGAGTGAATACCTGCCAAAACAGACTCAGGAACTATATAAATATAAATATAAAATGTGATTTTTTCATACAAATAAACTCAGATCTAAATAATTGAAGTAATATTTATTGTTCATAGGTAGGTAAATCCCATATAATTTTTAAAATGACAATTTTACCCAGCTAATCTACTTATTCAATGTCATCCCAGTTAAGTTGCTATAAAAATTTTTACTGAGTTAGAAAAAATAATAACAAAGTTCATTTGGAAGAACAAAAGGTCAGGAACTTAAAAAAACAGGGGAAAAGATATAAAGAAAGTAGATGAAGCAGTATCAGACCTTAAGCTATATTATAAGGTAAAATAATTGTTGAAAGGTAAAAAGGATAATTTTGATTATTTTAAATTAAAATTTTCTCATATAAATCCTATGTAGCCAAGAATTGAAGGAATGCAGAAAATTGGGAAAAAAAACTTTAATAAATAATCTCCCAGGTAGTATGTGATTGGGTTGGAATATTGCTGTGGTGTAGGAAATGAAGAGATAGTTGATTTAGAAAAACATGGAAAGACTTGGACTTATGAAGGAAGAGAAACCTTTAGAGAAACAGATGATAGGAGAAAATAAGAATAATGCAGGCTTACATACATGGGTATATGTGCATATATGTGTTTGTTTATAGATACCTAAATAAAGTAAAAAGTAGACAGCAGAGAACAAAAGAAAACCAATAAGGAAGCAAAGAAAAACTGGGCAGCTTTGAAAACAATGTGTAGTATTTATGATAGAGGTTTGTTTGAAAAGGAAATTTATTTATATTGAATCTTCTCTTATGGTCTACCGTGTACATGGCAATTTTTTTTGTCCTTTTCTCATTTTGTATTTAAGTTTAAAATTTTAAAAATTACCAAAAAAAGGTGCTCATCAAAGAGCCAAGGCTGTAGTGAAGAGAGAGTAGCATTCAGACTATGCAATATTTGTGGTACGCATAAATTTATTTTTATGCTTCAAAGAACCAAGATTTTATCAGCATACAGCTTCCAGAGCTGCAGAGCACCCCTTTTTGGGACTCAGTTAGGGGGTCTTTATGAATTATTGTGGCCAAAAACTTCATCACCCTGCCACTACATTTTGGTGATGATTCCAGCCTTAACTAGACTGGTCCTCCAACCAGAGAGATACAATTCATCCCCCATAAAAGCCTCCTTTTTGCCTTCATATCCACTCATAACCTGCCCCTCCATCTTTCCAGTCTTCTTTTTCTTCATCCTAGGCCTACACACCATGTACTCTTCAATACAATGACACTTATCTCTTTGTTGTTCCTCAAACGTGATATTCTCATCTCCCACCTCTGGGCATTTTCACTGGCTGTCCTTGAACTGGCAGTGCTTGGCCGTATAATCTCTTTCTCTTGGCTTCCCAGGCTTCCTTCACATTCCTGCTAAAATATCACCTACAGGAAACCTTTCCCAATCCTTCTTAATACTAGTATTTTCCCTCTTTATTATTATACATTTATTCTGTAGATTATTATTATATTTTATTATTATTATTATAGATATTTCCCCCAATTGCATGTTAAAACAATTTTAAACATTTTTAAAGTGAGTTTCATATTCGACCCCTCCTTCCCTCCCTCCCCTCTCCTCTCCACTCCCTGAGATAGTAAGCACATGTATATATTATACATGTACAATCATATAAAACATTTCCATATTAGTCATTTTGTGCAAGAAAACTTATGCCAAAAAAGAAAGAAAGTGAACAATATTATACTTAAGTATGTATTCAAACAATATCAGTTCTTTCTCTGGAGGTGGATAATGTTTTTCATCATGAGTCCTTTGGGAATTGTCTTGGATTATTGTATCGCTCAGAATAGCTGTCATTCACAGTTCTTCACTGTATAATATTGCTGTTACTGGGTACAATGTTCTCCTGGTTCTGCTCACTTCACTTTGCATCAGTTCATGTAAGTCTTTCCAGGTTTTTCTGAAATCATCTTGCTTATCATTTCTTACAGCACAATAATATTCCATCACAATCATATACCACAACCTGTTCAAGCCATTCCCCAATTGATGGGCATCCCCTTGATTTCCACAACAAAAAGAGTTACTGTAAATATTTTTGTACAAGTAGGTCCTTTTACCTTTTTTAAAAAAAAATCTCTTTGAGAGACAGAACTGGGAGTGGAATTGCTAGGTCAAAGGGTATGCACAGTTTTACAACCCTTTGGGCATAGTTCCAAATTGCTTTCCAGAATGGTTGGATCAGTTCAATAGGTGGTTTTCTTACTCAGCCATTTCCAGCTCTTAGTGACCCCATTTGGGATTTTCTTGGCAAGATACTAGATTTGTTTGCCTTTTTCTTCTCCAGTTCATTTGACAGATGAGGAAACTGGGGCAAAAGTTAAGTGACTTGACTAGGGTCACACAGCTAGTAAGTATCTGAGGCCAGATTGGAACTCAGGGAGATGAGTTTTCTTGCCTCCAGGTCAGTCATTCTATTCATTGCATGACCTAGCTAGCTGCCCTCCAAGCACGTAGCAGGGGCTTAATAAATGTTTATTGACAGATCTGGCACTCCCCTGGCTTTGTTTTTGTACGTCAACGTCACTTCCACACCATGATGAAACACTGGAAGAGGACTTTAGTGGAGGAAATAATTATGCACATGTACTAGATATACTCACTCTATGAGGAAAAAGTCCAACTGATTAGCTATAAATCCATTAACATATCATATTCTCAGACTTTACACTATCAATTCCCTTGTTTTCCCCAGGTATTCTGATGTAAGATCATAGAGTTAGGACTGAAAGGACGACACCCAGTCCAATTCTCCTGTTTTACAATTGAGGAAGCTGAGGCCCATTGATTTGCTCCAAGTCACACAAGTAGCAAGTATTGAAGACTGGCTTTAAACCCTTCCTCTTATTCCAGATCCAGGATTTTTTTTTCACTAAAGCATTCTAGGGGAGAATCACTAGAGGTGGAATTTTCCTCAAAGAAAAAAAAGGCGGTCACTGAGTCAAGTTACTCATCTAACTACTTCTATATAACTCAGTGGATAAAGTAGCGGGACTGGAGTCAGGAAGACTCATCTTCCTGAGTTCAAATCTGGCTTCAGACACTTACTAGTTGTGAGATGCTAGGCAAGTCACTTAATCCTGTTTGCCTCAGTTTCCTCAACTGTAAAATGAGCTGAAGAAGGAAATGGAAAACCACTCCAGTGTCTTTGCCAAGAAAACCCCAAATGAGGTCAGAAAGCATTGGACATTACTGCAAAACAACTGAACAACAACAAATGTTTATTAAGGGAAAATGTCTTCTCTTGTTTATTCAGTCCTCTGGTACCATGCGTATTCATGTAATTAATATTTAGTGAATGTTATCTAAATACTTATAGTATATTTAGTAATAGCTAAATATTTAACTAAAACAGCTCTCAAAGCTCATTGTGAAAATTAATGCAAACAGAGGTCAGACATGCACAGATAAGCTTCAAAGTTGTAACATGCACCTGATCCATGAGTCCAACCTCCTTGAACTTTTGAAAAGGATTGGGTAAGCAAGCCTTTTGCAGGTGAGCAGCAGAAAGTTCTCACTGCAGTTCTAAAAGGATTTTCAGACTTCACACCTGCTAATCAGTTTGGCTTGACTGTTTTAGAAAATAAGATAAATAGGTTATGAAAAAGATGAAAACCAAAATCTATGGGAAAACAGTTGTCTGGAATGCATGAATGTTTGTGATGATTTAATTGATAAGAAAAGCAAAGGATTTCCTGAGCTGTACTGAGTGATGATCTGTGTGTTCATGTTTATTTAAACAAGTCACTCTTGTTTATTTGCTTCTTTCAAAGTGGAAAAGTTTTTTTTTTTAAAAAAATAATATAGCATCTTCAAGCTGTTGACTTTGTAAAAAAAAGGCAGGAGTAGTTACAGGTCAAAAGTAAAATGTGTTACTTTCAACTTAAGTTATTAGTTACTGGGAGTCTGTAGATTCATTTGCAGTTCATAAAATGTAAAAACAAAATCGCTGAAAAAGACTCTGAGGACTGAATACAGACAAAGCAAAAGGAATCAAATTGTTGCATTTTCCAAAACAATGGTTTGCTTTGTATCTTATTACCAAAATGAAATTCTACTCAGGCTTATGTAAACTAATAAAGTGGGTTTTGGGAAGTCCTTATAGACAGATGAAGGACACATGGTGACATAGACAGCCCACGTCATATTTATAATGCCAGCCCACTTACAGTCTCCTTTCAGCATTTTTAATGCTAACTTATATTCAGAGACTAAAAAGATTAAAACCAGATACTGTAGAATGACATCTCTTTATGAATAAAGTGTAGATGGTGTCACTAGATTAGACAACGTGGTTTTGTAACAACTAAAGTAAACCATCTGTTCCAAAGGATCACGCTACAGAAGACGCTACTGAGGTTGTGTCTGCATTTGGGGAACATTCAATGGACTAGGTTTCTATTGTTCTGACTAAAAATGTTTGTTTCATCCAACCTCCACCAAGGAGGTCAAAAAGCATGGCTGTGTCTAGAGTTTGGCGTGCCAATGCATGGGAGCAGATGATCAGTAGCTTATGAAAGATTTAAATAGTGTTTCAAATAAGTGTCTGGCAGTGAGACTGGGAGAGTGCTTTAATTATTTATGATTTCTTTGCTCTTCTAAGGAAGTATGCCCCGATGGCCACTTTTTATGCTGAGCCAGGCTCAGAGGAGACAGAAGGAAAACAGACACTTAAATTTTAGTCACACAGACCCTTAAACAGATTTTAATTCTGTCACTGAAGCCATATCCACACAGCCATTTTTTTCCACCACTTTTTTTTCAAGCAAACTATTTTTTGGGTTTCTCCTCTAGTCACTTTGGATCTGGGCTCATTTGAATCCCTGCTGTGATCTAAAATTGGCTGGTACAGAGAGACTATTTCTCAAGCCAGTATTTTACCTAGTAGAGACCCAGCTGCCATGAATCTCTAGTTAGCCGTTGACTTTTTTTCTTTGACTGTAGCTGATGTTTACATATGGCCATTGACAGGAGTCAGATTGCAAGTTCTATTTATGCTCCAAATTTTTTTGCTGATCATTATAGCAGTAAATGATGAATGGTCTAAGAGAAATGAACAGGGTCTGGGTGACAATATCTATAAAAGGACCAAATGAGTTACTAAAGTATGGCCATACTTCTTTGGATTGTGATGCCACTATGTTCTCCTCTCTGATATTGACTGTCTACACCCATAGCATATATACATTGGGCCCCTTCTAAATGGTCTAGGTGAATACTCTAGAGATTCCCCTGAAACATCCTATCTTAGAGTGGGAGAGGTGCTTTGGGACCAGCAATTCCTTTGTATGTGAACTCAGTACTTCACACAAAAGCAGATCTAATTATAACCTTGGAAATGACAGAAGAAAGAAAACCATTCCCAGTAAAACATCAGTTCTTAATTTTTTTTTTTTTGGTCACAGATCCCTTTGGCAGTAAATCCTATGAATCCCTTCTCAAAATGATGTTTTTAAGTGCATAGAGTAAAATACGTAGGATTGCAAAGGAAACAAATTATATTAAAGTACAATTATCAAAATATTAAAAGTTCCACGTTCATGAACCCTCTGAAATCTATCCATGGTCCCCTTAGTAGTCCATGGACCCCAGGTTAATCATCTCTGCACTAGACTCTTTCTCAATATTCTCTTCTAGCTATATCAAAACCCAATTTGAATGAAAGATCACAGTCAATGATCCTAAAATTGGGCATTTTCTTCATGTGATATGTCTTCCAATGGTGCATAGTGGTACATTCTCCTAACAGAAGTGTTTCACTGTTCTTTTCTCTTTTCTGTACATGATAATGTCTCCTTACATTCTGGTACTTGTTTAGTCAAGAAATTAAGCACTAATTTGTCATAATGAATCTAAGACCAGGCAGGTAAATAATCTCTTAAACCCCTTTGGAGTGTTGTAGTACCAAGACTACAACTCTTCCTCCTGAAGTATCCTGGAGTTGGAAATTGTTGTTTCTTAGCTGGCTATCTCTGATCTTTTATGATCCTTGTGAACAGAGAATAGACAAGATTTGTAATTTATGTGGTTGGTATCCTCAAGCTGTGGTAGATGACAGAATTTCAGAGTTGAATGATATCTCAAAGACAAAAAATAATAATGATCCTTTTAAAATATATATAAGCTTTAAGGTTTTGAGCCTCACAAGCATCCAGTGAGGTAGACAACTATCATGAATGTGTAACCCTGGTCCCCAAGTCAATTAGTATGGCACTCTTTCTTCATTGGTGGAGATCCATGCCCTCTGACAGCATGACAGGCAGGGTGGAGTTGGCAACAGTGGGAGAGAGGAGAGTTCTTCAGCTCTCTTTGAGCTTGAGAGCCTTTTCAGGATTTTTTGGGCATTGAGCACTTCTGGCCTCCAGTTTTGAGAAAGAAAATGGATGATGCCAACCTTACTTCAGGTTGCTGAAAGAAAAGACTCTGGGAAGAAACAAATATGAAGGAAACTGATGATCTCTGTCATGTCACAATCCCCAGCTTGCTAACCTAGATTCTTTAGGGAACTTCCCCTTGGGTAAGGTTTAGGACTCCCTTTTCGTTAGCTTAGTTCTCATTTCCAGTGGGATATTTCCTTCACTATATATTGTTTGGTGTATATTTTCCTATGTATCCTTTCTCTGATTTCTGTTTGTTATGGACTTGGATAAATGAATTTCTTTGCTACCTGCTATATGTGTTCATTGTGGAACTGGTATTTGGTGAAAAGAGCATCAAACCTTGCATATAGAGCTCAGGGTCCTGCTTGTCTCCCAATTAATGAAACAGTGATCAGAAGTTAGTTTGAACCTGAAAACCACATCCCCTAGATATTTAAGAAAACAGATAGATATAATTCTAGCCTGATATCACCTCACTCTGAGGACAGCAGAATAGCCAAACTTCTGACCCCAACCTCCTGCTTCTCCTCCTGGTAGAAATTATATTTCCCTTGGAGAAGGGAGTGGGGAGAAGAGGCTAGAGATATATGTTCTTCTTCCCTTCAAGTCACACAATGATACTCTCCAAAATGGAGTTAGGGACAACCCTCATTACAGATGAGAAAAATGAAATGCAGACTGGTGATATGACTTGTTCATGGTTGGTAGTAAGTACCAGTCAAAGGATTCTAACCCAGGTATTTTCTGATTCCACACTCAGTACTCTTTCCATTATATCATTATCATTCCAACCCATATTTGAAACGAATTCCCCCTGCAACATTCTTAACAAGTATACCTTGAATATATACTCCAATGATGGGGCTCCTACCCTGTCTTCAAGCAGCTCATCCTACTTTTGGAATGGTACAGTAGTTAGGAAGTCAGAGTAAAATTATTCAGGGAAGGAGTCATGAAAGATGATGAGAGATCATGACTGAAACCAGCAGGCATTCTTCCATAGTACCCTGATTTCCTTGGCGACACCTAAAGGAAGCCTTTCTATACTAAAATATGGCACCCAAAATATAATATATTAGCTCAGATATGGTTTGACTAGAGCAGGATAGAATGGCACTATAATTTCCCTTCTTAGATACTTCACCTCTATTAATACAGATTGCATCAACATTTTTGGCTGGGATATCGCATTGTTATCTTCATAATCATTGAACTGCAGCACAAACCATGACAGATTTGGAAAATATCCTAACAAAAACTATACAGTATTAACAAAACAACAGGCTTCTCATTCTTCCTTGCCAAGAAGCAAAAGGGAGATTGATAGATGTTCTCAGAGGACGTGATGAATTTCACCAAACAATGGTAAATGCTGGTAACAGGACATATCACTGAATTTGTAAGCGGTGACTGAGTGTTTTACCTCTGGATGGAGCCTATCAAACAACTAAAATCCAACTATAGAATCAGAAAGTGCCTTATGGGCCACATGTGCATGAACTCATCCCCAGCTCATATGTTGACAAAATAGTGGTGAGCAAATGGGTGAATCATGTGGATGTGTTTATGGTAGCAATTCAGGTCCAGGTCAACACCATCAGGAATTAGAAAAGAATTATTATTAAGGAACACAAACTTAGTGATCGATGTAGTAGAAAGTTAAAAAAATAATGAAAATGCAACAGATCACCATAGGCAGCAAAAATTTAGCACCTAGCTAAATTCAATAGCTAGCAAAACATGGCCTCATGGCTAAAATTATACATCAGAAATGTGCTATTTTTCATGGACTGATAGATAACAAATACTCTAAATGTTGATTTCAAAATATTCTGGGGAATTCAACCAATAAAATTTGTTGGAACTAGGGCATTATGATAAATTTACTTTTGCCTATGATTACCCAGATATAACAGTGATTAAAAAAAAGCAAGAAAAGTATCTTTATTTGTTGCCTCCATACAAAAATCTTCAAGCTACACAGCTTGTAAAGCTCCAAAAATATAGACATATTTGCAAAAGAAATCAAACTCACATGACAACAGAAATATATATATATATATATATATATATATACATATATACTATAAACCTACAGGAAGTTTATGTCTTAAGGCTATTATTCTACAACAAAAAGCAGTTATCCAGTTGTTTGATAACTTGCAGAACATTAAACATAAAAGAAATAATAGTATGATAGCAACTTACCCCAGAATATCACTAGCTGAATTCAATTGAACAAGATGAGAATAATGAGTTTTCTTTCATGATGGTGATAGCGATGATGTTTTCAATGATCTTATAGAAGATTAACATACATTCTAATACTTTTATTCAATTTATTATTCAGTTATTTTTTTCAGTTGTGTCTGACTCTTTGTGACCCCATTTGAGGTTTTCTTGGCAAAGACACTAGAGTGGTTTGCCATTTCCTTCTCCAGCTCATTTGACAGATGAGGAAACTGAAGCAAACAGGGTTAAGTGACTTGTCCTGAATCACACGGCTAGTAAGTGTATGGGACCAGATTTGAACTCATGAAGATGAGTCTTTCTGACTCGAGGCCTGCCACTCTATGCATTTTACCACCCAGTTGCCCAACTATTATTACATCAACATTTCAAATCAGGTTAACTAACTTGCCCAAAGTCGCTGAGCTAATAAGTGCCTAAGACAGGATTTGAACTTAGCTTTTCTCATTCTAAATCCAGGGGTCCATCTACTATGAAAATACTTTGCAAACTTAATGTATTTGCCATATAAATGTCACTTATCACTATCGTACCTCTGCTACTTTTTTAATACTCCTATTGCAAATTCAGTTGCCATTTCTTCTGTCCTCTCATTCAGTCTTTCAGAGTACCATAGGACTACTTTTTTTCTTGGGCCACTTGAAAGAGTATCCTTTTTTTTTTTTCCTACTCCCAGTTGGCTTATGGTAAGTTAGTTCCATTTGCTTTCTCGTTCACTAAACTCATGGGTGGTGTGCTTCTCCTAGGGAATCTTTCCTCCCTTGTCTTTCTTTCTCTTATCTTCCTCTGGGCACCTGGGCCTGGTTATTCAAATTATCCTAAGGCTATTTTGCTGATGATTTCCAAGAGGGAGGGGTAGAAGAAATAATAGGGATAGGGTCAGCTGTTCACAGTATAAGGACCTTTGTAAAGTTTAGCTGATCTGCCAAGATGGTTTTACCATGGTGTGACCATACACATGCTACAACTTCTTGGAGCTGCCAGTGAGAGTTAAGTGAAAGGTAGACACCAAAGGTGGATGCGCATCCCTGAAAAGGGCTCAACAACTTCTCATACCAGAGGTGCTAGTCCTCCCTGAACACCCTATACATCTGGTTAAGGCTAACCAACAGACCTCACAACTGTGGGTGAATTAGGATGTCTACCCCAAGCATATAAAGACTTCCCCCAGCAGGATGGGTGAATGAGAACAACTTGTTCCAGCAGCCATGAGGGCAACTGAAGCAGGTACTGTGGAGAACTTAGAGCTTGGTCAGACATAGAAGATGCCAAAGTCATACACTATATTCTGGACCATTGCCAGTGGTCCTGACTTTTGTCTTGCCACTGGACTTTGATGACTCTGGAAGAGAGAGTGAGCCTAATGACTTTGTGCAACTCTGCCTCACTTAAATCCAATTCACAGGCAAGTCAAGACATCACCCCATCATGTCATTAGTCCTCTGAAAATGAAGGATGAATAACCTTTGTAAAGGGAGAGAAACCTGTCTTGAGGTAAAGGGAGGTATTTATAATCCCTGCTATTTCATGAATGCTGAACCAACCAAATTGTATGGGCCTAAAATATGGGGTATCCCCAAAGTCTTAGTGTAGTTTTAGGCTATTAAAGCTAAAATCTGCTCTAAGACTTTTAGGACACTCTATCATTGGTCCATTCAACTTTCTACAAGATTGTCTTATCAACACAATGTGGGTGAAATTAATTAATGGTATGTTTTGGCCCTGATGCAGTTCATCTATAATTGTATTGACCTAAGATCATAAATGTAGAGCCTGAAAGGGTATTGAAACCATGGAAGAGTACAATTTCCTCATTTTATAAATGAGGAAAAACTGAGGCCAAAAGGTAATTTTTCCAAAGTCATGCTGACAACATGTAGCAGAGACGGAATTTCAACTCAGTTCCTCAAGTACCAGATCCAACACCACTTCTTTGCTCGCCTCCAATGGCACTTGGCTCTCTATCAGAAACTGGTATGATTTTTATTATTGGAAATGATGCTAAGAGATATATTACTATTACCATCTGTTTTCCCACTGTATTCTAAGGACCATGGAATCTTTCCATCTGACTTGCAGCTGAATCCTTCCAGATAGATAGATACACTGATACTTTCTGTATGTACGAATATGTATGTAGATGCATATACACACATGTGTATGTATATGTGTATGTACTTATGTATGTGTATATGTATGTCTATGTATATATGTATGTGTGTTTATCTCTTTTTTTGGATTTGAGTTCCTTGATAGCAGAAATGATCTTATTTTTAGTTGTATCCCTAGAATTTAGCATAGTGCTTTGCAGATTGAAAGCACTCAATAAATGCTTTTTTCATTCATGAATTCATTCTTGATCTTTTCTATCTTCTTTTGCTGTTTACATGAAGGTTTTATGTTTAATTTTCTTTATTAAAAAGGGTAAAGTGTTTTTTTCTAATAATATATATTCCATAAGAGGAATATGACTTTTGTCTGTTCTCACTTACTCAAAAGATATTGATTAATTGTCTACTGTGTGCAAAGAGAAAGGCAATATTGTGTAGTTAAAGAGACCAACATATAAGGCCTACCTCTGACACAAACCAGATTTGTGACTCTGAGGTGGGCAAATAGGTAGCAGAGTGGATAGAGTGGTGGGCCTGGAATCAGGAGGATCTGAGTTCAAATCTCACCTCAGACACTTACTAGCTGTGTGACCCTAGGCAAGTCATTTCATCCTATTTGCCTCACTTCCTCATCTGTAAAATGAGCTAGAGAAGGGAATGGCAAACCAGTCTGGTGTCTTTACCAAGAAAACCCCAAATGGGGTCACAAAGAGTTGGACACCACTGACGTACAAGATGCTGAGGCAGTCAGTTAATGTCTCAGTGTCTCAGACAACTCTCGAAGACAAAGTTATATAGAAGTTGCTAACTTGTAACTTGGCAGTGAGGTAGTGTAGTGGGTAGAGTGCCAGGGCCTGGAGTCAGGAAGAATACAAAGCATTATGCTAGGTGCTACAGGTAAAAAAGGCAATTACAAAACATCCCTGGCCATAAGAAGCTTGTGTTCTGACTATGGGATGGAATCGCGAAGAAGGTAGAAATGAAAGAGGCCAAAAGGGCAGACAAAACACTTGAGGAATGTTTGAAGGGGAGGATGAGAGAGGAAAAATAGTTGGGAGGGTCACAGAAGCCATTCATAAGGAAGTGGCACCCATGCCGAATGGAAGGTGAAATTCTGAAAGGCAAGAATCAGGATGGAGGGCAAGCAATGCTGGAAGGATGGCTTGTCCCAATGACAAAACACAGGAGATTGTGTGTCACATTTAGGGAAGAGCTAATAGTCTGATATGGTTTCAGGGGTTCAGTAGAGTCCAACTCTTCAAGACCCCATTTAGAGTTTTCTTGACAAAGATACTGGAGTGATTTGCCATTTCCTCTTCCAGCTCATTTTACAGATGAGGAAACTGAGGCAAATAGGGTTAAGTGATTTGCCCAGAATCACACAGCTAGTAAGTGTCTGAGGCCAGATTTGAACTCAGGAAGATGAGTCTTCCTGATTCCAGGCCTGGTACTCTATCTACTATGCCACCCAGTAATTAATATCAGATTTAGGATCCAAATCTTGGTCTGCCTACTCTTTTTCACTCAATCATGTTGCCTCTTTAGTTGTAATTTTTGATGCACACTTCGTGGATAATCTCTCAACTGTCCATTTTGAGTCACTATTTCAATTAGACGTGGACCATGTTTTTAACTTTCAACTGACCAAAATGGAATAATATAGTAGAAAACACAGGTTCTGAAGCCAGAGGTTCTTGTTTCAAACCCCTCCCCTGATGTTTACTTCTTACAACCTGCTTGAGCTTGGGCAAGTCACTTAAGCTCTATAGATCTTATTTCTATCTGAAAAATGAGAGAGTTGGATGGATTAAGTTACCTCTAAAGACCCTTTTAGTTTTAAGTCTAGGCTTGTATGATCCTACTTAAGTCATATATAAGCTGAATAAACCAATGGTCAGTAATTTGAATGCCTAATTCTTCAACTTGCTTAAAGTTCTCATATTTTTTTAGTCAACTTGCTTTGAATGACAAAAGGTTTAGATGGTACTAGGTATTGGAAGCAGCAGGTCTGATTGTGGCCTAGGCCCTAACTAGGTGTAGTAATATTTAAATTCAATAATGTATTTTTGTATAAACTTTGAATATGTTATGCAATGTTTCTATAAAATATTTTGTAAAAAATAATGTGCATATAAATCATATTCAATCTTCAGGGTTCAAGATCTTCTAATATCTGTAGTGCTTTACTAAAGAAGAGTAATTGGGGTACTGAAATACTTTTTAAAAAATCCAAGTCATTGAGTGATTGAATACCAATGTTAAAAATCAGGTCAAGAGCCGGGAATGTTTGGCCTGGATTAGAGTTGGTGTGTTGCTGATTTCAAGTATTTAAAGTGTTGACACCTGGAAAAGATATTAGACTATTTCTTCTTAGACCCTGAAGACAAACAAGGAACAAGGGATGAAACTTTAGAAGAGACACATTTACTTTTGATTAAGGAGAAACTTCCTAATAATTAGAGATACCCTAAAGTTCAGTGGAGATGCCTTAGGAGGTAGTGGATTCTCTCCCTCACTGAAAGTCTTTAAGGACCACTTGTCATGCATGTTGCAGAAGGAGTTATTTTTTCAGGTATAGGATGGACTTGGGGGCCTTTGAAATCTGCCAAATCTGAAGTTCAATGACTTTGTAACTTCATTAACCACACTGGAAGCCCATGCCATCTCCATTTTATGAGCCATGGTGATAGATCCATTCAAGAAACACTCTCATTTTTGTACAAACGCTTCCAGGGGCTAATTCTCATCAGTCTGCCAAACCATCATCGGCCAGCTTCAAAGGAGCACAATGACCACAGTGATATGGACTGAAAGGTAACTATTGTTTGAAAGCAAATGCACTTTCCTTCTGCCTTCCATGCACAGCTGTCTACCATGACCTTCAAGTCAGATGTCCTCAGAAGCTAATAAAGTTAGTTGGCTGTGGAGAAATAGCCATAGAATCTGCCATTTGTGAGTCAATGATCTAGGCAACAAAGTTTAAAGCAGAAAGGAAAAAGAAGACTTTCATATTGATTTTATCTTCTTGCATGGTAGGTAGATAGCAACCTCAAAAAAAAATTTTTGGTCACAGTAATTCACACTTCCTCAGAGTTGGTGGAATAGTTAGGATTTTTCACTTTTCTCCTGGATGGATGGAATACTTTCATTTAAGGCGAAAGAAAGAAATGGGTCATATTTGTCTTTGTATATTCTGTAACATCTATTCATTGATTTGATTTGATGAACAATTTATTCATTTTATCCTATCTTCAATTCTATATCAAGTGTTTATTAGAAACTTGCTATATATGTAGTACTGTCTTTAAGAGTTTATGATAATTATCTTGGCTAAAATCACTGTATTGATTTAGTGGTTACAAAGAGCATATCCTGTATCTCCACAGCAGAAGAGAAACTTAAGTAAATTGTTCAGGAAATTTGACTTTTTTTCTAAATGACTGTGATAGGATTTTTTTAGTCTAAATTTTTCAGATAATCATTTCAACTCTCTAGTTTGCCTCTATGGACACAACTTTCATGCTTTGCATCAAATTTCTTAGATCCTTCAAAAATACTAGGCAGAGGACAAAAGTACTCTCCCTAATCTCAGAGTTGCCAATATTGCCTCTCCTAACTGATCCCAATACTTTTTGTTCCACATGCACTTGCTCTGGGTGATTTCTTTGAAACAAAATTTGTCTTTTAAGGAATTCAATGTATTCAATTGGACTATTGAAAATGGAAGCATTTGATGTGGCCACCATCCCCTCTCTTGTGTATTTGGTGAAGACCAATTGTTCAGATTTTCTTCTTAATGGTTTCTTACAGTTTTGTTTTTTTTTTTTTTTGGTTCTTCTCAACTGTACCCCACTGCAAGATACAATGCAGTCCACAACATAGATTTAAAATACTCCATGTGGTTTCCTGAAAACAATTATGATTCTTCATTGCAAGGATTTTTCTTTGTTTTTATGCTATCCCACTGTCTTTTAAAATGTCAAATAAAAATTCAAGGAAAAAAGACAGTTAAATTATATCCACATGGACACTAACAAGTTATCCCAGAAGACAGAACCAGTTATTTGACCACAACACAAAATACATATTAAAAAAAAATCATCTTCAAGCCCCAAATGACAGTCATGGGCTTTGAAGATGAAGTTTATTTTAAAAACAAAAGAAGAAAAATGCAAAGGAGAAAGCTTAGAAAAATGTATGTGAGCCATGTGAAATGCATTTAGGATTTTCAAAGGGAATTGAAGGCCTTCAGTTTCACCATAAGTAAATTGCTATCATTATTAATAGCAGACACGTGCTGTTGCTAATTGAGACCACAAGTGTGGGTTCTTCCCCAATTAGACCAAACCTGGTGCAAAGGAAAAGGCTGTAAGATATCTGCTTGAGGTTTAGCTTTAGTCCCCTAATAGTTCTCCTAAGACCTAGGAGATAAGTCTTAGCGTGTGCTAGTCCTAGAGATTGGATATATGGCCTTTCGTGTATGGATAAAAAATCTTAGAGTCAGAAGAGTAACAGTAAGTCCTGAGACCCCTGGCATTCTGTGAAAATTAGGGTAGAAATTGCCTAGACTTAAAAGATCATTTTCATTCACTCTTAGAATTATAGGATCCAGAGTTGCAAAGTGAATCTAGTCCAATCTCCTCATTTTACAAATGTGACCCTGGGTTCAAGATTGGAACATTTGCATAAGACTCTATCCTTCCTGCTTTGGAAATCAGGGACATGTTAAGGAACCAGCTTTCCCCTACATATCTGTTTTCCAGAATCTGTTCTCTTTCAGTATTGCTCCCTAAAGAGGGTCTGGATCCATATGTGTATCCTTTCAAAGCAGGAAGAAAGAAGGTGTTTCCTCTCCCAAGCTCTCCTGTCAACATCACTGCTTCATGCAGGCACCGGTGGAGAACCATCATCTTCAATGATGAGAAGAGTCTTAGGTAAAGGATCAAGGTTTGAACCCAGGGTTATAAAGAGGAGGAAATAAGACCCCATAGGAGAACTAACTTTCTCAAGATCACTTGGCCCGTTAGTAGAGGTGAAATTTGAATTTAGGTTTTCTGATGACAACACAGTGCCCTTTCCATTGTAACATAGCTAACTTTTAATTCCTCTCAGTTTGGGTTACAGATTTTTCTAGGCATAGCTTGATTTAACGCTACATATAATAATGGTTAATAAGTGCTTAATTGAATTCAAGTTTCAGTCTTAGAGGGTACTGTTGAGAAAGCATGGTCACTGAATCTTTGAAGGAATTAAGGAGTCAATGAACCTTTTTGAGCTCCCTGGGCCAAGTCAACATGTGTGGTGGTATGGTAGAATTGCCCCAGCTATGACTTTTGGTTAAACCATAACAGACTACAGTTTTCCCATAGTACAATAGTAGTGACTGTGACTTCTGGGACTTGGCAAATTCTGCCACCATAGAGAAAGAGTATGGTTGATTAACTACACTGAAAAGTAAAGAATGGTTTGTTAATGACTTTGTTCCTCTGCATGGATGAACAACTTTGCTCCAGAGATCAAAGGCCCAAGTTATGTTTATATTTTTAGGTATACCCCAGGTATAGGTATAGTGAACATAGTAGTCACCTAATAGATTCTTGTTGAATGAATTCCATATAAGATTGTGCTGCTAAGAGACACAGAGTTGGATAACACAAGCATAGTTAAGAATTCCAGCAGCTGGGTCAAATTTAGGTGGAGGAAGTGGTAGCCAGGCCAATTAATGCCTTTTGAAGGTTCCCTCAGTTTTGATTCCACAACTGCAGCCAATGATAGAAGCCACCACTTACCACATGATTAACAGACCAGAGCGAGTTACTGAATGACTTGTGTATTCTCCAAAGTCTCTCCAAGGTATTTCCATCACATTCTAGGAGGGTCATTGATATTCTTCTGGAAGCAAGCTCCCCAAGTTTCTTTCATAGGTGAAGTTGTATCAGTGGCACCCTGTGCATGTGCTAGTTCTCCATTATACCCCCTTTTTATGGATGAGGAAATTTAAAATCAGAGAGACAAATGGACTCATTCAAGGTCACTCAGATAGTAATTAGACGGGCCAAAAGTTGAACTCATGTCTTTTTTTTTACTGCACATCCCGTATTCTGCCCACAAAATAATACGATGTTTATGTAACTAGTAAAGTGCAGAGAAGGAATTAGAACCTGGATCTCCTAACTCTCATTAAAGGAAATACAAATAATGTAGCCCAAAGAGAGAGCAGTCAAGTACTGTTTGATGACATTATCTCTCCTATCTCTTGAAAAGTTTGTACAACTGCCTCCAGGTGACCAATAATTTTCTACACTTAGGATCAAGCTGCCCTGGAGAACAGAGACAGGTTCTTCCTGCAGGTAGATACCATTTGATCATGCATGCTTTAGTTGTGATGAAGGTGGCAGTACAGAGAAATATGGAGGAGACAGAATTCAGTTATGGTTTGAAGGTATCCTTGGTAATTATTTTATTTTATCTTATTTTTTTTTGAGACTGAGTCTCTCTTATCATACCCAGGCTTGAAATGCAGCAACTACTCAAAGACTCAATCTCATTGTTGATAAGTTTGGAAGCTTTGACCTGCTGCCTGGTAGGTCCCAGTACAGGGTGGGGGTGTGGGAAGTAGGAAGAAATAGGGGGAGGAACCATCATATTGGTGCTGTATATGATTCAGAGACTGGATCAGTTTTAGCCCTGTTACAGCTCAAACTCAAGTGATCCATCAGCTCCTACTTCCCCAGTACCAGGGATTACAGGCCTGCACCACCATGCCTAGCTGTAATTAACTTTCCCAGAGAAGTGAGGATGATGGTGGTAGAAGGGACCTTTTCAGAAAACAGTGTTGCTTTTTACCATATTTCAGCGATGGGTCATGGAATCATAAATGGAGAAATGGAAAGATGGCTTTTTGTTTTGTACTCTGACCCTGTACATACCTTTCTGGTTAGTGCTCTAATTTTCCCATCTTTGTATTAATGACTTACACTTATTACCTGTCAATCCTTGGGTATACTGTAAAGTGACTAAGATTGATTTTAAAATAAATCTCCATGGTTTGAAATTAATCCCTGCCCCACCTACAGTGCAATGGTGCTAACCCCCTTTTCCCCTGACCTTTATGAATGCTATTTGCACATGGGGAGTGTTCTGAGTCTATTTGCCTGAAGAATACCTACAATTTTACATCATTCCTGAGTGAAAGTACATTTGGGGTGTCACTATGAGTCAGCTAGCTTCTTACTGAAGGCTTGATGTAGGTCTCACCAACAAGCTTTTGCTATACTAAACAGAGTTCACCTTGCCCCTCCTGTCCCACCAAATCTCTGCTTCTCAGGCTCCTGGCTACTATCACAGGATTTTGGGTTAGTCGGAATCTTAGAGATTGTCTAGACCAGAGAGATTAAACAAATGGCCTGGGGATATTGTTGCTGATGCTCCCACATGTAGCCCCCGTCAGAGAAAGAGTCAACTGGGAAATATTTAACAAAATAAACAGAAATATAATAAAATATAGATTACATTACATTTTAAAACTAAATCAGCATGAGGCCTGAAGGGATCCTTAGGTACAAATTAGTGGCCCCAGTTTCTATTTGAGTTTGACACCACTGCTCTAGGCCAACCCTCTCATTTTACAGATGAGGAAACTAAGGGCCAGAAAGATGAAATGTATAAAGTATATGTATATATTTGAGCAACTAAGTAATTTTGAATATTATGAATAACCAAATTAACTACGAAGGAACTATAAAGATGCTATCTACATCGAGAAAAAACTGATAAATAGAAGCATGCATAGAATGATTTTACATATGTGTGTGTGTATACATATTTGTGTCTAATGGTAGCCATCTCGGGGAGGGTGGGGAAGAGAAAAAAGAAAGTTACACAATAGCTTTATTATATATTTAAAAGGAATAGCAAGTTATACATAATAGATTTGCAGTTTCACGTGCAATCATCTTTTTAAAAATTCTACTGTTATGGAAATGCTTGTTTTATTTAATAAATTAAAAATTAAATTAAAAAAACCCCCATGAAATGACTTGCCAACAGTCATATAACTAGTAAGTGGCAGAGCCAGGATTTTGGCCTCTGACTCCAAATCCAGGGCTCTTTGAATTATACTGGATTACCTCTTTGAGAAGTACAAGGTGGAAAGGGAACTGAACAGGAGAGGCAGAGACCCAGGCTGCTGTCTCTGATCTGCCACTAACTCACTGGGAACTTCAGCTAGGTACTTAACCTCTTTTATCCTCAGTTTTTTCATCTGAAAAATGAAAGGGCTAAACCAGATGATCTCTAAATCCTCTCACTCTAATATATGATGTTCTATGAATGAACCTCCCTAATGTCGGGTCTCCAGGCCCCTATATCATATTGGTGGGAAAGATATTTGGGGCCAGGGAGATTCTCCCTCATGCCCCTCAACCCGTATATCACAAGCAGCTACCTACTTGATCTAAGTTTAAGTTGGACCATGCAAAGAAGAGAGAATAAACTTTTCTCTTTCACAATGTACACAGATGAACAGAAATAATCAAAACCAGTTGGGTCCTGGATTGACTCCAGGGAAGTGGACAATTTCAGACCATCCTAAACTGCACCTGGGGTCCTTCTACATAGTGTAGTGAAGATAGAGGTCTGGATTTACAAAGAGGCAAACTGGGTTTGAGTAACATCTTTGCCACTAACTAGCAGATAATTTAACCTCTCGAGACCTTGGTTTCCTCATCTTAAAAATGAAGGGGTTAGGCTAGATGATCCTTAAATCAGCTTCCAGCTCTAATAATTTACAAATCTATTTCACCACACCCCTGATTCTTAAGGAGGAATAACTTGAGAATAGGCACATTATTTCAAAAGACTCAAAAAAAGGGGATAAGGGACCACCAAAAGCATTTACAGATAGTGTGGGAAGAAGAATATGTTCAAATTATGCATTTTCCAACTATCTGTTGCTGCTATAGTACAAAAAACATTGGATCAGGAATCACAGAATATCACAATTAGAAGGGACCTCAGACTCATTCTAGTCTGATCCATACCTAAACAAGAAACTTGCTCACTCTACAGAGAGAAGTTAGAGGAGCTGGTTTCTAGTTATGATGATACTATTTACTAGATGTATTACTTAACTGATATGCCTTATCTGAAAATTGAGTGTAGTAATACTTGCATTATCTACTTCACAAAGATGTTGTGATGAAAGCACTTTGTAAATCTCAAAGTACTGTAGACAAATGAGTTGTTGTGTTATAAGGTACAGATAGTGTGGCTGCTAAAAACAAAACAAAACAAAACAAAACAAAACAAAAAACAGTGTGGTTCATTTCAAGGATTTCTTAAAAGCTCCAAATCACCTCTTTAGCATCTAGTCAAGTCAACAAGTTGACAAGCGTTAGTGAAGAGTTTACTCAGTGAAAAGTAAACTTTACTGTATGCCAGGCACTGGGCTAAGGGCTGGGGATAACAATATAAACAAAGACTCAAGCTCCTCAGGGAGCTTACATTTTAAAGGGGGAAGAGAACATAGGAAAGGGAACTGGAAAATGGAAGGAGTATGGGAAGTCCCTGTTTGCACCTCAGTTTCCTCATCTGTATAATTAGAGGTCAAAAGAAAAGAGAAATTTACTATTTTGACTTTCCTTAAATTTCTTCTGTTATCAATAGACAGAATTATTAATATCTGAGAGTAAATAAGAGAACTGAGATTTGAACCCTGGCTTTCTGACTCCCAATCCAGCATCCTTTTTCCTGCCTCATAAAGCCTCCTCAGTGATCCGTGATCTTTGTGATTCCACTAACATCTCTGAAGTGTGGACATAGTGTAGAATATTTAGGCCTCCTTAAAGGGCATTTGTAAGAGCAAAATGAAATGTAGAATTTTAGTGATTTTCCAATGAACTTGTCATGTCACTCATCTGCTCAAAACACTCTAGTGGATCTCTTTTGCCTTGAACTTTTTTTGTTCTCCCCTTTACTTTATTTTTTCAATTAACAAGCATTCATTTCATCTCTCTTCTATACCCTCCACCCCAATTAAAAAGAAAAACAAAACCTTTCCAACAAGTGTGCATAGTTAAGCAAAAGAAATTTCCACATTGTTGATATCTAAAAATGTGTGTCTCATTCTGCACCTTGAGGCCATCACCTTTCAGTCGGGAGATTGCTTACATAGGTCACCATCAGTCCCCTAGAATCATGATTAGACACTGCATTGATCAAAGTTCTTAAGACATTCAAAGTTGATTTTTTTTTACAACGATGTTGTAGAAATTGTTCTCTAGTTCTGCTCACTTCACTTTGCATCAGATCATGCAGTTTTTCTCAACTCATCATTTTTACTTTTTCTTAAGGCACAATAGTACTTTTCCCACATTTGGACCATGTGGAATCTGGCATAACCCTACCTTTTCAGTCTTATCAAATACTATCGCACTTTGTGAACTACATGAAAGCTATAAGGAGCCATTTTTTTTTCTTTTTTTTTTGTCCCTCGCAAACAGCTTTTGCTTTCTCACCTCTATAGCTCTGCTCATACAATTCTCCATTGCTGGAATGTCTTTGCTTGCACTGCTGCCCTCCTTCATTCTTCCCTGTAGAATTTCATTAGATGCTTCAATACCAAAAGTCATCTTCCTTGAAGGCCCTTGTCAATAATAAACTTTTCTCCCCATTAGACATTACTAAGTACTTTTCTTACACATACCTGATTTGCTTATTGCATATTTTATATTATAGTCAGTTATGTGTTGTGTTGTCATCATTGTGTTGTGTCAGTTGTGTTAGTATCTTTCTATTAGAGTATAAGTTCCAGGAGGGGAGGGGCTGTGTTTTAGTGAGACTTCGTATCTCCATTAGTCCCTACTTCTCTGTTTACAATAGAAATGCAATGTGTTTGCTGAAATGAACTGTTGTATTTGATCAACCTGGACATACCATCTGCAGGATTGTTCCTTTCCTATAGGAATTCATTCTCTTGCCTTAGTGGTCTGGAAAATTGTTTCAAATTTCCTTCTCTTTTCTTCTGTGTGTATAAAGCCTGAATTAGGTGCATACAAATGCAGAGCCTTTTTTTTGTCCAACCTCAATGACCAAGCTCACATATAAATTAGAAGAGATCCAGGAAAAAGTGACATGGCTTGTGTCACTAGAAACCTGAATTAAAGATCAGAGAGGGCTGAATAGAGACAGGCTCTTTTTACTGGGGCTTTCCTTTGAGTCCACTCCCCCACTCTGTGAACAATAATCCAGTTAAGGCGAGAAGCAATCAGAGATCCCCACCACTGACAGGACACCAAACTGAAAAGTACAAGCCTTAGTCGTTCACAAGACCCAGACAGTGCCCAGATAACTCAAGCTGGAGCTACAGAGGAATCAATGGATGATTCTAGACTACCACTGGCTGCATTGGGAAGATTTCATTGAACCTGCTTCTTCTGAGTGGCCAGATAAGCCCAGGTACCTTGAACTTAGTCCTAAATCTTTTGGATTTGGAGCATGGCTAGTAAAGAAGATGGAGATAGCTTAGGTCTAGGAGAAGCTGTGTGCCTATAGATGTCCTACTTACTGTATTGTCTTCTTCCTTTTATTAATTCTATGCAAAAAGTAAAACTAAAGCATTAAACAAGTTTATGTGGATGAGTGACTGACTCCAGTTTGCCAAGGTCACATGACCTTCATTTTGCCAAGGTCTTATCCCCTAGGAGTAAGGGATTATTGCAGATTTGTGGGGAAAGAGAGGTAAGCGAAGCACTTTGCAATCATCCTGTAAGAATTGGGGAACCACTGAAGATTCTGAATAACCAAGTAATACAATGTAATTATGTTAGTAATACTAATATTTTAGGAAGATGGATCTGGCAGCTATAGAGGATAAGTGCAGGATGGATTGGAGTGGGTATAGATTGGTGGTAGGAAAACCAGTTATAATAATCAAGCTGAGACATGATAAGGGTCAGGGTTAGGAAAGTGGCAGTAGTAATGGAAAGGAAGGAATAGATGAAAGAGATATGGAAAAGAATTTAAAGGAATTAGAGAATGTATTGAAGAATTACCATTGGACACCTCAAAGAGTATTAAGACTTCTGTGTATCAACCTTTCAAAGTCAAATGATATTTCCACGTGTGGTAGGGTATCTCCTTTGTTGCTTGATAGTTCAAGAGCTATAATTTGGGCAGTCATAAGCCTCTGGAGGGAAGCTCTCTGTGAGTTAACATGGTAGAGAATTGGCTTCCACATCTTGCAGCAATGGAGGTAAGGGCACTGGCACTAGATGACTCGAGTTCAAATACTGGCTCTGCACTGTGCTACTTAGGCAAATCACCCAATGTTCCATGGTCTCAGTTTGATCATCTGTAAAATGAGAGGATTAGGTCAGAAGACCTTAAGATGACATTTAGCTGGGGCAGCTAGGTAGTGCAGTGGATAAAGCTCTGGCCTTGGAGTCAGGAGGACCTGAGTTCAAATCTGGCCTCAGACACTTGACACTTATTAGCTGTGTGACCCTGGGCAAGTCACTTAACCTAATGCCTAGCCGTCCCTCCCAAAAAAAGATGACATTCAGCTATAAATCTATTATCTTATGATCAATAAAGAGGTGAGTTAGGGAGTCTCTATTCAACAACATTGCCCTCAGGCCCAAGAAGGTGATAGAGGTGCATTCTCTTTCCTTTAACTGAGTAGAGAGAATATTTCCTTCTGAAGGTTCTGAAGGTGACTATGGTCTGTTTACTCTTTTGATGACAGAAAATCAGTTTCATCAAATACCTCTAGGTTACATGGCACATTAGAGTATTCATTTCCCCATTAATTCCAACCTCCTTCTTCTGTAATGAGAACTTTTCCTCTGTGTGCACTGTATACCTTGTAATGGTTAATGGTATCAAAGTATGACAGATATATTTGCAACAATTTCTTCATACCAGGCTGCAGTGACTGCAAGGGAAAAACCCTAAGGAAGATATAGCAATGAATTAAAATGCAATGGTATCTGGGATTCTGAGTTTGTGATTAGTGTAAAGGTTGGGGTTTGGTTTTAGGGACCTTTCCTGCTGAAGTGATTAAACTTCTTCCTGTATTTTTTTCTGGATCTGTCTGTGGACTGAGGCAAGAAAATGATTAATTCAAGTGGATCTCCAACATTTTTGTGGAAAGACACTGTGGTTTTGTTTTTGTTTTAATTTCAACAATCTTGAGAGTAAGGGGAGTCATGGGCTAGATATGTTGGGTTCGAGGAGTATAGGGAGAACTATGAAGTAGGTGGCATCTACTGCCCAACAATCAACCAGGTGAGGCTTTGTGATTGAATTCTCTTCTCATGGCTAAGCCATTGAGATGAGGTCTGCCAAGTGGTAATATATTGTTACCTCAACTTTCCCAAAATAATGTTTCAGAGAAAACAATCATTGAAGCTATTTTAAACTCTTGTTAACTACGTCTATGAACAGAGAGAAAAGTTAGAGTTTCCTTAACTTACACAAAAATCCTACTTTCACAGGACTTTCCAAGTCATCAAGGCCAAGGCTTTTTTGTTTTTAATTATCTAGATAATTGCCTCAATTCCACATTTCACTTTGTTGGGGTAATATAGCCAGTGACATGATAGTGGAAGGTCTCAAGAGAATTTAAAACTGAGGAAAGAAGGAATCTGAAGCAGCAGCTTGGAATGATTTAAAGAAGAAAACTATGCCAAGATATATTCTTCCAAAAACAAAAAAATGAAATAAATCAGTAAGACTGCTATGTAACAGAATGCATACTGCTGTTAGAGTGATCTGTCATCCCTGGTCCACATATGAGGACCAAACACTTCAGTTCATCTGCAGTTTCATTAATGAAGAGATATTACTACTCCCTTAAATTCTGGATGGGTCCACCGGAATCTCATTCATGAGATATTTTAGAATGGGGTGACCTGAATAAATGCTCAATCCAGCAAATATATATGCATATACATTCAATTAAACAGATCAAATTTGAATACCTAGTGTATGAAAGACCCATTCTGAGAAGCCCCAGTTATTTTGTATAAAATGAAATATTCTGGAGCCCACATGGGAGCTTACAAATAGATAGACCATACTCAGGGCTATGGACAGAGCAGGAATTCAATAAACAGAAATGGGGGGAGGGGTGGTGTAAGGTAGAGAGGGTGGGCCTCAGCCGAAGGAAACAGAAGAGTTGCAGAGGGAAAAATCGAGAGTGATCATGAAGTGGGAATGGGGCTGTGGAGCTGGAGCTAGGTGTCTGAATATTCAGATAGGACCAGAAGCTGCAGACAAGTGTCTGAAAGGCAGGCTTCATACTTAAACTGAAGCCAACTTGGAAATCCTTGGAAGTTTGTCTCCTTCTCATCTGCATCCTGGACCAGATTTTCAAAGGGCTTCCAAGCTGCACACACAATTGACAGCCCAGATGTGGTTTTTGGTTTTACCAAGCAGCTCCCTTAGAGCAAAGATGGACTTTAGTTTCATTGAGTAACACTGATGTAGTCATTACTGCTTTTGAAGAAGTGAATAATCAAGTTATATGTACTTGAAGAAGAGGGGCAGCTAGGTGGCACGGTGGATAGAGTGCCTGGCCTGAAGTCAGGAAGATTCATCTTCCTGAATTCAAATCCAGCCTCAGATACTTATGCACTGTGTAACCTTGGGCAAGTCACTTAATCCTGTTTACCTCAGTTTCCTCATCTGGAAAATGAGCTAGAGAAGGAAATGGCAAACCACTCCAGTATCTTTACCAAGAAAACCCCAAATGAGGTCACGAAGAGTCAGACAGGACTAAAAAATGACTGAACTACACAAAATTGAAGAGGATCAAAATGTGCCAGAAACATTTTATAAAGGAAAGGGGCATGTGAATGATGAAACATGCTTATTTTGGTGAGGTTTTTAAAATGCTTTATTTCCCAGAACATGAAAGAAGTAAAGCAATTGTTGTACTTTAAAATATACACATTTGTATGCTAACAAGTTCAGTTACACTATTCCAAGGAAATCCTTTGGGATTGAGAGGTGTGAAATTCACAAAAGTTACCTCTGTCATCAAAGAAAGATTAGAGAAGGATGAAAACTGGGGCCTTCAGTAAGGTTGTAGAGAAGTGTCTTCCACTGATCTCCTTCTATGCCGGCTTTTTCCATCTGGGTATCCTCTACAATTTCTCTAATTCTTTGCTAATGAAACCTGCTATGGCCCTGCTGTTAGCCTGGTGCGATGGAAAGAACATTGGTTCTAGAATCAGAAAACCTGGGTTCAAATCCCACCTTTGATGTTTACTGTACATATGACCTTGGGGAAGTGACTTCCTCCAACCACAATTCGGTTAGCTATTCCCTAAATGATGGGCATTTTGTCAGTCAATAAGCGCTTATAAATGCTTACTATGTGCTAGGCACTGTGCTAAGCTACTTTGTCTTTAGTTTTTTGCTACTACAAAAAATGATGCTATATTTTTGGTGTGAGTGAAGCCTTTTTTTTGTCATTAATCTCCTTGGGCTATATAATTAGCAATGAGATTTCTGGGTCAAAGAATGTGGGCTTTTTAGTAATTTCCAATGCATGGTTTCACATTGTTTTCTGAGACAGTTGGACTAATTCACAGTTCCACTAATAATGCATTCGTGTACCTGCCTGTCATTCACATTGGTGACTATTTCTGTCTTTTGTCATCTTAGCCAATTTGCTGAGTACTAGGAAAAACCTCAATTGCTTGGATTTGTACTCCTTGATTAGAGCATTCTTTCATATGGTGATTAGGAATTTGTAATTGTTATGAAAACTGTGTTATTTGATCATTTGCTTATTGGGAATGACTTTTGTTCCTGTATCTTATCCTTTCATCTTGTATTTCTATTTGTTGCCTACATAGACTGCACAATAGACCTTTATCAGATATATTGTCTACAACGATTTTCCTTAGTAAATGATTTCCCTTATTTGTTGTTGTTCTTGTTCAGGCATTTTTCAGTCCTGCTCAACTCTTCATGACTCCATATGGAGTTTTCTTGGCAAAGATACTAGAGTGGTTTGCCTTTTCCTTCTCTTGCTCATTCTACAGATGAGAAAACTAAGGCAAACAGAGTTAGGTGACTTGTCCAGGGTCACAGAGCTAGTAGGTGTCTGATTTGAACTCACAAAGATGAGTCTTCTTGACTCCAGGCTTGGCACTCTACAATACAACCTAGCTTGTTATCCTGTTTTAATTTTGTTTGTCCAAAAGCTTTTCTATTTCATGCAGGTGAAATTACCTTCTATATCTCTTGTAATCCACGTATCTTATTTGCTTAAGAATTTACCCTCCAGGCATATGAAAGATTCCCTCCTAACCTTTAAAAATGGTATTATAATTAATATTCAGGTCACTATTCATTTTGTGTTTATTATGGTATATTGTGTAAGCTTTTGCTTTTAATCTAATTTCTGCTAGATTGCTCTCTACTTTTCTCATTAGTTGTAAAATAGGAAGTTTTCTCTAGGTAATTTGTTTCTGGGGTTATCAAACACTAGGTATTCAAGTTTAATTATTTTGGATTCTTCCTTGTCTAATCTATTCTGTTGATCTGCTTTTTCAATTTTTTTTTAACAAAAACCAAATAGTTTTGATGATTGCTGTTTTAGAAAAGGACTTGAAGCCTGAAAGTAATATTCTCCTTTCATTTCTACTTTTTTCATTGTTTTCCCTGGTATTCTAGATTTTCTTTTTTTGCTTTCCAAGTAAGTTTGTTATAAGTTTGTCTAGTTCTTTAAAATATCATTTAAAAAAGAATTTTTTTTTTGTATGCAGTTGGAATTCCAGGTCTCACCTGAGATACTTGAGGTATTTGCCTGGGCTGAGCAGGGTGGGACCAAGGCCAAAGAAACCTTTGGGAAAGATAATAATTTTTTTTCAGATTTTCTAGTATGGCCTCTCCTTTCAATCACATAGAAGATATCTAGCCTATTGCCTAGAGTAAGAAGTAAAACGTGAGAAGCCAGGTGTAGGGCCATAAGCACCAACCACTACTCACCAGTATGCTAAGTTCACAGCATTAGTGGAAGAGGTACCAATTCAACTTTACCAAGCAAGAAAATTCCTATCCCCTTCACAATCTACAAAAACACCCCCAAGAAGTATCTACAATTACTTCCACAGGACACCAGAAAAAAATACTTTACTGTCCTCTAGGGAAAGGCTGATATTGTTACGCTTTTCTGTAGAGTCCTAGGACCCTGACTGATACTCACCTTGTCAGTCAGAATATATTCAGGTGCATGAATTCTGCCTGACCTCTTAGCATCTGGGTTGTAAGGAGGAAACTCAGGAATCTTTCTCAGTCAAGGCTCAGTCAACTCCTGGTTCTGGTTGTGTGACCTTGGGTAAGTCACTTTTAACTCTTACAGCCTGAGTTCTGCTCATCTGTAAAATAAGAGAGTTGGAAGTAAATTATCTCCATGATCCCTTCTAGCTCCCGATCTGTGCTCTTAACCTAAATTGATTCCATACTTCAGTTTTCTGGGCTTTCATGTCTGCTTCACCAACATTGGCTAACTTTTCATTTGGGGCTCTTTGACTAAACAGCTGCTCACAATTTTTTATTTACCAGTCATATAGGTCTTTGTAAAGTTACCACAGATGTAGACTTAGCTCCACATACGTGCTGAGTAAATCAGTGGCAGCATCTATCCCCCCATGGGGCCCCAGGTTCTTCCCCCCCCCACAAACCACCCACCAAGCTCATATATGTGAAAGCTGGTATTTCCTGGTCTGTTCCCTTTGAGTCATATTCAGGGGGAGGCGGGTGATGGTGAGAATGCCATATATTATTGATCTGGATTCCTTCTCAGCATTTTTAATATTTGCCTGTTGGAGTCTGAATTTACCTGGCACAAAGGACTAATTAGACATTATAGTGATATTATTTCAAATATACATTTGAGATTTAAAGTTTAGCCGTGAAATTCTTGGACTGGGGAAGAGAGGGAAGGCTGCTTTCTTGGACACTGGCTGTGTTTATCTGCTAGATATTCAAGAAACCCTTATAGTGTAAGAGCTATATTGGTACAAAAGGCAAAGCTGAAAAAATGAATACCTGGCTCTTAGGTGATGAAAGTGTGAACATACATGTTCTTTTGGAAGATAATCAGTCTGTGAATAATGCAATATACATGTATACATAAACACATGCACACATACACATACACACATATATTCATTATTGAATTGAATACAATTGATGTGATTGTCCGGATGTGGATTGTGAATACCCAGACTAGATTTTTATTCTGTTTCAATCATTATCTGTCTGTGTGACCTTGTACAGTTCAAACAATCCCTCTGAGTCACAGTTTTCTCATCTGTAAAATGAAAGAGTAAGAGCAGATGATTTCTAAGGTCTATTTGAAGTTTGTGATCATCTGATCCACAGTAATTAAAATATCTTCTCAGAATGTCATATTTCTTCCAGGCACAAACACTATTGGGAGCCTCAATGACTCAGATATTTGAGGATTTCAGTGTATCAATTCAGAGTGATTTGTTGTTCAGTCATTTCAGTTGTGTCTGACTTTTCATGACCCCTTGTGGGATTTTCTTGGCAAAGATACTCCAGCTCATTTTACAGATGAGGAAACTGAGACAAACAGGGTTAAGTGACTTGCCCAGGGTCACACAGCTAGGAGGTATCTGAGACCAAATTTGAACTCAGGAAGATGAGTCTTCCTGACTCCAGGCCCAGTGTTCTGTTGACTGTGCCACCTAGCTGCCCTTAGAATGCTATGCCTTAGTTAAAAAAAAAAAAAGAATCCTGGTTGCGGACTCGGGAGACTTGAATATGAATTATGGTTCTGCTCCTTACTAATTGTATTACTGTAGGAACTAAATTGATATAAGCCTTAGTTTCCTTATCTGTAATATTGGGATAATAATGCTTTTGCTGTGTGCATCCCAGATATATGTATATTGTTAGAAAAGTGAATCGTATATTTAAGAGTATTATGGAAATGTAAATTGTTGCTATCACCCTATTTGATTTGTAAGGGAAGTGGAGGCCAATGGGCCTTAAACTTTATATCTCTTTGAGTGCCTTATAGAGGCTTCTGCACCGATTAAGGGTTTAGTAACTGTTTCTTCTTGTTGCTGATGCTCTGGCCTGCAATTATTCAAACCAAGCAGAGAGCCTTGGTCTTTACCTTACAAGTAGCTCACCTTCCATGACCTGGGAACCCCCGACACACCCCAAGTGGGTAGGTTTGTCTTAACATAAACTCAGAGTTGCCCTGAAGTCTCTGTTCCAGGTTTGCACTAGGTCCCAGAATAGGGGAAAAGGGGGAAAGAATTCACTCAGGAATACTGTTAGGGTTGAAATACTTTCAAGAGAAAGAAATGAGGGCAGGTAATGAAGGATGAATACAAAAGAATGGTATGATCTTTTAAGAATAGTGCAAAGATCACTAAAGTTCAGAATGAGCTAAGGTGGATGCCAGATGCCAAAGATAACAAAAACAATTTTAAAAGCTATGTTGGAGAAGGAAAAAGGCACAGTAAGGGATATGACTACTGCTTGGGGTGAGTGAGATGACAGTAACAGGCAATAGAGAGGAGGTAGCACAACTTAATATATTTGGCTTCTATTTCCTTTGCAAAGGAGAATGCCTTTCGGACTACAAAGGACAGAACAAAAAAAAATGGCAAATAAAGATATGAAACCCTTAGTAGGGAGAGTTTGTCAGCAGGCCCAGATGAACTGCATTCAAGGGTGGGGAAAGAACTGGTAGATGCTAAATAGGAAAAGTGACACATGGCTGGATAAAGGCAGAGGTTGTTCTGCTTTTTAAAAATGGAAACAAAACAGCATCTGGAAATTATAGGCCAAAGAGCTTAGACTCTGATTTCTGACAAAATTTTAGAATGCATTATTAGAGAGAAGGTTTGTGAACTTCTGGCAAAGAAAGTGGTGATCACAGAGCCAGGATGTCTTCATCAAGAATAGGTCATTACAGGCTAACTTCAAGTTTTTTTTCCTTTCCTCTTCTCTTGTCTCTTCTCCTCTCCTTTCCTCTCTCTCTTCTCCTCTCCTGTCCTCTCCTCTCTTCTTGTGGAGTGGCCCAGAAATCTATCCTAGGCCATGCCCTATTTACCATTTTTATCAATGACTTGCATAAAAGCACAGATGGTATGCTTACCAAGTTTATATATCATACAATTCCAGGAGGGACAGCTAACCCTTTGGAAGACACAGTCAGGGTCCAAAGAGATCTCAAGAGGCTTGAACACTGGGCTGACTCCAATAAGATAGACTTTGATAGGGATAAATGTGAGGTTTTACACTGAGGTTAAAAATATCAAATTCAGAAATACAAGATGGGTGAGACATGGTTAAATAGAAGTTCATCTCAAAAAGTCTGAGTTTTAATGGACTGAAAGCACAATAGAAATCACAATACAGTATGGTTACCTCCAGAAAAAAAAGCTAATGCAACTTTAGGTTACATTGAAAGAGGCAAAGTATTCAAGACTAAGGAGGTGATAGTTCTATACTCTACTCTTGCCTGAGAACTTTTTGAGTATTATGTTCAGGCTGAGCAACACATTGATAAGCTAGATTGTGAGCAGAAGAGGTCAACTAGGATGGTAAAGAGATCCTGGGATCATGCCATATAGGGATCAGTTGAAGAAACAAAGGATGTTTTTGGCCTGAAGAAGAGAAAACTTGGAAGGCTCAGGGAATATGACAGCTATGAGTGGTTGTGAAAAAGGCATTAGACATGTTCTGCTCCACCTAGAGAGCAGAAGTAAGAGTGATGGGAGTTGCACTCAGTAAAAGGAAAATCATTTTAACAGTTAGAGCTATCCCAAAGTGGAATGAGCTGCCCTGGAACTCAGTAGGTTTACCTTCACTAGAAGGCTTCATGGAAAGACTGGATGACCAGTTGCCGGGTATATTGAAGAGTAGATTCTCATTCAAACTTGGTCAAGAGCTTCTAAGATCTCTTCCAGTTCTGACATTTATGGGTAATGCTATTTCTCAGTATCCAACCAATACCTCCTAGAATAGGCAGGGATTATTACTATGCGCACAAAGATTTCTCATTCTCCAGGGTTATTGCAGGGGGAAGTGGATCTATTTCCATCTTCAGAACAGTACAGCAATCCTTCTGAAACTGCTAGATCCAGGGGCACATTTTGAGGACATTCACAGGCTTGATTTTGACTATGGTTGCTCCTTTGAACTGAAGTCACACCAATGACAAGGAAATGAACCAACTGCAAAAGAACATGAGGGTTTTTTGGTTTTGTTTTGTTTTGTTTTTTGATGTTACCACTGCAAATAAAAAGTTATGACTTCAGTAACACAACAAGTGTTTATTTATGGTGCATTTACTTAAAATATGTTATTAGCTAGATTCTTCACAAGATTCAAAGATATATTAGACAAGGTCCCTGCCCTGAAGGAGCTTAGAGTCTGGTCAAAGAGATAAGATGCAGGTATTATTAGCAATACAACGGCAACAATAACAACTCATATATTTTGCTCACAACAACCTTGGTAAATAGGTTCTTTGAATATTATTAATACCATTTTATAGATGAAGAAACCGAGATGTTGATAGGTTAAGTGAATTGCCCACGATCCCACAGTTAGAGTTAGAATTTGAACTAAGGTTTCCTGACTCTAAGTCCAGTGTTTTTTCTACTTAAATACAAGATACCTAAAAGCACTACAATGATTTAGGAGACATAACTCATCATAGGATCTACACCTTGAAGAGACTTTGAGATATTTAGACCAATATTCTCGTGCTAGAATGGAAGAAACTGAGGTCCACAAAGTGAACTTCTGGGTTCACATAGTAGGCAGCAAAATTGATTCTTCAAAAAAAAATGTTTTGATTTAATTTTTTTACATCATCAATATTTCTCCTAATATCCTTATCTGTCCCCTGTTTCATATCACCTCATACAAAAATGATACTTTTTTTGGCAAGGCAATGGGGTGAAGTGACTTGCCCAGGGTCACACAGCTAGTAAATGTCAAGTGTCTGAGGCCAGATTTGAACTCAGGTCTTCCTGAATTGAGGGCCAGTGCTCTATCTACTATGCCATCTAGCTGCCCCCAAAATGATATTTTTTAAAGAAAAGAAAAAATCAGGAAAATTGAACAATATATCCAAAAAGTCTAAAAAATATATGCAACGTACCACACTCATCAACCTTTCACTTTTGCAAAGGAGTAGGGGGTGGGAATGTCTCCTCATATCTCTTCATTGGGCTATATTTATTTGGTATTTAATGTCAGACCGAGGGAGTTAAAATTTGTTGCTAGAGGTAATAGAGAGTCATTGCAGTTTATTGAGTATAGAGGTGGCTTGATCAGACTTTCTTGTACCAAAAGTTCATATTCTCAATACTAGTTTTCTCCTGGTGATAATTATGTGATGATGAAATGTGGATTACTAGAATCTTAGAAGGATCCAGATTTTTTTTAAATTTAAAACATGAAAAGAAAACTGAAAACTTTGTGCGTAACAATTGCCTAATGATAGAAGAGCCAGAATTTTCAGCCATGGGGAAGATATTCAAGTTGGAGCATGGAATCCATCACCTCAGCAAAATTATAGCATTCATGAAGAACCCTGCACAGGAGCAAATTACCTTGTGCTCATCTCTGCAAACCAATTGCTATTAGCTCCTAAGACTCTTCATGGGTAACTCTCAAGATCAAAACAACCATTTGCACTTAAAGTAATTGTTCAAAGCTTTTGAATGCTAACTTCAAAGAATCTCCTGTGATCCCACTTGGAAAATGGGTATATGTTAATATCCACCATATCACAGTTCTGTGAAGCTAGCTTAGTTTGCAACATGCTCTTGAGATTTCCAGATGAAAGGTCTCCATGGCACCAAGAGTTGCTAACATCACATAGGTTGTAACCCAGGAAAATTTCAAAAGCAAACAACAGGATCAAAAGAAAAAAATTCTTTCGCTTCATATTTATTACATATAATTCAACTTCACTCAAGCTAGAATCACTGTTGGTGGAAGTCAGATTGAGGGAGGCTAAGTACCTCCCCATTTAGCAAAAGTAGGAGGCTTCTGTAAAAAGAAAAAGCATCCTTCATTCTTTTTAGCAAGTTGAAAGAGAAGCATTGAAGGTTAATACTAGAAGAAATCTGAGAGATTATCAAGCATAGCTTGCTCATTTCCTGTGCATGAGAAAATTGAGGTTCAGGAAAGGTGACTTGCTCAAGATCACAGCTAATAGGTGGCAGAATTAGGATTGGAACCAATGTTCTTTGACATGTCAGTCTAGTGTTCTGGACACTATTTCAGTCTAGTGTTCTAGACACTGTTTGAGTCTAGTGTTCTGGACACTATACCAGTCTGTCTCCTCTGGTAATAACAGCTTACATTTATGTAGCTTAACTTCATGCTTTACAAAGTACTCTATGTATATTATATAATTTCACCATAATGATTCAATGAGGTAGATGGTGCACATATTACTGTCATCCCCTTTTTCCAGGTGAGAAACTAAGTCTCAGGTAAAGGGACTGGCCTGGGGTCATGTGATCATATAATAGCAGAGGTGGGACTAGAACCTTAATTATCCTTATTACCAGTCCAATTGCCTTTTCCCTTTATTCTCAAATATTTTGGTCTCAGGACCCCCTTATACTCTTAAAAAAATCACTGAGAATCCCCTCAAGAGGGGGTCCTATATTTAGTAATATTTGCCATATTAGAAATTAAAACAACTTAATATTATTATGAGAGGGGAGATGCCCTCCAAGGGTCTCCAGACCACACTTTGAGAAACATTTTCATTAACCATATGACCTGCTGCTAGGTAGTCTGTATTTAGGACCCAAGACAGTATGAGTTTTCCTGAATGAACCCATTCGGGTTCCTACTGCTCTGCCCTTTAAAGATGACCAGTTCAGCAAATATTGAAGGACTTCCTTGTGGCATGCAAAGATCCCTCCCCTTTTTAAAAAATCAGCAAACATTAATAATGTTCTCCTGAGCTTCAGTCTGAGGAAAGCAAGCTTTCTTAGCCTTATCAAAAAAAAAAAAAAGATGAGGAAGTTTTCCTTTTAGGAAAGGCAAATGAGATGCAGGATTTCCTGGAGACCAGTTTGATTGAGATGCTATCCGTGACGAACATGTTCATTTGGTTTCAAATGATAGCTTTCTAAGTCAGCCCAGAAAGAAAGAAAGGGGAAAAAAAAAAAAGCAAGTGTGTTATGGTTGGAGCCAGGAGGGAGGGGGAGGGGCAGAATCTCTGCTAATCAGGGCTATTGAATCTAGCAGACAGCACCAGGCTCTCTGTGTTGTGTTCCCTCCCTGAAGAGCAATGTTTTGCAGGCAGAAAGAGAAGAAATTATTTGAGGAATGTTACATCAACCAAGTCTGAACACACAGGCAATGGGAAGCTGTCACAGGCTCACTCAGTCGTGATTTCAGGCCAGGGTTGAACCGGAGGAGTTTGGCAGAATTTCTCTTCATTCAGGTTTCAGAGCACAGGTCCACACTACTAATTCTCCAGTGCCTTTTCTATCTTTCAGTGACAGATATACCATTAGGCTCGATGGAGACACTGGGTAGTATAATGGAAAAAGTGAGAAGCTTGGCTTATACTTGAGCTCTAGCCATTGATTAGTTGTGTGACCTTGGGATAAGCACAGCCTTTCTGAGTCTCAATTTCCTCTTCTGTAAAATGGATAAAATACATATTAACTTGCTTTGTAGTGTTCTTGTGAGGGAAACCCTTTGTCTTAGAGCAGAGATATCAAACACATAGCTGGCAATCCCAGTGCACCTGAACCAGATTAAAATGTGATTGGAAAACATTTAACAAAATAAATAGAAGTACAATAGAACATAATGTTAATATGAGATTTTTTAAATCAATATATTGCCTGCAGGAATCTTATTCTATCCTGTCTCCCCTAACAGATTGAGCCCTCCATTATCCCCACTTTTTCACTTATTTTTAATCTCTGCCTGTTTACCGGCTCATTCCCTACTGCCTGTAAACATTACCATGTCTCCCTCACCCTGAAAAAACTTGATCCTTCAATTTCTGCCATCATCCTATATCTATTCTTCCCTTTGAGGCTAAATTTGAATAGGCAGTCTATACCAGGTGCCTCAACTTTCTCTCCTCTGACTCTTTTCCTAACCTCTTACAATCCAGCTTCTGGCCTCATCATTCCATAGATACGACTGTCTCCAGAATTACCAATGATCTTTTAAGTGCCAAATCCAATGGCCTTTTCTCAGTCTTCTTTCTCCTTGACCTTTCTGTAACCTTTAATACTGCTGATCACCATCTCCTCTGTGATATCTTTTTCTCACTAGGTTTTCAGGATACTACCCTCTTCTGGTTCTTCTTCTGCTATCTGACCACTCCAGTCTCCTTTGCTGGATCTTTATCCAGATCATGACCTATAACAGTAGGTGTCTCATAGTTTCACGGAGTTCTGTCCTGGGCCACCTTCTCTTCTCTCTTCAAACTACTTCACTTGATCAATCTAATCAGCTCCTATGGATTTAATTACTATCTCTATGCTAACAATTCTTAAATCTAACTATCTTGCCCTAACCTCTCTACTGACCTCCAATATTCTCCAACTGCCCTTCAGACATCTCACATTGGATGTCCAGTAGCCATCTCGAGCACAACATTTCTAAAACCAAATTCATTTTCTTTCCTCCTAAACTCTCCCCACTTCCTACCTTCCCTGTTAGCATAGATGTCTATACCATCCTCCTATGCCTCAGGCTCTCAACCTAGGTGTCTTCAACTCCTCACCATCTCATCCCTCATAGCAAATCTGTTGCCATTGCCTATTGATTTTACCTTTTAATGCCTCCTTCTCTCAGACACTGCCACCACTCTTATTCAGGCCCTTATCACTTAATGCGTGCAATAGTGGTTCTGCCTGCCTCAAGTCTTTCTCCACTCCAATTCATCCTCCATTCAGCTACCAAAGGACATTTCCTGAAGTAGAAGTCTAACCATGTCATTCTGTCCCACTCACCCCCCACCTAGCCCCCAACCCCATTCAATGAATTCCAGTGGCTCCCTATTGTATCCAAGAACAAATACAAAATGCTTTTTTTGGCATTCAAAGCCCTTCGTAACCTAACCCTCTCCTAGCTTTCTAGTCTTCTTATACCATGCTCCCCCACACATATTTTTTGATCTGATGACACTGGCCTCCTTGTTGCTGTTATTCAGTTGCTTTTGATCATGTCCAACTCTTCATGACCCCATTTGGCGTTTTCTTGGCAAAGATACTGAAGTGGTTTGCCATTTCCTTCTCCACCTCATTTTACAGTTGAGGAAACTGAGACAAATACAGTTAAGTGACTTGCCCAGGGTCACACATCTAGTAAGTGTCTGAGGCTAGATTTGAACTCAGAAAGATGGAGTCTTCCTGAATCCAGGCCTGACATTCTACCTACTGATCATCCTTACTGTTCCACAAACAAGCTCCATTCTTTCAGCTCCAGACATTTTCTCTTGCTGTCCCCCATGTTTGGAAAGCTGTCCTTCCTCATCTTTACCTACTGGCTTCCCTGACTTCCTTTAAGTCCCAATTAAAATCACATCTTCTACAAGAAGTCTTTCCCAATCCCTCTAAATTCTAGTGGCTTCCTTTTCCTATTTACTTTCCATTTATTCTATATATACCTTGTTGGTACATATTTGTTTACTTGTTGTCTCTTCCACTAAATTGTAAGCTCCTTGAGGGTAGGGACTGTCTTTTGCCTCTTTTTGTATCCCCAGCACTTAGCAAAATGATTGGCACATGAAGGTACTTAATAAGTACATATTGACTGACTGATCTTTATGTAAGGTTTAGTGACTCCCCATTTATATTTGAGT
Organism: Vombatus ursinus; assembly: GCF_900497805.2. Classification (NCBI taxonomy): domain Eukaryota; kingdom Metazoa; phylum Chordata; class Mammalia; order Diprotodontia; family Vombatidae; genus Vombatus; species Vombatus ursinus. Next base: position 37,868,284 of record NW_020955033.1, on the reverse strand, counting down.
TTGGCACCATATTATTATAAAATGTGAGTTTAGAGAAATTCTTTGTCCTTATTTGTATTTTTTTAAAAAATTAATTAATTTTGATTTATCAACAATCACTTCCATATGCTTTTGAGTTTAAAATTTTTCTCCCCCTTCCTCCCCACCACCCTCTCCAAGACGGCACACAATCTGATATAGGCTATACATTTACATTCCTATTAAACATATTTTCACATTAGTGATGTTGTAAGAATTAGAACCAGTAGGAGGAACCACCAGAAAGAGGAAACAAAACTCAACAGAAGAAAAAAAAATATAGCAAATAGTATGCGTTGATCTGCGTTCAAACTCCATAGTTCTTTCTTTGAATGTGGATAGCATTTTCCATCACGAGGCGTTTAGAGATGTCTTAAATCCTTGTATTGCTGGGAAGGGTTAAGTTTATCAATATTAATCGTCTCACAACATCGCTGTTATGGTGTACAACGTTCTCTTGGTTCTGCTCACTTCACTTAGCATCAGACCATACAAATCTTTCCAGGTTTTTCTGAAGTCAGTCTGTTTATCATTTCTTATAGCACAATAGTATTCCATTATAGTCATATACTATGACTTGTTCAGCCATTCCTTCTTATTTGTAATTTAGTCAGAGTAGGGTAGGGTAGGGAACTCTCAGTATGGAAATTAATTCCACTCATCTTCAATAAGGACTTCTTTTTAAGGTATAGTCTTAGAGAGTTGCCTGGGGGCACTGAGGGATTAAGTGACTTGCTCAGGGTCGCATAGACAGGATGTGTCAGAGATGGGATATGAACAGAGGTCTTCCTGACCACAAGGCTATTATGCCATACTTCTATATGTGAATTATTGTTATGATACCTAGAGGGTGGAGATGGTGAGAATTCCATTTTCTGGGTAGGCTTGTTGGGGAGATCATTTGGAAGAAATAAGACTTTTCTTTCTTTCCCCTATCCATATCACACCACATAGCTGGCTACTTACTCTGTTCATGCAAGTAGAGACATGCTATCTCTGGGTCTTCAGGTGAATGTGTGTGTGTGTACATGTGCATGTGCATGTGTATGAAATGACATCTGACATACTACATGTAAATAGGGATGGAAAAGGTATATGTGGGGGAGATGCTAGATGTCTAGCAATATGTCAAGGATATTTGGGGTTTGGGGGATCTATGATGCAACAGGACAATGCAATGTCTGTGGGGGGGTAGGGGTATGTTCTTTTGTGTACAGACACATGTAAACAACATCTTATTTTATTGTCACAACAATACTGGGAAGTTATAATAATAGTTAACATTTACATAGTGCTTGCTGTGTGTCAGGCACTGTGCTACATGCTTTACAATTATTATCTCATTTGATCATCACAACAATCCTGGGAGGTAGGTCCTATTATTATCCCCAAGTTACAGATGAGGAAACTGAGACAGAAGAAGACTTACCTAGGGCCCAGGGTCTTACCCAGTTAGTAAGTGTCGCAGGTCACATTTGAACTCAGGTTTTCCTGACTCCAGGTCTGACACTCTATTCATTACATCAAGTAGCTACTTTTAGAGAAGTGTTTGGATCCTATCTAGTTCAGTTCCATCATTTTACAAGTAAGGTGTCTGAGGTACTGAGACATTGAATAATTTGCTCTAAGTCAGACAGCTAATTAGTAGTAAAGTAAAGGTAGAACTGGGTCTCCTCACTTCTGCTCTTTCCACCATCTTGGATCATCTTCAAATGCTGATAATAAAAATCCACACCTGTCATTCAAAGATGGGTCCAATCACCTCTCTTAATTATTTCAGATTTACATCTGTGAATATGCTTTGTAAATTGTAAAACACTTCAAAAATATAAGTTTGGTGTGGGTGATGATTGTCCTCAGGAGCCAATGCTCATCGTAGCCAACTACTCTGGCTCTCATTTTTCCCCCTTCTTCCTTCTGCTGCTAGACCTGCCTTAACACACTTTTTAACACAAGGCCGTCAGTCTCTATCCTAAACTGGAGGAAAGGGAGAAGAATGCAAGAAACTCAAGGTGGTGAATTTTGCCTCTTGCCTGGGTGAAGATTTGTGACAGAGGTTATAGCTTTTGGCCTGTCTCTGTTGGTTTCCATTAGCCTTGCAATTTCTGTTCCCCAACCACACAAAAGGTTAAAAGTTGACTTTGGGTAAAGATGAAAAACTCTTTCCTTCAGCCCAACCCCTTTCTTGGTCACCTGATTTGAATTGTTACCACTTGGCCAGTAGCTATTTACAAGGCTGATCACTCACATCTGTATATGAAAAAGGGGTTGGATGGGACTGGCCAATCCTAACTAAACCATAACATTTTTTAAAAAGAGGAAAAAGGACAAACCTCGAAGGCCCATTGGGCAGTGAGAACTTTTCCCTGTCAAAAGATTAATTCTTTTAATTGCAGAAGAGGCTTTTAACTTGATGACTACCTCCTTTCTAAGCAGTCTGGATTACGGACCCCAAAGTCTCACAGTATGTTATGTATGTGTAATGTCCATCCAAAATGTGCCCTGAAAAGAAATACCCAATTGGTCAGCTTGGTGGTGGCCAGGAAGCATTAATTGGGAGTCCACTAACTCTGTTCCAAGAATGGTCTACCTCAATTACTATTGCTTTTCCACCACTGTGCCATATTGTCTTCTCTGCAAAAACCTAACAGATAAGGCTACAGGGCTTATAGTCAGAAGAACTGGAGTTGAGTCTTTTTTCTGCCTCCTTACTAGCTCTATGGCTTAAAGCAAATCTCTTTAAGCTTTCTGAGCTTCAGTTTCCTCATCTGTAAAATGGAGATAATAATGTTGGTACCCAATAGGTTGGAGTCACCATCTGTCACCATTGATAGAGAGCTCGTCTCAGAGTCAGGGTACTAGGTACTAGGCAGGTACTAGGGTACTAGGGTAGGCCTAGGTTCAAATCCAGCCTCTGACACATACTGTTTGTGTGACCCTAGGCAAATCATATAAGCTTTCAGTATTGCAGGCAACAAGTTGCAGAGAAAGTGCTGATCTGTATAGGTAGAGAGGGTTCCCTCATCTGATAGATCCCTATGTTAATGAAATCACAGGTCCAGCCCCAGCTGTGCCTCCCAGGGTAATTATGAGGAAAGTGGTTGTAAATTTTAAAGTGCTATGTTGTTTGTTCTTCCTTTCCAAGAGGACCTATGACATCATGGAGTGATATCTTGACTTGCCTGTGAATTGGATTTAAGTGAGGCAGAGTTGCAAAGTCATCCGTCTCACTCTTTCTTCCGCTCATCAAAGTCCAGTGGCAAGACAACAGTCAGGACGACTGGCAATGACCGGGGGAGGTGGTGGATGACCTTGGTATCTTCGATGTCTGACCAGGCTCTAAGCGCTCCATAGCACCTGCTTCAGCGAACTTCATGGCTGTTGGAATCGATTGTTCTCATCTGCTCATTCTACTGGGGGAAGTCTCCACTTGCTTAGCGTAGACATCTCCCTAACTCACTGATGGGTTTGAGGCCTGTCAGTTACCTTCATACTGATTTAGCCCATCTACTGAGACAGTTTTATCAGGGTGTGGCTACTGTGCATGTTACAGCTTCTTGGAGCCACAGGTGAGATTTGGGTGAAAGGTGCATCCCAAAGGTGGGTTATCAGTCCTAAGAAGGGCTCAGCAAGCCCTCCCACCAAGGGGCTGGTCCTCCCTGGACTATCAGCATCATCGTTATTTATTCCAGTAATGAAGGGTATTTGCTGTCTGATTTAACTCATCTTGCACTTATATTACTTTTCTTTGTCCACTCTCCACTTCTTCAACAATAAAAACCTCACCCTTTAATTGTTTTCAAATCAGTCATAGAAGTTGGATATAAATTTAAATCAGAGTTACTTCTTTGGAGTATTTACATTTTAAATCTCCTGCTCCTTGTAGAAACAAAGGATTTGTCTGGAGTCAAAGGAATTTCAGGTATCCTCAAGTTGGGTAGAAAATGTGTTTTTTTCCCTCAGTGTCATGCTCTTTCATTTATCACCTTTTGACACTGGCTTTGATTTTCTTCCCTCACATCAGAAGCCTTTTCTCTATGGCTTCATTTCTGTGTTATCTCTTCCATTCTCTTCAGTTACCTTTCATCCTTTCTATAAGCCCTATGAAGGAGAGGCATCCCTAACATGTTTTTACCTATAGCAGAGAGACTGGGTCACACCTGGAGCACATATAAATCCCTACCTTACACGAGTCAACAAGAACACCAGCTGTGATCCCTCTTAATTCTAGTGCCTTAGCTCCATTGATTATAGCTTGTTTGTAAGTAATTATTTACATCTTGTCTTCCCCATTAAAATGTAAACTCCTCAGGCCCAAGGATTGTCTTTTTTTAACTTTTCTTTATATCCCCAATGCTTTGTGCAGTGCCTGACCCATAGTAGGTGCTTAATAAATATTTATTGGCTGAAGAGAAGTTATTAGTGGGGATTGGGGAGAGATATTGGTGCATTGAAGACAAATTTTTGTCAACTATCTCTTTTCTTCCTTCCTTCCTTCTTTCCTTCCTTCCTTCCTTCTTTCCTTCCTTCCTTTGTTCTTTCCTTCCTTCCTTCCCTTGTTCCTTCCTTCGTTCCTGCCTTCCTTCCTTCTTTCCCTTAATACTGGTTCTGCCTAGGACTGTTATACCTAGCTACCTGCTCTAATTGGAGGAACAACCCAGTGAGATAGTTGTGGAGGGAGAGAGAAAGACCTTGTCTTCCCTTTGTTGTGTAAACATGTAGCTAGTTACCAATAGCATGATCAAAGCTGACTTCCGATTGGGGGCAAGTCAATCAGTTTGTTTACTCCTCCTCTTGCATTTAGAGGTAACTTTCAATTACAGCTTGATGGAATGAAGAAAGCATTGAACCAAGTCAGATGACATGGGTTGGAGCCCCAACTTTGCTGTGTCTATGATGTGCAATCAATGGCAAATAAAACTCTTTGAAACTCCTCATCTTAAAACTGCACTTAGTAGTTTACAGCAGGTGTTGCTGTGAGGAAAATGCTTTGTAAAGTGTGAAGATTTTAACGTGTTTTGTAAAATGTAAATGCCTGTGAGAGGCAGAATGGTTGCTCTGGTTTGAGGACAGGCTTTGGAGTCAGGTGGCCCTGTGTTCAAGTCCTCTGAACAAGATTTACTTTGTGATTCTGGGCAAACTAAACTTCTCTGTATCCCCAGGCAACTCACAAGACAAAAAGTCACAGAGGAAGCACCAGTCCTACATAACTGTAGGGAATTAGGGCAAGGTCAAAAGTCAAACAGATACACAAAAGTGAGTTTGATTATTGTTACACATCCTCAGTCTAAGAAGTTGGATGTTTCCTTTGGGATCTCTTAGTCATATAAAGGAAGACTCAACTGCCTGAGTTCAAATCTAGCCTCAGAGACTTACTAGCTGTGTGACCCTGGGCAAGTCACTTAACCCTGTTTGCTTCAGTTTCCTCATCTGTAAAATGAGAAGGAAATGACAAATCCCTCCAGTATCTTTGCCAATAAAACCCCAAATGGGGTCACAAAGAGTCAGACACGACTGAAACAATTGAACAACAAGATGGTATAGTGGATAAGAATGTTGGACTTATGTATGAAAGACCTAGGTTCAAATCTTCTCTCTGACACATATTAACTGTGTGACCACAGGCAAATCATGTCACTCAGTTGCCTTTGAAACTCAGATTGAGCCACAGTTCCCTCATCTGTAAAATGGGGATAATGTAACATCTGTAGTACCTGACTCATAGGGTTAGTGTAAGAAATTAAATGAGAGCATGCCAATATAAAGCACTTTGCTAACATTAAAATACAATATAAATTAAAGGTGGGGCAGCTAGGTGGCACAGTGGATAGAGCACCGGTCCTGGGTTCAGGAGGACCTGAGTTCAAATCTAGCCTCAGACACATAATAACACTTACTAGTTGTGTGACCCTGGGCAAGTCACTTAACCCCATTGCCTAGCCAAAAAAAAAAAAAGAATATAAATTAAAGGTCTTTATGCAGGGCTCCTTCACTCATACTATATTGTTTCTCTTCAAGTACCTAATCTTTTCTTTTCCATGAACAGTAGAATCAGCCTCAAAAATTCCAAATATACTAATTATGTTTTGGAACAGAGTGTAACAATAATGATTGGAGGTTGGGATTAGGGACACTGAGTGACCACCTCAGTGCCTTGCAGGCCAATTGGCCTTTCTATTAGTCCTCAGACCTTCCTATATGTTACTGAGTCTCCCAATTATAATGTGAACTCCTTGAAAGCAGGGACTGTCTTGTCCTTCTGTTCATAACCTTAGCACTCAGTGTGATGCTATTTGCATAACAAGTGATTAACAAATGCTTTTTCATTCATTCATTCATTCATTCTAAATACTCCATCATTCCTATGGACCAGGAAAGCAGTACTGTGCATGAAAAAAATGAAAGCTCTGTTATCAGGGCTTTGATTCTTTAGTCTAACCCTTTTAGGCAGGAAGGTATTTTGGATTTAGATCTCTTTGGATTTTGAAAACTAAAATAAAAGTTTTAACTTTTTAAACAAATGTCACCTTTGATTCATCTCAATAACTGGTTTTCTTTATGGGGTGACAATAGACACTTCCAATTATGGGAACTACTTCCTGAGGATGTATCCCATTTTCTATTTGCTTTCTTAGAAAGGAGCTTCTCCCACATGGTAAATGTATACTTTTCTGAATGATTCCTGTTCTACCAGGAAAGAAGAGTTTTGCAAATGACTCATCCTTTCTTTTTCTGTCTTCTCATGGGAAACACACACACACACACACACACACACACACACACACAAACATAGACCAAGAGAAAGCAACATAGACATAGAGACTGAGAGGAAGGGGAAGAAAGAGAGAGAGAGAGGGAGACAGAGAGAGAGAGAACTGAAAAGCTCATCAGAAACAACTCATCTGTGCTAGCTATGTTTGCCCATGCCTATACTGTAGCTATTTCAGTAAATAGTAGCTGAACAACATTTTTGAACTTCTGTCACTGAAATGAATGCCCATTTTTCTCCAAAGTGAGTATGCCAGTCTACTCCCAAGAATGGTTTATAGACTTTATAATAAAGCTAAAACACAGGGAATAGCAGTTGGTACTTACTACTGTAAACTCTAGACACACATGCTGACTATTTGCTATCACCAGGTCTATGTCCAGTAATTCCTCCGGACACAGCCATAAAACCAGACATCACAAACCATCATCCCTGAGGAAGCAGACAAGGAGGCAGGTGGGGATTGACAAAGTGATGTGGGCTGGCGCTCAGTGAACATTGCCAGAGTTCAGAGGTGTCTTAAGTCTTCCTCCTTTCCGCTAAATGTTTAAAACTTTGATTCCTAGTTTACTTTAAAAACAATGGATCCAAGGCCTACTAGAATCCAGGCTGAAAGTGCTGAAGAGTCAAAAGAAAAGTACACAGCTGGGGTTTTTCCAAGTAAAGTCCTTGATGTCAAAACTGGATGGGGTGTTGCTCCCCGCCTCGTTTGGTGAGGTTTCCTGTAGTCAGGGATTGTACATTGCTGACTGTGCTCTGGACCCTGGCTGTGCTGGGATGTTATGCTGGCCTCCTCTTCCCAAGATGTTTACAAGGAATAAGCTTGAAGCGTGCTACAGACAGGCTCTGAGAACATCCCTCTTCTCTCTCCTCCACAAAAACCTAATTCTTGTTCTTCTCAAACATTGTGCTTCTTTAATACCCTGTTGGTTTTTTCATGTCTAGATGGTTTCCCTCTTTCGTTTCGTTTTTGATCATTCTAGATTTGAATGTTGCACAATATGACGGACAGGAAATTGTGTGCTTAGTCTCTTAGGACTTGAGCTAACACCACCTAGTCAACTCGCCAGGGCTTGGCAAACCTGGATAAATAAGAAAGTCACTACTTAACTGAAATTTCTGAATAATGAACTCAAGCTGTCCCTTTTGCCAAAGGACACACACATACTCCCTTGGCATGGAGGAAGTTGGGTTACTTTCTTTCTCCTGCTGGAGAATAGGATAGTGCATTAGCCACACATGACAGCCAACTGAAGGGCCTTCCTTTCTTGACAGCCCTCACCTATACACATTTATGCCCTGTGAACAAAAAGAGGAGGAGCAAAAGACAGTCCAGAATATCTACAATGTGCATTGTAAATACACCCTGCCCTTCTCCTGTTTGGGCCCAAGCTCATTGTGTGGGTGGGGTTAGGGACACAGAATTCCTGACTTAGCGTGTCTAGCATCTAGAGCAGTGCCTGGCATGTAGTTGTAACTAAATAAATTCTTGCTGAATTGAATCCTTTTATTTTACAGGTAGGAAAACTATGGCCTAGGGATGTGAAACAATTTGGGCAATGGAATGACTTATACCAATAGTAAGTAGCAGAATTGGGAAGCTAGAGGTTCTCACAACATGAAAATTCAGCCTGGTTGTCCATGGGGCTGTACAGTTTCACTCTTATTCTCAGAGGAATTTGTGGGTAGGGAGTGGTGATCATAGATGAAGAATTGGAAGAAACTTCAGATGCCCGACTCTCCTCATTTATCAGATGAGAAAATTGAGGCCCGAGGAAATTAAATGGCTTGCCCAAGGTCATAAAGGTAGTAAGTGGCAGAAACAGGATTTGAACCTCAGTCCTCTGACTTAAGAACAATTGCTCTTTCCTCTGTACCACAGGACTGAATAGGTACTAAAATCAGTGTTATTCTCAATCTTACTATTGGCAAAAAGTACCCCAGTGGTTCAGGAACTCCTGTCTCATACTACAGGGCCAGTCTCATTGTACACAGTATGTGCTAGCTAGTTCCATTGTCAAGGTTTCCCGACCCATCTTGCTCTCCCAGGAGAGATAGATAAATGGGTCTGTGATAGAACCATGCTGTCCCAAGGGTATGGTGCTATCTGTTGCCATCTATAAATGGGCCAGTAAGAAGTACTTTACTTTGAACTCTCTTTCTCTCTGTATGTATGTATGTAACGGGAATATTTATATATGAGAAAAAATGAAAAATATTTATGCAAATTCATGGGATTTTAAATCTGGGAGATATCTTTGAGCGCATCTAATCTAATGTCCTTATTTTATAGATGAGGAAATTAAGAGCCTAAGAGGTGAAGACTCAAGGTCACCCAGGCACAAAGTGGCAGAGGCCAGGATTTGAACTTAGCTCTTTGGATACCACATCTGGTGCTCACACCATGGTTGCCTTCCAAGAATCCATCAGGAAGTGGCCCCCAAAATAACATCAAATGCAGCCCTCCCTTCTGTTTACTCTCTATCATAGGTATTTAGTGATATCAGACTTACTCCTTTCTCAGGGAAAGTTTATCAATCACCCATCTCTCCATTGGTAGTTCTTCTTCTCTAGCCTGAAAGAGTCTCAGGGTTCCAGAGCACACTGGGCACTTCTCTCCCTAATTATAGAAGGAAATTCATTCCTGTTGAACATTTTTCAGGGCAGTGGCTTCTGTAATCCCATCTCCGGACAGGGAACACAGACTCAAAGATTGGGAAGAGAAGGGGTGGACATCAAATTGTTGAAATGCAGTCAGTAGAGGGGAGAGACAGCTACTGTCAAGGCAATTGACATTCAACTGGGCACATGGGGCATAAGACTACCACTTGAGAAATAAGTGCTACGTGAGATTAAGGTATGGGATGAGGCATTAATTACTGAGAAGGAAAAACTAGCAGCAGGGGAAACCTTCTGCCAATTGTTTGTATGGCTATGGCTTTGATCAGCCGTAAAGGTCAGAGCCATTTTGGATTGTAGGAGTGTGTGGTCAGAAGTGTATGGACCCATCAGACTCCTTCCCTATAGAATCAGCAATCAAATCATAGTCACTGTAGAGAATCTTCTGCTCAAAGACCTTGGGTAATGGATAAGTGCTCCCACCTTAGAATTCTATTTTCCAAGACTGATCACCCTGTTTTGTGCAATTATTTTTTTTGTTTGCCAAAGATTAGATTGGTTATTAGGTTTTTCCACTTGCCAATGAGTTTCAATGTGCTGGAACTTTGACCTTTTGAATATGTCAATCTTCTGAAGGTTATTTGAGCTATACATCAATGTAGAGCTTGAAACTCTTTTTAAAAAAATTCCATTGTACCAAATTCTTAGCCCTCTTTGATTTCAGCAAGAATGCCAATCCCATAAGAGCTAGGTGGAATGCATTGGGACAACCAGTGTATTCTTCCTTGCCATCAACAATTACATGGACTTTGGTTCAGTCTCTTGGCTGTCATTCATTTGTTCTTCTCCATTTAGATTCCAAATATTTCTCAGTGTTAAATTTTTACTGTCAAAAAAGAGTTCTTTAAAAAGCCCAAAACAAAACAAAGAAAATTATCACCAAAACATTGTGGAACATGATATGTTATTTTATTTTATTTTTTTCATATTTTATTAATTTATTTTTAGTTTTCAACATTCACTTCCACAAGATTTTGAGTTCCAAATTTTCTCCCCATCTTGTCCCTCCCGCCACCCCAAGACAGTGTGCATTCTGAATACCCCTTCCCCTAATCTACTGTCCCTTCTATCTCCCCCCACCTTCTCTTATCCCCTTGCCGTTCTATTTTCCTGTAGGGCAGGATAGATTTCTATATCTCACTGCCTGTATATCTCATTTCCCAGTTGCATGTGAAAACAATTTTTAACATTTGTTTTTAAAACTTTGGGTTACAAATTTTCTCCCTTCCTCCCTCCCCACCTGCCCTCATTGAGAAGGCAAGGAACTCGATACAGGTTATACATGTGTAGTCATGGAAAACACTTCCATAGTAGTCATATTGTGAAAAACTAACTATATTTCCCTTCATCCTATCTTGCCCCCTGTTTATTCTATTCTCTTTTTTGACCCTATCCCTCCTCAGAAGTATTTGCTTCTGATTACCCCCTCCCCCAATATGCCCTCTCCTCTATCATCCCCCTGCTATCTTATCCCCTTACCCCCTATTTTCCTGTAGGGTAAAATAGATTTCCATACCCAATTGAGTATGTATGTTATTCTCTCCTTAAGTCAAATCCTGTGAGAATAAGATTCACTTGTTCCCTCTCACCTCCCCCTGTTTCCCTTCCACTGTAAAAGCCTTTTCTTGTCTGTTTTATGTGAGATAATTGACCCCATTCTACCTCTCCCTTTCTCCTTCTCCCAGTATAATCCTCTCTCATGCCTTAATTTTATTCTCCAGATATCACCCCTTCATCTTCAATTCACCCTGTGCCCCCCTTCTCTATTTATCTATACATACATACATACATACATACATACATACATACATACATACGTACATACACATAATTTTTTCTCTTCCAACTAACGTAATACTGACAAAGGTCTCATGAATTACAAATGTCATCTTTCCATGCGGGAATGTAAACAGTTCAACCTTAATAAGTCCCTTATGATTTCTCTTTCCTGTTTACCCCTTCATGTTTCACTTGAGTCTTGTATTTGAAGGTCAAATTTTCTATTCAGCTCTGGTCTTTTCATCAAGAATGCTTGAAAGTCCTCTATTTCACTGAATGTCCATTTTTTCCCCTGAAGGATTATACTCAGTTTTGCTGGGTAGGTGATTCTTGGTTGTAATCCTATCTCTTTTGCCCTCTGGAATATTATATCCCAAGCCCTCCATTCCCTTAATGTAGAATGTGTTATCCTGATTGTGTTTCCACAATATTTGAATTGTTTCTTTCTGGCTGCTTGACTGGGAATCTGGAATTTGACTACAATATTCCTAGGAGTTTTCCTTTGGGGATCTCTTTCAGGAGATGATCAGTGGATTCTTTCAATTTCTATTTTGCTCTCTGGTTCTAGAATATCAGGGCAGTTTTCCTTGATAATTTCCTGAAAGATGATGTCTAGGCTCTTTTTTTTAATCATGGTTTTCAGGTGGTCCAATAATTTTTAAATTATCTCTCTTGGATCTATTTTCCAGATCATTTGTTTTTCCAATGAGTTATTTCACATTGTTTTCTATTTTTTCATTCTTTTGGTTTTGTTTTACAATGTCTTGATTTTTCATAAAGTCACTAGCTTCCATTTGCTTAATTCTAACTTTTAAGGAAGTATTTTCTTCAGTGAGCTTTTAGACTTCCTTTTCCATTTGGCCAATTCTGCTTTTTAAGGCATTTTTCTCCTCATTGGCTTTTTGGACCTCTTTTGCCATTTGGGTTAGGCTATTTTTTTAAGGTGTTATTTTCTTCAGTATTTTTTTGGGTCTCCTTTAGCAAGCTGTTGACTTGTTTTTCATGATTTTCTTGCATCACTCCCATTTCTCTTCCCAGTTTTTTCTCTACTTCTTTTACTTGCTTCTCAACCTTTTTGAGCTCTTCCATGGCCTGGGACTGATTCATATTTTTCTTGGAGGCTTTGAATGTAGGAGCTTTGACTTTGTTGTCTTCTTCTGGTTGTATGTTTGATCTTCTTTGTCATCAAAGAAAGATTCTATGGTCTGACATTTTTTGCACAGTTTGCTCATGATCTCAGCCAATTACTTGAGTTTTAAACTCTTTGTTAAAGTACAGGTCTGCTTCCAGTGTGGAGAATGTACTATCCCATGCTTCAGGGGTTTTGTGCAGCTGTTTTCAGAGATACTTCTAGGGACCTGTCAATTTTCAGTTCTTCGTAGGTGGTATGATCAAGGACAAGGTGTTTACTCCTTTCTTGGCCTGTGCTGTGATGTATGAGTGACCACAAGTACTCTTTTCTGCCTTGGAACTGTCAGGAGGATTCCCTCTCCATTACCACTACAAGCTCCACCACGCCAGCCCTCCTCCTCACCCCAGGACTGCCACCCAGAACTGTGACCCAGATCCAAGCACAGACAAAGCAAGAGAATCCTGCTTCAGCACCAGCAAAGAGATCCCTGCAATCTCCCTCTGATCAGTCACTCAATTCTCCCTCAGTCTGTGGGCTGAGCTCAGGAAGCAGTGGCCACCCTGGGGCTGCACCAGGACAGAGCTTCTCTCTCACCATGGTCATAGACTTTTCCTACTGACCTTCTAAGTTGTCTTTGGCATTTATGGGTCTGGACTCTGCCACAGCTGCCCATGATTCAGTCCTCTTGGGCCTGCTCCAGGTTAGCTGAGGCCTGGTCTTTGCCTGTGCACCCATGCTGAACTGCGTTCCTTTCCCAGCCCAGAACAATAGACCTTTCCAATCAACCATCCAGGTTGTCTTGGGCTGGAAATTTGTTTCACTCTGTCTTTTTGTGGGTTCTGCTACTATAGAATTTGTTTAGGGCCATTTTTTACAGGTATTTGGAGGGGTTTGGGGGAGAGCTCAAGTAAGTCATTGCTTTTACTCCACCATCTTGGCTCCACTCCTGATTTGATCTGAGTTCCAAATATTTCTCAAAACAAATTGCTGACTTGATGATGAATTTGATAAGGCATAGCAAATCCAAACAAAAGGTGTTGCTATTTAATATTTCCGAGACCCAGAAAGGCAGTTATAGCAACCAAGTAATCAGATAATCAGGGATTCAGGAACTAAAATCCCATTAACCATCATGACAAATGTTCACTTTGTAGCACTTTGATTTCCAGAATTTGTAGCTTATACCACTTAACAAAATGATTATTGGATAAATGATCAAGAACATTTCTATAGTTCAATGAATGGCCATGTCAAGTTTTATTTAAATCTCTGCACTGAAAAAAGAGTGAGAATGAAAGTAAAAACAAAACATTCCAAAAAAAAAAAAAAAGGTTCTCTCACAGCTCATTTTTTCATTTTGATCTGAATTATAGTCTCTGGATTGGTGGTAGAGAGTATTTTCAGATGTTCAGGATGAAGGCTGAAATGAATAATAAAAAGATCTGAATATCAAAGCCAAAATACTTTAACTATGAAGTGAATATTCAATCACAAATTCAATTGATTTCAGTTTCCAGGTTTTTTTTCTTCTTGTAACATGAATGCTTATTTTAAAATCTATTCCCTAAACCAAGAATTTCTAATATTTTTGTATGTCATGGTCCCCTTTGGCAGTCTGTGAGCCTATAGACTCCTTCTTGGAATGGTTTTTTTATTATTACATAAAATGAAATACATAGGATTACAAAGGAAACCTATAATATTGAAATTAAGATATAGTTTTTTCCCATCCAAGTTTATAAACCACTCCACCACCACCTGAATTCTACTGGAGGACCCCAGATGAAAAACTCCTGCCCTAAACCCACTCTTCTTGTGATCATAAGGAGGTCTTCATGTAAGCCATGGAATTCCAAAGGAAACATTACTCAGCCCTCCTATTTCTACTCTTTTGATTAGTCCTTGGGATTATATATGGGATGACAAAATGACAGACATTTATAACCTATAGAATTTCCCTTCTTCTTCCCTAATAAGTAAATAACTTTGTGTTTACTGACATCTCCTTAGTTACTACAGCCCTGATTTTCACAAGGGGCCAAGTTTAATCAAAGTCGTGAAGCAGGAGAGAACTGTTTTTTGTCATCCAGTATTTAGGATCATAGGATTTGGAGTTGGAATTGGTTTTCTAGTTTAACCCTTTCATTTCACAGATGAGGAATTGGTGCCCTAGAAAAATGATATGACTTGCCTAAAGTCACAGGGGTGATAAAAGACAGGATTTGAATTCAGGTCCCACGACTCCCAATCTAGTAATTTTTCCCCCCACTATACCATCTAGCCTTCTTTTTTGACTTTCCCTTTCCTTTTGCCATTCCCTCCCTCCACCTTCCCTTATTTTCTGGAGTTCTCAGGCTGTACCCTTCCTGCACGCAGGTAGTGAGGTGGAACAGTAGGGAGAATGCTGGCTTTGGAGTCCGAAGGCCATAAATTCAAATCCTTCCTCTGATATTTGCTATCAGTGTGACACTGGGCACCTCTCTCAGCCTCAGTTTCCTCATCTGTAAAATGGGGATAATTACAATATCAAACTCCCAAGTTGTTAGGAACAAAAGAGCTAGCATGCAAAGTGTCTTGTATGACATAAAATGCTAACTATTATTATTAGGAAGAAAACACATTTGATTAAATAATTCACACTTACTTATTAGAAGTTTCACATATTACCTACCCAGGGAGTACTTTTTAAAAGGGACAATGTTTTAGACAGAGAAATGGATTTCTAATGGTAGAATTTCAGCTATCTATCATAGGTCAAGAGAGGAGCTATTTTTAGGAAGGGGAGTCTTCCTGGTGCCTCTCAGATATAGAAAACTGTTAACTTGACTGCCAAGTAGGACCTGTCCTATTCAGCACAAGGTGATTGTCTGTTTTTTTGGTTAGGGTGAGGGTAAGTTTATATTTTCAGAAACATGGCTTTACACTTAAAAAAAAAATGATTGAAGGTATGGACTTTTAGGAGGTAGGGATTTCCCTGGCTATGTTAAAAAAAAAAAGTGAAGCTGCCTTTAGGTTCCTGGGCTGAAAGGTCCTACATGCATTTCAAGAATTATCATTATTCTTTTGACAGGTGGACTGCAGCTAACTCCTTGTTCCAAGTTTGAGGAAGGGAAACCTGTGGAGGCAATTAGGGACAAAGTACCCTAGACTCAGCCTCACTGTTCATTCGTCCAGCTTGGGCTTATCCTGCTCTTTTCTCTGCCTGCCATGTAATCCCTGCAGAAAGTGTATGTGTGTGTGTGTTTGTGTGTGTGTGTGTGTGTGTGTGTGTAGATGGGGAGGGATTGAGAGAAGGGGAGGAGAGTGACCTCACAAATCCTCCCAACTCAATGCCAAGCTGTGTTGGAGTTGCTAGGGAGTTTTTTTCAGCATTTGCAGAAATGAAGGAGCTCATGGGAGAAGCTTATCCCCCATTTCTAGTGGGACAATGAAGCTGTGTGGCCAAGGATTACCGAAGCCAGCCACAAAAGCATCTCCTCCTTTTAATCGGGAAATCAACACCATGTATCCAGTGACCCCCACTGCTTGGGGGGTGGGGACAGCCTAATAACAGAGTGGAGTAACACTTTTTCTCTTCTCACGAGAGTAAAGCCCTCTTGGTATGGAAATATCACTATTTAATGACTGACATTTCACCCGACTTTTCACTATTCAGACTACACAATAACATTCCAGAAGGATAATTCACGGGGTGAAAAATCTCATTAGGGTATTTCTAGAAGTGCTTATAGCAGATGTGCCAGTGAGATGTCTGATGGAAACACTTCCATGGAGCCAGAGGGAAGGAGGGGCTCCTGGGCTCAGCTTCAGGGGGTCACAAAAGGTAGATGAATACTTTAAAAATAGCCCATATTTATAGAGTGCTTGAAGATTTGTGCATAGGTTTATACATAGGAAAGAGTTTTCCTACCAACATATCTGTGTGGTGGATGGTGCAAAGGTTATTAGACTCATTTTATAAACGGCCTAGAATGTAAGAGCACACAGTTTTGGTTCAGCAGAAAGAGAGACAGATTTGGAATCAGCCCCTGGGTTAAAATCCCAAGTACTACCACTTACTACTACCTACATGATCTTGGCCAAGGCCCTTAAAAAAGCTGGATTTCAGTTTTCTCAACTGTAAAATGGGGGAGTTAGGTTAGATGACCTCTGAGGCCCCTTCCACCTTCAGATCTCTGATCCTAGTAGCCATTGGAAGAGTTTTTAGAGATCACACAGCTCAATTTTACTTAACTAATGAAGGAACTGAAGCTTGTAAAGTTTACATGTCTTGGTCAACTTTATATAGCTAGTAAGTAACCAAGCCAGGACTCAAACCCAAGTGTTCAAGATATTAGCTTTCATTTTGTAGATCCTCATTTGGGTCTCATAAAATGGATGAAGAAACTGAGGCTCAGAGAGGTCAAATGACTTGTCCTGGCCATGCAGCTAGTAAGTGTGAGAGGTGGGATTTGAATGCTGGTCTTCCTGACTCCAGATTTAGCACTCATCCACACCTCTACATGGCCTCCTCCAAACCTAGTGTTCTGTCCAGTGCACTCGACTGCCCATAGACTTAGTTCTTTGTTCTCTGTCTAGTTGTTGTCCTTCCTTCTCAAAGAGGACCAAAATGATATCACTATGTTAGAGTCAAGTTACAATGTGTCCTACTGTGGTTGATCAGACCAACATTAGCTCCCTAGCTCCAAAAGCTCTACCACAGGTCAGGCACGAATAGTCCCTGTGAACATTTGGGGTGGAGATATCTCTGAATTTGTGCATCTTGCCTTACTTTTGAGCTACTGTAATTCTGCTTTGCTCATAAAGCACAGCACCTTCTTTGATGAGGGTACACCATACTGGGCAGTCCTTTGCCAGTGTCACCCATGTCACACAATCAATTCCAAAGTAATTCAGAGAGATCTTGAGAGTGTCCTTGTGTTGCTTCTTCTGATGACCATGTGGGTGTTTTCCTTGAGTGTTCTAATAAAATAACCTTTTAGGCAGCCCAGTGGAGTTGTGCTCTCTGCAGTAGAGTTGGGATGCTTGGCAGTTTAGTTTGAGAAAGGACTTCTGTGTCTGGTACCTTATCCTGCCAGGTGATCTTCTGACTCTTCCTAAAAAAATTCAGATGAAAGCAATTTAGGTTCCTGGCATGGCACTAGTATACTGTCTGGGCTTCACAGGCATACAACAATGAGGTCAGCACAATGGCTCTGTAGTTCTTGGTTATCCTTATGGAGAATTTCTAGGGATTATGAAAACCTAATTTTTTAGCAGCACTTCCAGTATGCCTCTGAATTGCCTCCCAGAAAACCAGCAGCAAGGTGTGCACAGTGTGCAAATGTAAATGTATCATAGAATAAATAGGAAGGCAACTCCACACATATCAAATGAATTCCAAAGCAAAACATGAATGAGCTTTCTATGCTCTTGCTTTTCACTGGTTGATAGTTAAGAGCTGAATGTTGTCACAGTAGGGGAGAAAGAGGCAAAGGCAATTGATTCCTGCTTCACACCTCAATGCCACATTTGATATGAGATCAATTACAAGTTCCCTCTAGTTAGTCAAGAGCTATGTGCCTTCTCTCTCATGCTAACCAATGCAAACACTGTTTACAAGAGAAAGAGGGTGAGAAAGTGGGAGACTCTCCCTGCAAGCTATCACCAGTACCCCAGGACCATCTATAGTATTTAGTCTCCTGCATCTCTGCAAAGAAAGGACAGGGTATTCTCATTGCTTATTTACTGTTCTTCCTTGAATGAGTCTGAGAGGTGTAGTCCCAAAGCTAATGAGTTAGGGAAACAAGATCTGAGTACACACCTGTCCTGACTCCAAGTTAACAGCTTTTCCGTTCTTCTATGTCACCTCTCAAACAATACCAACCACCCTTACTGGACTATCCTTATAACTATGTAAGCTCCTTGAAAATAGTAATTTTTCCCTTTTTTGTCTTTATATCTCCAGTGTTCAGCACCATGCCTGACCCACTCAGCAGGTGCTGAAGAAATGGTGGCTGCATTGACCCAAGTCTGATGGATCCTTTCTGTTCTAGGAACGGGATCTAGTATTTATACTTTCTATATATACCAAATATAGTTTGTTTCCTGAAAAATACAACACAGAAAAATAATGGCAACAAATCCACTACCAGGAAAGTATTGGGCATAAAGATCAGAAAGAGAATTGGGGAATAAGTGGATATTATCTTATAGTTGTGTAAAACATGGATCACTAACACAGATAATAATGTTCATCTCTGGTCACCATGGCTTATGAAGGACATTATAAGTAGGGCTGGATTTCCCCTTTAGAGTGTAAGCTCCTTGAGAGTAGGGATTGTTTTATTCATCATCTTTATATCCTCCAGAATGTGGCCTTTCTATGCCTGGTCATAGTAGATGCTTAATGAATGTTTGAATATTTGAAGTGGGGAAAGGAATAAGCACTTCCTATATTCCAGGTACTGTTCTAAGCACTCTAACAATGGTATCTCATTTGATCCTCACAATACCCTGTTAAAATAGGTATTAGTATTCTCATTTTACATATGAGAAAAGTGAGACTCAGAGAAAGCTAAGTGACTTGCCCATAGTCATACAGATAATAAGTGTTAAAATTTGAATTACATTACAGATTTCTCTTGACTCCAAGTCTAATGCTTTTTCCATGATACCTTGCACTAGATATAGGAGTACTCTTGAAGAACCTTTAATGGAAGCCAGAGATGATAGCTACCCATAATACAGTATAGTATAGTATAGTATAGTATAGTATAGTATAGTATAGTATAG
>NW_020955033.1:37736140-37849123 GCF_900497805.2 Vombatus ursinus | reverse complement strand
AGTATAGTATAGTATAGTATAGTATAGTATAGTATAGTATAGTATAGATATAAAAGAATTACAAAGTGGTTGAGTGGCCATTGCCATAATGAACATAGAATGAAATGAGAAGGCTCAGGGAAACCAGATAGACTTGCAGAAAATCATAGATCTACTCTGTGAAAAAGTGAAGAAATCAGGATTGTAATTTTTTCATCTATGAGTTCTCTTTATTGGGGGTATCATACACTTCCAGTCCCTGTCCTATATATCTATCAGTGCCTTGGGCTTCTAAGGATAGAGAGCTGAGTAATCAGTTATTCCTTTCATCCTAGTGTCTTATGCTCACTTAATATTCCACATGACACTCATCTCAGGACTGAAGAGACAGATGGTGCCCATATTCTTGCTTTTCAAGGTAATTACATTGGGATTCTCAACAATTCTCAAGGCTCCAGACCTTCCAGGCCCTCCAATTTGAAACTGGTGAGATCCCTGGGTAGATGCATCTGTGAGAAGTTGGCCTACAATATTAAAATAAAGAATAGGGCTTAATTTGATTTTTTAAAAAGGCAGTCACTCAGAATAAATTGGCTCTGATGTCCAAGTCAGCTTTCAATGAAGTCTTCATCTACAGATGATTTTCCAACTGGATTGCACATGACAATTGCTTAACTTGCCTCTGGTTATGCACTGGATCAACAGTTTGGCTTGAATTAAAACCACTACCCCTTTGCTTCAAAGTCCTTTGTACTACCCAATCAAATATACCTCTTCCCAAGCCTTGTAATTTTTTCCAAGGGAACAGGAAAGAATTTTTGTATGGTGGCAAGGAAAGCAAAGACTGGCTATTCTGTCTATGCTGCTTCTTAAATGAAAACATTTGTTACACATTGAAAATGGCTTTGAAAAGTGTCTTTCATTAAAGCAGAAAGTAGCACCAATAGCCAATTTCCATTTTGGTGAATTCAATTAAATTCAATAGATATTTATGGTACATCATCTCAGGCAGACTTTTGCAATGGTTCAGCTATCCTTCTACCTTCCCTATATTTACTCCCCAACTCATTCCCAGTAGGGACTAATCCAAACCCTTTTTCCCCATCACCTCCTTCCACCCCAACTACATCTCTGCCATCCATACTTCCAGGAGTTGACCTCGTCTCTAATTTAATGAGAAAGTTGAACTGACTTGAGTTCATTTAAAATCTTCCCACCACCTTCTATCCCTCAAAAATTTCATAATCATTATCAACTTTTCTCTTTCTGCTTACAAAAGAAGAGCTGTCTGTAATCCTGACTAAGGTTAAACTTATGACCTTTATCCCAATCCTTCCTCCATGTTACTCTAATCAGTCAGTCATTCAATAAATATTTATTAAGCACCATGCTAAGCATTGGCTATACTAATATTAAAAAGAAAGAGAGTCCCTGCCCTCAAGGAACTTACAATCTAATGGGAGAAGACAACCCACAAAAGGAAGTAAAGGGGAATGGGAGGGAAGGGACCTGGTGCTGGGTGCAGAATAGAAAAGTCCAAAACAGTGCAGCCAGGTGGGAAATGAAGTGATGGCTGGACTTGGGTTCTTCCCTTAAATGGAGATTTTAAGAGGAGCTCTCTTCTCAGCCTTCCAATCAGAGGGGCTCCCAGGGACAAAGGGTACTGATGAGGTGTGAGTGGCAGGGTTGATGTGACATTGCAGGATGGTGAGCTTCATGGAGTGCTTCATGATGGAGTACAAAGGAATACACCTTTCTTTTAGTAACAATTTTCCTCCTCATAACTCACATAGCATTTAAAAAAATCTCTCCAATGCACTTATCATGTAATACTGTGTATTATAGTTATCTGTATTGTGCTCTTATCTCCTGGCTAGACTGCAAACTTTGTGAGGACAGGAACTATGACTTGTGTACCTAATCCAGCACATGGCACTGTGCTTTTCATAGTAGATATTAAATAAATGTTTCATGAATTGATCTATAGCTTAAAATAGGAATCAGAGCTGTTGCTGTTGATTGGGGAGTTATTTGTGGAGTAGTAGTAGTAGGAAGCATGGGAATGAACGAAATTGTAGGGAAAAAAGTGAATAGAGAGAGACAAGAAAAAAATCAAAAACAAAAACTTGAGAAATGCCCACTTAAGACATCAGGAATACAATTTGGAGATAGTTTAGACAAAGAAAGATCCATTAGCGATATGGGAATGATGGGAATGGGATCTGAACCCCTAAAAGGAAAAGACCATGTCTTTGGGATCTGGAACCCAAAAAGGAAAAGCCCTGGACTTTCCCCACGTGGTCAGGCCTCTGGCCTGAGGCTGAAATCCACTCAACTGGCCTTTCATTGTGGCTATGACCAACCTCCCAATTCTGTTACTTCTGACCCACCCAGCCCTTCATTGTCTATTACCTTCCCACCCTTGATACCATCTAGACTCTGTTCTCCCTTGGCTGAGTGGTCTAGGTCCCTGGCATTTTTCCGATCCTGCTCTGTTACCTCACAGTCACCCCACCCTACTGGCCACTCCCATCAAGATCTTCCCTAGACCCCTCCTCCAGTCACCCCAAACTACTTGGCCACTCCTAGATCCCTTCCACAGTTTTTCTGTATATAAGGTCCATCTTGTCTCCATTAAGGTGTTCAGATTCTTAAAATCTGGCCAATGGCTCAGATTCAATCTAACCTGCTTGTCAATACAAGCATCACAAATGTTCAGATTCCTTAACAGTCTGGCCAATATGGCCAATCTTCAATAAACCTTGTCTTTGACTGAAAGAAGGCTTGGATTGAATTCATTCAGGTAGGACTCATATGTCATTATTTTGGGGTTCCAGCACCCCTAAACCTCTAACTCTTAACAGGAAGAGATTAAAAAGAGTGGTATCTCTGGATTGAAATGAGGATTAGGATAGAAAAAAGGTGGTAAGATTTTGTTATTAAGAGGTCAGGAGCAAGGATGTAAAGGACAGCTAGGTGGCAAAGTGAACAGAGTTCCAAGCCTAGAATCAGGAAGTCTCATCTTTGTGAGTTTATCTAGACAAGGTCCTATGGTTCTCTCTTTTCATCTTCCTTCATTCCCATTATACTTACTAGGTTCAAAGAAGTTCTTAGGTGCTGTCTAGAATGAGTAAAATAAACTAAGTTCCGGCTGGTTGGGGATAACAGTCACAAAGGCCATCTTCCCAACACCCACAAGAAAGACATTTTTGTTGGTGCTCAGCCCTCTTTGGGAATAAGGCTGACTTTTGCTGGTGATTAAGGGCACTTAACAGGCCCAGAAGGAAAGAACGTGCCTAAGGGAATAAAAAGTCCTCTTTATTCTGATCTCAGAAGAGAGCCAGAGTGCCTTGCTAAGGTCAAGCCAAAGAGTTCACCAGGGTAAAGAAATATCAAGGGCTAGGCAGGAATCATGAAAAAGAGATCAGAGTAGTATTGTTCCAGGTTATGGAAAAATAAGCATGGAGAAGGTCAGGTAGCCAATGAAAGGAGTGGCATGAGGTGAGTGTGTCTCATGAAAAGTCTCTGGCCAAGATTATGTCTTTTTATGGAAATGCCAAGTCAGCTACACTCTCTTCTGGTTTATTTTTTATCAGCAATAGGTCTAAAGAATTTTCACTGGAGAATGATTGCTTTACCTCTACCCTCCTCCCATATGAGCCCAGGTTTATCCATTCTGAGCCTCACAGAAACACTGTCATCCTAGTGGCAAGTGTGAAAAGCCCCATTTGAAACTTTACTACTATCCTATTTGAGAAGCCATCTTTTACAGGAAGCCTTCCCCAACCTCTCTTAGTTCTAGTGTCAACTATTTCCTATTCGTCCTGTACATAGCTTTCTTTGTATATATTTGTTTGCATATTAAATTGACTTATTAGATTGTAAGCTCCTTGAGGGCAGGAACTGTCTTTTGCCTCTTTTTGTATCCCCAGTGCTTAGCATAGTGCCTGCAACATAGGAGGCATTTAATGTTTATTGAATGATTGATTGTGGAGTCAGTAGAATCTTTGCACCTTGGGCTTGAGAGACCTTGGCCATAATGGTTTTGACAACCAACAGATTTAAGCCCAGACTTTTAAAGTTAGTAGCCCAAATTTTCAAGAAATATGAGGAACTGCCCTTTCTCTGCCCCACTCTCTTCTTTCTACTCTAACCTTTATTTGTCTTTACCAGTGGTCCCTAGGACGGGGAATGGTCCCTCTCCTAACAGAAGACAGAAACAGAAAACACCTTCTAATCTGAGAGCAAATGTCGATTCAGGATCAGTCTTTTGTTGTTGTTGTTGCTTTTGTTCTAAACCTGCTGGCCAGGTTCTAGAATTATTTCATTGCGTACCGATCTCATATTGTCCAGTCTCCAGTACTTTATATCTACCCATGGCTTCCAGATCATCTCTTTGGATTCTGGACCTACTGTCTTCCCTGATCTATAATCCCAGCCTGAGCCCTTTAATATCCTCTGGCTACAAAAGTAGGACACTGAACTTAGTGCTTGTCTAGATGCGGGGTACTCAAGCATCTTCCACTTAATTGCCTGGCTTGGGTCCTTTGTTGTTTGATGCTTGGATGCCTCCTCAGTTTATACTATTCATTTGGTTCCTTATCTGGTCTTTCCTGGGTCTATCCTGACCTATTTTAAGAGACCCATTACCTGTGACTGCTGGGTCCAACGACCTTTAGAACAGGAGAACAGAATATGGTGTGCTGGAGAAAGTGATTGCTGCTGATCTTGTGACACCATAATCATTCTCCCAAACCCTTTTGTGTGTGCCGAGTCTCAAGCCCTCTAGCAGCTTGTACTGTAGCCCGTTGTTGCACAAAACCCTCCCCACAAACCCATGTAACACAAGGAGAATCAAAACTAGCACTTGGCAAAAGTAGAACTGCTCTGCTTAATGATAATAGAGTTTAGCCTCATTCTCTCTCTTGCCCTCTCCCTGTCAATATACTCAGTTCTTTAACTTAAGTGTCAGCTTAGGTCCCCCAAATGCCCCCCCTAAAACAGCCTCAGAGTGAGGACAGAGGCAGCTTTGTAATACAGTGGATAGAGCACTGGACCTGGATTCAAATCCAGCTTCAGATACTAACTGTGTAAGTCATTTAATGGGCACTTCACTTAATCTGTCTGCCTCAGTTTTCTCATCTGTAAAATGGGGATAATAATAGCTCATACCTCCCAAGGTTGTTGTGGGGATAAGATGAGATAATATTTGTAAAGTGTTTGGCAAACCTTAGAGAGTGATATAAATGCTAGTTATCATCATCATCATCATCATCATCCTCATCAGAAGTAGATGCCCTTGTTAAGGTTATGGACAGTAGTTGCTGCTTTCCTTCCTTACCCCATCCCCCACAATCAACTGTCCTTCCTTCTTAATTATGGTAACACTCTCTTCTCCTCTTTATCCGGTGCTAAGAATATTAGCCTTTCACCCTACATCTTTATCCTTTGGTATCTGTGGAGGGTGAACTACCTTTTAAAGGGATTTCAAAACACTGCAACATTGCCCTTTCATGTGTTGATCCTTCAGAGCTAAGCCCAGGCCTCAAGAGGAACCATTTCCATCCAAAGGACACTATGTACCATGCTCCAGAGTTCAGGGAAAGGTAATGCACACAGATAAACATGACCTGCTAGAGTTTATGTCTTTGTAAAATTTGCCTTGGAGTCTCAGAGGACTAAATACTAACATTAATCATTCTGGGATTGCTTGAGAAATCCTTTTCATTTTCAGCTGAAGCACAATTGTACAAAAAGGAAGGGAAAAGAGTAAATTTACTTTGGCTCCAGGTTCTTGGACTGACTTCACTGATGGATTGCACTGTGTGAGTGTGGTGATGTAATGAATGGGGAAACATATTTGTAAAGGTACTTGCATGTCCCACCTCTCCATTCAAACTTTCACCAGCCTGATTCAGGTCCTCTTTACTTCTGCTTTGGACTATTGAAGTAGCTTCCAAGATGGTTTCCCTGACTCTGATCTTTCCTTATTTTAATTCTGTACAATTTTGCCAAACTTATTTACCTAGTCCATAACTGATCATTTCACTCCATGGCTCAAAAGCTTTCTGAGATTCATTGTTGTTGAGTCATTTTTCAGTGTGACTCTTTATAATCCCTTTTGGGGTTTTCTTGGC
Source organism: Vombatus ursinus (assembly GCF_900497805.2). Taxonomy (NCBI): domain Eukaryota; kingdom Metazoa; phylum Chordata; class Mammalia; order Diprotodontia; family Vombatidae; genus Vombatus; species Vombatus ursinus. The sequence goes on along the minus strand of NW_020955033.1, from coordinate 37,843,007 downwards.
AAAGATATTGGAATGGTTTGCCATTTTTTTAATCTGGTTTATTTTACAGATGAGGACACTGAGGCAAACAGGGTTAAGTGACTTGCCCAGGTCACACAGCTAGTAAGTGTATCAGGCCACATTTGAACTCGTGAAGAGGAATTTTCCTGATTCCAGGCCAGGCACTCTATCCACTTAGCCACCCCATTGACTCTTTATTGCCTACCAAATAGAGTTCAAACTTCTTAACCTGGCAGTCAAGGCACTCCATAATCTCCCTTCAACCTATTTTTCCAGTTATTACTCATCAATCCTGATTATCAACATACTGATTTGCCCAAAGGGCAAAGAAAAGCGGGCAAAAAGGGTATAAATATGTTACCAACTGAACCAATGATGACTTTCAGGCAGGAGGTGATATAGAATATATCATCAAGGTTATTTATGACTGGGGAAGGAGTTGTCTCAGTCTTAAAGTGAAAAGAGGAATTATGGTTATACAGACCAAGTATTTTTCCCCAGTACATTTTTATTGATCTTTTTTGTCTTTATATGACTTAAATTTTCCAATGTATTCCACTCTCTTTCCCCTTGCCAATGAGCCACTCTGCATAAAAAACAAACAACAACAAAACGGAAAATTGAAAGGAAGAGTTAAGCAAAACTAACCAACCATCCAAAAAGTCTGACATCATCTGCAGTGTTCCACACTGATAGTTTCCCCAACTCTGCATAGAAGGGAGAAAGGTGTTTTTTCATCTCTTTTTCTGTGGGGCAAATTTGGTCATTAAAATTTCGGAATGTTTCAATTGTTTTGTTATTGTTCTTTATATTTACATTGTTGTATTCAATGTGTATACAATTTCCTGAACCTACTTATTCCACTTTGCATCATTTCATATAAGTCATATAAGTAAATATTCCTATGTTTCTCTGTATTTATCATAGTCATTCTTTTGTATAGCACAGTGATATCCCATTCCATTCTTGTCCCACAATTTGTTAACCATTCCTTAACTGATCAGCATTTACTTTGTTTCCAGTTCTTTGCTACTAAAAAAGGTGCTGCTGTAAATATTTTGACATCTATGTTGGGGTGTCTCTTTCTTTTTATCATGGCTCTCCTGCAGCTTGAGTATTGAAGAGTATCCAGGAAGACTTCCTGGGATGGTAAGCATAGAATCCTAGAATTTTAGAGATGAAAGAAACCTTTTATGTGAATTAGTTGAGCCCCATAATTTTGTAGATTGAGAAAATTGGAGCCCAGAGAACCTTGTCTTGAAAACCATACAGCTCCCCAGTGACAGAATAAAAGCACAGAGTTGAGAAAGTACAGTGCATGTGAGGGAGGCAGTAGCAAACAATCATGTATGACAGGAATGTGTAGTATGGGAAAGAGAGAAATCTGAAGGGTCAAGGGGCACCAGATTGTGAAGGGCCCTGAGTGCTGGGGAAAGGAGTTTAAACTTTACTCAGTAGGAAAATAGGGAGCCATTGAGATTATGAGCTGAGGAGTGACGTGGTTAGATTTACAGATTAAAAAAATTAGTAATCTTGGTATAAAAACATGGCGTAGTAAATGTGGAAGAATACTAGACCTGGAGTCAAGAGGCAACCAGTTTCAAATTCTTTTCCTGTCTTTGTGTGACTATAGACAAATCACTTAACTCCCTGAACTTCAGGCCCTTTATCTATAAAATGATGATAATAATAGCAATAGTACTTGTCTTAGAGAGTTGTTTGGATCAAATGAGATAAACTGCAGATACTTGACAAATCTTAGAGTTCTATATAAATATTAGTCATTTTTATTATAAAGGGTGAATGGAAAAATATCAAGAGGAAATTGGAAAATCTGCAAGAAATCTACAGCAGTAGTCCCAGGATATGATAATGTGGCCTTGTACCAGTGCGATGTCAGTGAGTATAAAGGGAGGAAGGATATGAGATATATTACAGAGATGAAAATAACAGAAGTTGGTAAAAAACAGAATATAAGATACATAGAAATTGGCCAAGATTTCAAATGTGGGTGATTGGGTGGTACCAATAACAAAAAATAGTTAAGTCAGGGAGAGTTTTTCTATGTATTTGGAATTAGATCTGTCTTTGGCTACAGTAAATCTAAAGGGTCATTGAGACATCCAGATTGAGATGTAATGACTATAAAAATAACAGTTATGGTGAGTTTCTGAAATCATGATCTTAGAATATTTGGAATGGATAACATTATACAGGGAAATCAGTCACTACTTCAAGGAATCATTCTTACATGGACATTTATAAATACCAAATGTACTGACATGTAATACCATCACGTAGTAGTCATGGCCAGTAACTGGTTAATTTTGTCTGTAACAGGTTTGTTTCAATATTAATCAAAATGGACAGCTGAAAACCAAAATGATAGGTGGAAAATATTTAAACATGGAACAAGCTCTAACCATCATCTAATCATAACTCAAACCCCATTTTTTACACCTAACAAAACCACAGAAATGCTGAATTGCTAAACATGATAAATATTGCATGAGTTGTTGTGGCCAAAAAAATCATCACCTAGTGGCCAGCTTACTGGTGATGAGGCATTCTGTGCTTAGATTAGTCTTCAGATAAAAGACACCTCATTTTGCTGGGCCTGTACCTAAAGATTTCCTAGCTTGGTATGACAGAAGCTGTGTTTTGATGATGTGGACTTTGAAATCCAAGGGTCACATCTGTGCCATAATGAGGTGTCAGAGTAGCACCTATAGTTGATGTCAACATTATAGTTTGGCTTTAGCTATAATATACAAAAATAAACAAATTGCATATCCAAATATAGTGAAATATTGATATGTATATATGCATATTATATATGCATTATATATGTGCATGATTATATGTTAATATAGTATGTATATGAATGCAAATTATAAACCTATGCCTCTATTGTTATATACACATATATATTATGTACTGATATACTCATATATGTCTTATACACATATACAATGATATAGGTATATGTCTTTATATTTATATACAAATATACATGTGAATATAGATCTATATATGTATTTATGTAAATTTATTTATGTAAATTTATCCAAATTGATCTCCTTGATAATTGACACATAAGACCTGTCCAAGTACAAAGAAAAATTTGACTAAGGACTTTTAAAAATGATTTGAAAAATATCTTAACCAAGTCCCAAAGGAATTAAATATTTTTAAAAATGCATTGCTAAGTTAACATAAGTTTAAAAATAAAAAATAGTTTTCTATTAAAAATTCAAACATCTAAAGAAAAAGCAAGACTGCCTTTAGCTTAAGGGTGATTAGATTCACTTTATTGAGAGGCATTTTGGAATAGAAGATAAAGAGCAGAATGTGGGGCCAAGAAGATCCAGGTACAAGTCCTACTTCTGACATATACTTGTTTGTGTGACCCTGGGCAAAGCATTTAACCTATCAGTGTCCTGGCAACTTGTGTTAACACTGTAAGTGACAGATACGTTATCATTATGAATCAGTGGTTACCAACACTGATGACATTATAGGTCTGGAACACCCCTCCCACAGTCAAATTATTCCCTCCCCATGGCACCTGTTCAACCAGTGCTGTTTTTACTGAACAGATTATTGATGGGGAATGACCCTTTCCTCTCCCCACCTGAACTTCCCCCAGTCTTCCTCGTTCATTTCTACTTCTTAGGTAGCAAGGATGAAGCTGGCCTTTACAGACATAACTATAACAGTTGCCAGTGCACCAGCACATGCTTCACTCCCATTCCTGGCATAACTGTTTAGACAATGGCAATAACTAGTTGTTAATATTTGGTCTTACAGATGGAGAATTTGAATGCCAGGAGACTTTGAGTACAGTTTTAGATCAATTTTTGACCATTTGTATGATCTTAGGAAATCATTTGGTCTCTCTCCACCTTGGCTGTAATAGCTGAAAAACAGGGATGATAAGACCAACTTCTATCAACATCACAGGATCATTGGACACCAAACTCCCAAACAACCACACTCAAAGTAATCTTTCGTTTTCCTCTCTGGCAGGATACAGGGAGTGTGTGAGGGGACTTTAAAAGCAATTTCATGAAGTGAGAGCAAAGAGTGAGTTGATGGATGGGGAAAATGGAAGAAACAGCATTGAGGTAAAGAAGAGAGATTAGGGAATTTGCAGAGTCTGAAACATATACTTGGAATTTGGTGAATGTTTGTTTTAGACCAAAAGTTGGAGAGGAGAGGAGCAGGAAAAAGATAAAAAGTGGATAAATCAAAGAATAAATAAATGACTAGATGAATAAATGAATGAATAAATAAGGAGAAATAAATGATTGAGAAAACACAATTGTAACAAGGACATCCTAGACATCTACATTAGCCAAAGAGGTGAACGTAACTATTTGGGAAAAACCAATATACTAGCAAGGAAGCCAGAAGAGTCCTACTCTATAACTATATCATAACAGGGAAAGAGAGGATCAACAGGTTTTCTATGTAGGGCATGTGTTGGTTACCCTCAAGTTCTGTGGGTAGAAGAAGAGTAGTAGATAAAGAAAGATCAGAAAGAAAGAGGACAGATCTCAAGGTCAGATAAATCATGATTGTCAGAGGTAATGACAATAACGACAAGAGCAACAATTGGCATTTATATAGCACTTTAATGCATACAAAGCTTATTACACACATTTTATTTGAGACTCACAACTAATTATTCCTATATTATGGGTGAGATTCAAAGAAGGAGCCAGTAAGTTCTTATCTCAAGATTATGTTTTGGGAACCTCCATTATAAAGTAGTTGGAATATCAAATCGTATTTTATTTAATTATCTGTGTAATTGGTTCATCCCAGCAGTAAAATGTAGATTCCTTGAGAGGAGGGACTGACTTGGTGGTGGTGGTAGTTGTTCTTTTGTCTTTGTAGTCCTAGAAGCTTAGAACAGTGTTTTGAACGTTAATAAGTGCTTCTTGAATTGAATTGGAAATAATAAAAGTCATTGGATAGGATTCACAGAGACATTTATTTAGTGATTCAGATGTAAGGGATGAAAGAGAATGACATAAGCTGTAACAGTGGAGCACATTATGATTTACTTTGGAAGAACAATCTGTAGGGGAAAAAAGATGAAATGTGACAGCTGGACTTTGCACTAATACCATTAAAAACACCAAGATAGGATTCGTTTAAATATTATTTAAATGTGAAATGCTTGCTAGAGATAACATGGTTGTAAGGTGATTGTGTTGCAGACAAAATTGATATGATGGAGTAAAGCCAAAGAAAACCACTTATGAGGCAGAGCATTTGGATACTTTAAGAAAGTAGTGATTAAGATTCCCATCCCAAAGCAGACCGCCAACTGCAGTGTTCCCTTATGGGAAGAAAGAGAGAGCCAATCTAACAGATACAATCTTTTTTTTTCTTTTTTTCAAGAAACCACTGAGGACATGGAATGTAAAGTCAGGGAAGTGTGGTATGTGAAGTATACAATGGCTGTAAGTGGACCAACTTCAGTCATAATTATAAAAACAGTGACATTTGTCTTAGGGAATCCCAGGCATCCTTTTGTATATTCCCTTCTGCTTTTTGTGATTACCACCCCTTGCCCTCCCCCCCACTTCCTCAGGTAGAGTTAAGGGCTTAGACAGGCCATCTCCAATTGTCCTGATCTATATCTTGCCACTGGACCCAGATGGCTCCAGAGGAGAAAGTGAGGCTGGTGACTTTGCACAGCCATCCCTCACTTACATCCAATTCACGTGCAAGTCATGGCATCACCTCCCTGACGTCACGGTACTCTTTGAGAATGAAGGACAAACAACAACAGCAGCAGCAACAAGGGCTTAAATCAAAACCTCCCTCTTTATCAAACCTGCTTTTGGGGACAGGACATTATTTCAGTCATTTATACATTAGTATGAATTTTAAGTTAAGATGTTAACATTCACAGAATATTTTAATTTCCAGCCTCGTTGTAGAATGAAAATATTCTTCTAAGGGAGTTTCTGGTATCAGGAAACAAGTCATGGGGTAGCTGGATTTCTTTTTCTGGGGTCGGGGAGGGAGGCTTCCCTTTTCTCCTGAAATGATTCCATGTAGCTATCTATAAGTCTAGCCCTAGATTTACTGTGAAATGAGATAAGGGAAGAGGGAAGACTATTTAGCCCCCTTAAGAGAAATATTAGAATATACTAATGAAGCAAGAAAAGGAATTTGACAAGGAAAAGTATGATTTATAGTTCAAAATATACAAAAATTTGGTTGATAATCATATTTGAAAGACTTAGGAGAATGTGACCCCTGAGACTAACTTTCAGAAGAGAGATACGAGTCAGAAGAAATAAGGCAAGGGGGCCAAATTAGCCCTTCATAGTATTCAGAATGCACAATATTATAATAGTTTCCATTTATTGATACTTTAGAAAGTGATTTTTTTTAACCACTCTGTAAGATTGGCAGTACACATATTACCAGCTCCATTTTAGATGAGTAAACTGAAATTGAAAAGTTCAATGACTTCCTGCTTACGCTCATGTCACTAGTGAATAGCAGGGCCTGGATTCAAGCCCAAGTTTTCTGACTTCCATATCCAGTGCTTTTCCTACCACACCACATTACCTCCTATGGAGAAGGCGATGACAAAAGAGGAGGTGATGATGAATTACTGCTTTCTCATCCATGATAAATATGCAGACCTATCTGGGCTGGAAGTCAATAAAAAGCAAATGTGAAGGAAGAGAGAAGAGAAAGAAAACATAAGATTTATAATAACAGAACCCCAAAATCTCTTGATACTTTTTGGGAGGGAAGTATGATGAAAAAAATAATAATTGGGGAGCAAGAATGAAGGGAGTTAAAAAAAATAAAACCTTGAGAAATTACGGAGGCTGTTTCTTCAGAGCAGTCTATATTCTTAAATATCCAAATTATGATGAATTATTTCCAGCTGACCTTATCTTTACATCGCATTTAGGTAATGAAAAGCCTAATTTGATGCAAAAGGAATTACTGTATGTAACAATGACTACCCTGGCCCCCACTGCTTGAGAGCCAGGCATGTTGCATTTTACCCTACCCTAGGATTTTCCAGTTGAATTAGGGTAGTTGAAGGGTGTCCAATATTCCTGCCATTAGCTCAAGAATTTGCCAATGGTATTCCCCCAATTTTAGGGGCATCCTGTACTCCAATTCCACTAACCACTTAACAGTAAGATTAGCTTTTACAAAGGAATATTTAATTCAATAGTAAAGCAAGAAACATACAAGCACCACACGTATACACCCTAATACCTGGAAGGCATAATTCCCCCTTATACCTCAGTCTCTGGGAAGAAGGGGATCAGGTTCATAGTTTAGTGCAGCTCCTAGCGTCAGCACCACTCAAGTGTCAAGAGTTATTCCTCTCCCTCAACTGAGGACTTTGCATCTTTCTCTACCGAGAAAATTGAGACCATTTGATATAAGCTCTTCCCCCATTTCTTCATCTCAAATCCTTTTGACATCATCTCTCCTCCTTTCTCCCAGTCTCTGACAATGAGGTGACCCTTCTTCACAAGACCAACCCTTCTGCATATGCACTTGACCTCATCCCCTCCTGTCTTTTTCAGTAGATTGCATTTTCAATCTCTCTGTCTCTCTGTCTCTCTGTCTCTCTCTCTCTCTCTCCTACAACTTCTTTCTGCCAAATGATTCCTTCTTTCCCTACCGCTTTTAAACATGCCCACATCTCCTCTATTATTAAAAAGGTTCACTATACTCTACCAAACTCTCTTTTAATATATTTCCTTCTTTTCTCAGCCAAAGTCCTTGAAAAATCAAATCTACAATTACTGCTTCCTCTTTTCTTTTCTCTTGCTCACTAATCCTGTGCAATTGTACTTCTAGTCTCAACACTCAACTGAAACTGCTCTCTCCAAATTCACTAATCATCTCTTAATTGACAAATCTGACCGGGTTTTTGCAGTCCTTATCCTTCTCAACCTATCTGCTACGCTTGGCACTCTTGACCTCCCTGTCCTGCCATATACTCTCTTCTCTGGGTTTTCATGAGCTCCTGGTTTGCATCCTCCCTCCTGCTCTTTCTTAGTCTCCTTTGCTGGCTTTTCATCCGTATTATGCTCTCTTATTGTGGGTGGTCCCAAGTTCTTCCACATTTCCCTGTTTCTGTCGAAGGTACAATCAATCCTTTCAGTCTCATAGTTTTATAACTTTACCAGTATCCTCTACTCCTCACTCTCCTTCACTGCACATACTCAATCAGTTGCCAAATGTTGCCACCTTCATGACATCTCTCACATCCAACCCCTTCTCTTGTTCACACAGCTACCATCCTAATTCAGACCTAACTCACCTCTCACCTAGACTATTTCCTTTTGATTGGTTTCCCTGTCTCAAATCTCTCACCACTCCATTCCCCTCCAGGCTGCACTCTGATTCTCTGAACTTTCTCTGCCATGTCCTTATGTATTCTCTATTCTCCCCTAAAAAGGCAGAATCCTTTTTGGTTTCTTTTGATGTATTATCTTCCTCCATTAGAATGTAAACTCCTTGAGGGTAGGGACTGTCATTATGCTTATATTTGTATTTCCAGTGCTTAGAAAAGTGTCTGGCATGTAATAAGCCTTTGCAAATATTTGTTGACTTGTTGACCACTCCAGTCCCTGTTACATGCTATATAGAATGAAGCAGAGCCAAGGAAACATATATAAAATAACTGTAAAAATGCAAATGAAAAGAACTACACATACACACACAAAATGAATGTAACAAAATTATAAATATTAAGCATGATTCAAATGAAGAGATGTGAGAGGACACCCAAACCACCCTTTTGCAGAGGTGGGAAGTCTACAAGTGTCACACATTACATATATTTTCAGACTTTGTCAATGTATTGATAAGTTGTGCTGACTTTTTCCTCTTTTTTTGACTTTTAAAAAGTTTTGTTGTTCAGTCATTTCAGTCATGTGCAACTTTTCATGACCCTATTTTGGGGTTTCTTGGCAAAGATACTGGAATGCTATATTATTCTCCAGCTCACTTTACAGATGAGGAACTGGGGCAAAGAGGGTTGAGTGACTTGCCCAAGGTCTCATAGCTAGGAAGTGTCTAAGGTCAGATGTAAACTCAGGAAGATGAGTCTTCCTGACTCCAGGCCAGGCACTCTATCCGCTGCACCTGGTATGGTTCTCTGACAGGGGAAGAGGGAGGGATAATGGGGAAATCTATTATGATTTTAAAAGTCAGAAGATATCAATAAAAACTTTTTTTAAAAAAAATATACTCCCCAATACCACTACTAGGTCTGTATCCCAAAGAGATCATAAAAAAGGGAAAAGGATCCACATGTACAAAGATATTTATAGCAGCTCTTTTTATGGTGGCAAAGAAGTAGAAATTGAGGGGATGCCCATCAATTGGGGAATGGCTGAACAAGTTGTGATATATGAATGTAATGGAATATTATTGTTCATAAGAAAAGGTGAACAGGCGGACTTCAGAAAAACTTGGAAAGACTTACATGAACTGATGCTGACCGAAGTGAGCAGAACCAGGAGAACACTGTATGCAGTAACATTCTCCTTTGTTAGATTTAGCTTTTCTGAGCAATGCAATGATCTAAGACAATTCCAAAAGACTCATGACTGAAAATGCTATCTACATCCAGAGAAAGAATTATGGAGTCTGAATGCAGATTGAAGCATACTAGTTTATCATTTTGTTGTTGTTTTTTGGTTTTTTTCCTTATGGTTTTTTCCCCTTTGTTCTGATTCTTCTTTCACAACATGATTAATATGGAAATATGTTTAATATGATTGTACATGTATAGCCTATATCAGATTGCATGCCATCTTGGGGAGGGGGAAGCAGAGGAAGGAAAAGTTAGAATTCGAAATCTTATAAAAGCAAATGTTGAAAACTAAAAGTAAATAAATTAATTTTTAAAAAGGATGCTCTCATATAAATTACATATTTTTGGATAATAGGTTTAAATATAAAATAAACAATATGCATCCAGACTTTATAGGCCATAGAGTGGGAAGGAATTTTATGGGTCATCTAGTTTTTGTACTCAGGGTCTCCATTAAAAATGTGTTCCCCTAAAGCTATCTTAACATTGAAAACCATAGCTAATAAGCACCTGTTGCTGTCTTTCCTTTTACAAGGTCAGTCAGATGACATATTACCTAGACTCAAAATATATTTCATCAAACAGTAGGTCAAAATAAGGATTGAGGAATTGTCTCCATGTAGAAGGGTAAATTCTTCCTCAGGTTTCTAATCTAATTTCCTCTTTATAGTTGATTATACTGAGGCCCAGTGAAATTAGGTGGCATTCCCAAGGTCACACTGATAGTAAGCAGCAGAGCTGGTATTCAAGACCAGTTTCTCTAATTTCACAGCCTATGAACCATACTACCTTTTCCTGAGATGGAAAAATTGGAGGCAGCTGATTTTTGGCAATTAGTTCTTTGGCAAGGACTAAAGGGGAATGTTGATGTGACAAATAAACAGAATGAAGGCTGTATGGCACATCCATGGTAATGGTTAATTTCATTGGAAAAAAAATGGGCAGTTTTGACACAGGGAGGAAATAGGGTTGAAATTGAGAAAGATTGTCTGAGTAGGAGAGCCAAAACTAGCGTAGGCCTACTGGTATTTTTCTCAGGGTGTTGACATCTGAGAAGGTGTGCTTCCTCCTGTGACACACACAAGAGTGCTGCAAGGAGGAAGTGCAGGTCCCCTGAGAACTGATGCCCCGGGAGGGAGAAAGTCTCCCCTCCCCCTCCCTCCACTCCAATCTGTGACCCCAAAGGATCCTGCGGCTTTTAAGCTTCATTCCTGGAACTGAGCTCCTCCCACTCCACTGCCCTAACAGGACTGCACCCAGTCAGAGCATGCTGCCTGTGGTTTTCCTCACCTGGGGACCCTTGTGAGATACCCAGGGAAAAGTGGGTAACAGTGGTATTTGCCAGGCACAGGTATCCTGGGGCCTCTATCCAAGAAACCATTCCCATTTACCTCTCCTTACTTAGGATCCAGACTAGTTGTTAGATTATTGACAATTTCCCCCAGTGAGCTGAACAGAGACCTACTTACCTTTATTATAAGAGTTTTGAACTCCTTTGGAACTGACTGTTGACCCCAATAGCTGTTCCTCGAAAACCCTACAAAATAGACATATAGGTTTTCCAGAATGTTCTGTGGTACCTGAGCTGTTCTGAGTAAACTCTAGAACCTCCCGCCAAGGATAACTTCCTGTTTGCCTTGCAAGTGCTATTCATCTGGATTTGTGATAGGTTCAATTTCTGCAGTTCAAAATGAAGATGAATATGGATTTTGCCAAAAACCAGTTGATTTTTTTCAACAAAGACAACTGAAATGTGAAAGTCTGGGGCTCAGGAAGAGGTTTGTTTGGTTACTCAATGCTGGATGAGAAAGAATGCACTGATAAATGCTTATTTACATTGCTTTTGGTGAACATGCATTTGCTTTGCACAAACATTGCCTGGACAGAGTTTGCAGGGAGCCCACTGGTGCGTACTGAAAGAACTCACTGCAGGTAGACTGCAACCATCCCCCTCCCTGTACACAAATCAACGTGGTAAATAGAAAGAATTCTTCAAATCTGATTCAGAATCAGAAAATTCAGAGGCAGAAGGGATTTCTGAGGTCATCTATTCCAGCCTCCCTCTAATCCTTCCTGACAACTATCAGTCCTTTTCTTGAACACTCACTGTGCTGGCTCCTTCTCAGAACCCTCATCCAATGGTTAGAAAACCCTAATACACCAAGTTTTGAGCAAGGTTGTATAAACCACTGTTAGGAATGTGGAGAGGGTATTCCTATGCATAGGGTTGGACTATGTATGTGACATGAAACAATTCTGAAGCATCTGGGTGAATAAAAGTGGAATGCTCTGTCTGAAGAAGTAGTGACCTCTCCCACCCCCACTGGAAATCATCAAGCAAAGGATATACCAGTGGAGGTGGGTGGGGAGAAATAATACTAAAAACAAATTTAACTTAATTAACAATTTTTTCCCCAAATGCTAATATTGCTTTCTTAGAAGGTTGGGATGACCTTATAGGATGACCATTTATATATAATGTATAGGATGGATTCTTAACCTGGGGTCTGTGAATGTGCTTTCAAAACATTTTTTATCACTTTTGCATTATAACTGGTATCCTACATAACACAATATAGTTTATTTTATGCACTTAAAAACATTACTCTGCGAAGGGTTCTATAGACTTCACTAGACTGCCTCTGTGGACTAGGATACAAAAAAGGATGAAAAAAAAAAAAACCCTGTTGTAGGGAAATCATAGGATTATAGATTTGAGGTTAGAAGGGATCCCAGAAGTCATCAAGTCCAATTTCCTCTTTTTACAGATGAGGAAACTGAGGCCCAGAGAAATAGAGTGATTTGCACAGGATGACACAGCTTGTAAGTGTCAGAGGAGTTGAGCCCATGTCTTCCTGACTCTAAATCCAGCGCTCAATTCTTCTTTAGGTAACACTTGGACCAGATGGTTCTGAGGTCCCCTCCAACTCCGAGACTCTCTGACACGGTTTTCTTACGGTTCAAGGAAGAACTATGGACTGGAGTTGGTGGGGGTGGGGGAGAGAGGAAAGATAAAGTCTAGAAATACTAGAGACAAGTACAAGTTTGGGGCTTTAAGAAAACAGGGAAGCATGGGAGAGGGGGCTTGGAAAAGCCTGTAAATGTGAGCAGATTTGTTCCTTCCAGGAAGAATGTGAAAGGATCAGCAAAACTTGGAATTAAAGAAGAATTTAAAACAGAGGATTAGGAGAAAAAAATGTTAATGGGCTAATGCTGGTGATGGAGGAACAATTAAGGATTTATCACTTCAGCACTGATGAGGTAACTGAGCAGTGAGCTTAATGAGGCAAAGCAAGCTTCTGTTATAAATTGTGGTGGGACTGGGTCCAGAACTGGCATCTAGACATCATCAGAACTGGAAGGTCTTCTTACTCATCACCTTTCACTCAAGTAGAGTTGCCCCCAGGCTGCCCCAGGGAGATGAGTCTCTCTTCCTCTGTCATCCACTTCATGATGGGGACAGTCCTTTAGTCCTGCTTATCTATCCTGAGCTCTTTCTTTCCCTGATTCATTCACTCCCTTCCTCTCCAAAGTTACAAAAAATCATGGGACCCTGGTAGCTGTTCTCTGGTATTTTTTTTCTTCCCATAAACCAAGTATATTTCTTGCTCCCTCCCCTAGGCTTCATCAATCAATCAGCAAGAATTTAATAAACACCAATTATGTTTTAGTCACTGTTTTTTATACACAATAGGGATATGAAGACAGAAGTGAAACAGAACCTACTCTCATGGAGTTCCATAGAGGGACATAGCATGCATGCGTATGTGTGCATGCATATAATATCATCACATGGATATATAGTATATGACACACATACATGCAGTGTATATGACACATGTATACACACATATACCACAACACAACATATATGCGCATATGATGACATGTATATATCACATGCATGTTATATATAATGCAATATATACATGCATATAATATATAACACAATGTATATACACAATATAATGTGTATGTAAAACACATGCATGCTTATACATATATGTAATGTACAATACAACATGCACATACATACACATATACTATATAACAATATATATCTATATAAACATATAACACACACATATGCATATATAGTATATAACAAAACATATACATATACATAGAACATACAAGATATACACATGAATACTATATAATACAACATATTTGCAAATGATGTACATATATAACAGCATATGTGCACATGTATATAATATATAATACATGTATATACAGACACAATATATTGCACACATTATATATATATACATATGTATGTGTATATTTATATATATATACACATATGTATGTGTATATTTTTATATATGGAGGGGTCATGCATATCTTTTCCTTGCTCACCATAAAAGGTTTCAACTACATATTCAGCTGGTATTTGCTTAGGAAGAGGTAGAAGTTGAAGGGGCAGGACATCTTCATGTTCCCAGTCTTCTAGGAAAGCAATGCCCACATTTGACAAAACAGTGTAGTTAGCAAAGTTTGTCCTCAGGGCCCTTTTCCTCCTTGCACTGGCATATTTTCTCCTTTCACCTCCCAACACTCACATGAACTTTTGGTGCTATGTGTTTTCTTCTTATTTCCCCTACCTGTTCACTGGAGAGGAATTGAAAATTTCAGTAACACTAAGGTGAAAATGTCAGATTGGGAATGAAGCATAACCTTTCCCATGTGGTTTTACAGTTCAGCAGACTGATGAGAAGCTTTAATTAAGGTAATGAATCTCTAATTGTGAGACTTCAAGCATCAATGAATAAGTGGAGGAGGTGTGCAGGTGACTGGAGGAGGAGAACCTTTCTGGTGTGCCTAAAATTCTCTGTATTTTCCATTATGCCTACTACTAGTAAGGATCGCTTTGGAAGCAGATATCCCCTTTACCTTCTGCACCATACCCCAAACCAGAGCCTTCTTCCTCCACGCTGGCACTTCTGCCCTCTCTCCTCTCATCTATTCCCCCAAAACCCCATAATAATGGGAATTAGATAAGAGATTTTTAAGTTTTTCATATCATGGACCATTTTAGCACTCTGGTGAAGCTGAAAGTTTCTAAATGCATAAAATAAAATACATAGGATTACCAAGAAACCACTTCTGTTGACTTATTAATTATATTGATAATAAAGATGTAATTTTCCCTATGTAAGTTCACAGACCTTCTGAAACCTATCCACAGATACCTTGGGAGGAGTCTATGGATTCTAAGTTAAAAACCCCTGTTTTAGACATATCACATCAACCAATCAACAAATTTCCTAGGTTCCAGGCACAGTGCCTGCGAGGCACTGGAGTAATAAAAACAAAACAAACAAACAAACAAAAAGGAACATTCCCTGCTCACAGAGAACCATCATTCTACTGATTGGTTAACAACAAGGAATTTGACCACACTGTTCAGCAAAGAAAGGAAAAAGCTTAGGAGGTTCTAGTTTGTTTGTTTGTTTTTTAAATGGACAATGTTTATTGTATCAAGTCTGACCTTAATTATAGTTTATATGTTTTTTAAATAATTTATTTATTTTTAGTTTTCAACATTCACTTCTATAAGATTTTGAGTTTTAAATACTCTCTTCCTTGTCCTCCCCCCTCCCCAAGATGGCGTGCATTCTGGTATAGGCTCTACTCACACATTCATATTAAGGATATTTTCCATTAGTCATGATGTAAAGAAGAATTAGAACTAATGGGAGGAACCACAAGAAAGAAGAAATAAAACAACAAAAGAAAAGGAGAGCAAATAGTATGCTTTCATCTGCGTTTGGACTCCATAGTTCTTTCTCTGGATGTGGGCAGGAGGCTCTAGTTTGGGAGGAGGTGGAAGGATGCCCTGTAGAAGGCAAATGGGGCTATTTGGCACAAGAGAGTATGCTTGTGGCTCCCAGAAAGACCCACTTCTAGAGCACCCCCAGGGTAAATCACATTTGGTGGTGGAGGAGGGTTCCTCCTACCATTTCTACAAAAGTGAAACTTGGTTAAAATGACTATTCAGGGCAGCCGTGCTCCCACAGTACAGGGATCATACAGTTTTTATTTCAAGGCTGTGGAGAGCATTGATTTGGACAGTGTGGACACTCCCCTGGTATTCTTTGAAAAGAGTCTGTGAGAGTTGTGGCCAAACCCTTCACAGCTCTGTAGCCACAAGCTGGGACAGAGCCTCTTCCCAGCTGAGGCCGGCCATCAGACACCACAGCGCTTCTCTGCTTGTGCACTTCTGGGCATGGCCTAAGCCAGAGAGCCCCAAGAGAGCCAGGGTAAAGGCGAGGCCTCCGACAAGGGTGTCAGTGGAGGGGGCAATGAGGAAGGACACAGAAGAGGTAGAGAAAGAAGTTACAAAAGGTGCCTCACTGAGCCAGATGGGAGTATGGGGTAGTGGGTGGAAAGTTGCTTCTGACAATTGTACCCTCCTCCTCAATCAATCAAACAATAAGCATTTATTAAGCACTCACTATGGATGAAGCACTGAGCTAGGTGCCCAGGACTACAAGTATAAAAATTCAATCCAATAGATATTTATTAAGCACTTCCTATGTGTCAGGCACTACAAAGACAAAAATGAAACAATCCCTACCCTCATGGGGCTTGCATGCTTTCAGAAGAAATGATAAGTACACATACAAAATATATACACCAGAAAAAATGAATACAAGGGGGCAACTAGGTGGGCAATGGATAAAGCACTGGCTGTGGAGTCAGGAGGACTTGAGTTCAAATCTAGCCTCAGACACTTGACACTTACTAGCTGTGTGACCCTGGGCAAGTCACTTAACCCCAATTGCCTAGCCAAAATAAAAGAAGAATATAAGGTAATATTTTGGTGCAGGGGTGGGGAAGAGAAACTAGCATCTGGGGGAGGGGGTGGAGAGAATTAGATTAGGCTTCCTGTTGAGCTCTGAAATTGAGAAGAGGCAGAGGTGAAGAGGCAGTGAGTACCAGGTTTGAAGCCCAGCCTGGGCTCACCTACAGAGGAGATAGAAAGCATTGAGTGTGAGAAACAGCCAGGTCATTTGGGCCGATCGGAAGAGGGCATGAAGCTAACTAATGTATCACAGAGCTGAAAAGGGAGGTTAGCCCCTTCTTACCTTTCTGGCTTCCAGTCGCATTAGCCTACTTTAACTTCCTGAAACAGGGTCCTTTTTCCCTGGAGCAGCCATGCCCCGTGCCTGAAGCGGTCTTCTCCTCGCCTCTCCTTCTCCATTCATTCAGATTCCTCAAGGCTCAGCTCAAGAGAGAGGCACCTTCTGTAGCAGGCTTTATCACTGCTCCCATCTGCCAGTGCCTTTCCATCTTGGACCACCTTCCATTTATTCTTTATCTTATGTGAGAGCACCTAGTTATTTGCCTTTTGGTTCTGTGCACTCTTGGAGGGCAGGAACTGATTATGGTTTTTTATCTGTCCTCCTCAGCATTTGGTATGGTGTCTAGAACATAGTACTTAATGAAAGTTGATCAATTAATTGCCGGGTTTTAAATGCCTAACAGAGGAGCTTATGTTTGCTCCTCAAATTAATAGGAAGCCACTAGAGTTTAATGAACAGGAGAGTCACATGGATAGATCTTTGCTTTAGGAATAACTTCCTCTTCCTCCTCTTTCTTTTCCTCCTCCTCCTTCCCCTTGTTTTATAGTCCTCCTGTCCCTTCTCCTTTATGTGGTCTGGGCCCTTCAAAGCACAGACCCTAGATCATCCCAACTAGCCTTAACATACCCTGGGGATATAACTGCAAGCTTCGTGGATATCGAATCATTATCTTCATTCTTTGCCTGGAGTTTCTCCAGAAGTGGGCCTCTGGCACAGGGTGCTTTGGTTTCCAGGAAATTGGATGTACTTTTCACTCTAAAAATCTGACCATGGTTTTTGAAGCCAGCTCTAGACTCTGATGTCCACACATAAACTATGCAAAAGGAATGCTGCTTCCCATAAGAACCCGGACTGCTTGGGCTGTTTGTTTATATTCCCACCCAGGACCCCCTGCCGCTCTCTCTCTTGATGCTTTGGTGGGAGCAAAATGATGTCCAGAACCTAAATGTAGAAGGGCTTTCATTCAAAGATCATTTGGAAGTTTAATGACTTGGAACATTTTGATTTCAAATTTGTTATTTTAAGTACGCATTTTAATTTAATGACTCTTGTTGGGATTTCAGTTTGTGGTTGGGGTCAGAGATCTGAGGAATGCTTGTTTAATTTTCTTCATCCTATAACTGATATGTCATCTCAGACTAAATAGATGCACATTTTTTCCAAATCCTAAAGACTCTTACCAATAGAAACACTAACATTTATACAAATACTTGCATGTATAAGTGAATGTAACTGAAAGAAACTATCATACTAAGTTCTCAAAAAATTCAGGGGGCACTTTAGCTAACTCCTAACATTGTACTCCAAGGAAAAAGGTTAATTGTTTTTATTTCCAACTGCATTAAATTTGTGTGCATGTGTACATATATACACACATACCTACACATACATGCATATGTACAGCAAATAGCTGCTAAGTGGCACAGTGGGTAGAGCCCTGGGCCTGGAGTCAGGAAGAACTGAGTTCAAACCTAGCTCAGATTTTACTAGCTGTGTGACTTTGGGCAAGGCACTTAATCTCCATTTGTTTCAGTTACCTCATCTATAAAATGGGGATAATAATAACACCTACCTCCCAGGTTGTTGTGAGGATCAAATGACATAATATTTGTAAAGCACTCAGCACAGTGCCTGCCTGACACACAAGTAGGTGCTATGTAGATGTTAATTATTGTTGTTGTTCTTATCTGCTCCATATACTTATCCCTCCTACCCCCTAACCTCCAAGCAATGCCTCATCATTACATAGAAGTGATCCTATACTCTCAAAGGCTATGCCAGTACAGTGCAAGTCCTTTCAGGTCCTACTGAACTATTCAGGTACAATTCCACACTTTGTGTGCTGTCTAAAAATAAATCTAGCCAACCATGGAGAGGTTCACTGCTTAGTAAGATACTTTCTAGGTGATGAATTAAAAATTTAAAAATGGACCTTATTCCTGTATGGTCTCCTTCCATTTCTACACCGATAATAACAGAATGGAAGAAAAGTGGGCATAGAGTGCAAGGAATTAATCAGGTTTTAGATTTTCTGTGAACATGAATTTAACTATTGATTCTTTAAATGTTACCTCCTTGTCCAACAACTGATGAGTTCACATACTACTGGAGGAACTGTGTTGTATCAACTTTGACATTCTTGCTAAAAATGAAACCAGAAGCATAGGAAATACAGGTTTTCTGGGAGGAAACAAATGCAGGGATTAGGCAAATTGGTTTCATTGCGACCAAAAGAAACAAGAAACACCATTTAATGGGGCAGCTGGTCATTTTGCCTTGTAATGCTCATAATAAGCACAAACAAAAAGAATGTCATAAAGATAACTGCAACCATTGCTCAAATCTCTATTACAGAGGATGAAGATGTGGAAAAATTCTATGAAAAGGAATTATGAAAAAAAAAACAAAAATAAGATAATTCACATGTAACTAGGGGAAAATAAAATAATAAATAAATATTATCAATAAAAACAAGATAATTAAATTTAATTAAGTTAAGCATATACTTTAATACTTGCTTACTTTAATTCATAATTGAACATGGGGAGGACAATGAAAAAGATGCTGGAAAATAAGGTTCAGAATCAAGAAAAAAGAGGCTAGATATTGTGAATATTTTACTAGGAAGAGAGTTAAAAGGCATTGGACATCTGTGAGTGACAATATCATAAAAATAATTATATTTTAATAGGAAAGAATGACTGGTTGCCAATTAGAAGGTTATTTCAAAATCTTTATACAGTCATTAAAGTTACCTTTCAGGTACTCTGTATGCTTCTTATATCCATCCATGTATGTATATATCTCCCCATTCGAATATAAGGTCCTTGAAAGCAAGGACTGCTTTTGCTTTTTCTTGTGTCCTCAGAGTTTAGCACAGAGCCTGGTACATAGTAAGCACTAAATATTTATTGATCAATTTATTGATTGGTTGTTAGCACAAATATAAAAATCAAGACCAAATTAAAGAAAAGTTAAGGATGAGAAGACAAGGAATACAATTAAATGGCTAAAACCTGACCTATTCAACTGAGCTGTTGATGGGAAATAAAGAATTGGACATTTATATAGATCATACTATTTCCCTAAGAATTTTAACAAATAGGTTCATCACCATTTTCTGCAGAAGTTTAATAGATGAGATTATTATAATTTCCTAAAGAAGATCAATCAATAGGAATCAGTCACCACAACATGAGGACAAAAGAGCCCTGACTCTTTATTCAGTAAATACTTATCTTCTTTGCAAAGTGAGAGGTTCAACAGCCAAAGGCCACACCATTGCAAAATCATTAACCTTATGGAGAAAGGTCCAAGGTTAAGAGTAGTATCTGCTCATAAAGTGAGAAGTAGCAGAGGGAAAAATAAATTTGCAGAGTATGTGGTATGAGATCCAATTAAGCCTGTTTATTCCAAGGACACTTAAAAGATTAAATTTAAAGAACAACAAAGACATGAAGAACGGAAGGTATTTTTTACCTTTTCTATAACAAATTATTTTCTTCACCTGTGACAATAAAACCATCACATTTGGAGTTTCCATCCATAATTTATTGCATAAGGATGTGAAAATGACGCTAAAGAAAATGACAAAAAACAGCTGCTTCAGACCAATTATACACAGAGTAGATCTGACTAGGGGGAACACAAATTTTGAGGTGGTTAAAGGATTGATTCTCAGGATGGTCTTCATGTCCTCAGAACCTGAGTTCAACTGTCATTTACTAGTTGTGTGACTTGTCAACTCACAGCCTCTCTGTTCCTAAGTTTCCTCATCTGTAAAATGAGGAGACTGAACTAGATGGTCTTCAGGGTCCTTTACAGCTCTAAATCTATGGTCTCATATCTATAAGAGGGAAGATACTGAACAAGTAGGAAAAGTCATGGATAGTGTCATTATCCACTAAAGAGAATCAATAACAATGACCTGTAAGCCCAATTTCTCACCTTTTCGAAATCTTTACACATATAGTGAAAATATCCCTGCTGAAAATATGAGAAAAGAAAAGGCTGTTTGTTTCAGGCTTTCCTAAGGGGTATTCTATAGGAGACCTTATCCTCAGTTACACAGTTGACTGAAAGGGGCACATAAAATACAAGATTTCAATATATTGTTTTCGAACTATTAAGAAGCATTTGATTTGGTAGAGCAAAAACTGCTCAAAAACCAGGAGAACGTTGTACACAGTAATAGCCATGTTGTATGATGACTACTATTGATAGACTTAGCCCTTCTCAGCAATGCAAGGATCTAAGACATGTCCAAAGGCCTCATGATGAAAAATGCTATCCACATCCAAAGAAAGAACTATGGAGTTGGAATGCAGATCGAAGAATACTATTTGCTATTTTATTTCTTCTGCTGTGTTTTGTTTCCTCTTTCTGGTGGTTCCTCCTATTGGTTCTGATCCCTACTTACATCACTACGGTGTTTAATAGGAATGTATATGTATAGTCTATATCAGATTGCATGCCATCTTGGGGAGGGAGGTGGAGACGGAGGGGGAGAAAAATTTAAAACTCAAAAGCTTATGGAAGCTATTGTTGATAAATCAAAATAAATTAATAAAACATATACAGAAAAAAGCCAAAAAGGGCAGAAGGGGATACAGGACAGTTTTGTTACATCTTGTTGAAATATATATATATATTTCATATATATATTTAAGGATTTATATTATATACACACAAATATATACTTCTAAAAAGTAAACTACGTAACAGAAGTTCATAGTTTCTTCAAAAAAAAAAGAGTTCTGCTCAAGCAAGGCATAGCCCAGACCTACAAGATTTGCACCCAGATCTTCCTGACTCCAGCTCTATCAAATGTACCACCTAGTTGCCTCCTAACATTTCTACACACCTGTGTGTGCCTGCCAATTAGGATCTCCATTCTTATGTGCTAATATTACACGTTGTAATGCATTATCTATACAGAAATGTATATGTTAGGATAAAACAAATTCATGATTTGGCTAGAACATTGACTGCTAAATCAAGCGCAACCACGCAAAGAAAGAGTTGGTTTTCTTGTTTTTTTTTTTGAATCATTGGTTTATCTGTTCCTAAGCAACAGTTTCAGAGTTGTCTAAGCTCAAAGAATGATGGTAAATCGATACTTTTATTTCATAGTGGCAAGATTCCAATTGTAGCAACAGGAAATGGGAAGAGGTGGATAGAAAGAAGAGGTCTAACCTTCCTTCTCATCAGCATGCAAGACAGTTAACAGAATTTTGTTCATTTGACAGTAGCACAGGCAGGATTTCAAAGTGATTTTTAGCAATAATGTAATCAAGGATCCTTGAGTAAACATCTTTCATCCCTACCATCAATCTTTACCTTTTGAGCAAAGAACTTGTAGGATTTTACAGTCACCTTACAGTGTTCCCCTTTAAAAAAAAAATAATTAGCAACCTGTTGTTTAGTGCCTGAAAATTTCCCCTTAAAACTGTCCTATTTTTCCTAAGACGTTGATCACTATTGAAAAGCAATGCCATAGGGAAAACTAATACTTTAAGCAATTTTCATTAATTTACACATTAGTGTGCTTAAGCATCAGAGATGTTTCTGAGAGCAAGCTTTGATAAGGGCATACTAGTAACTAAATCAGGTAACTATCCACATGGTACCAACATTCAGGGGGCATGTTTCTTCCCTAGAAAGAGGAAATGGGTCTCGCTTTCTTCCTGTGAAAGTTCAGAGGTTGCTGTCCCTTAACCTTGCTCCTCCATTTGGCTCAGGGTTACTACCCTAGTCTTGTCACTAAGGTATCTTCTAGTCGTCCTGATCATATTTTGCCACTGGACCCAGGTGGCTCTGGAGGAGAGAAAGAGGTGACTTTGCACGGCCCTCCCTCACTTAAATCCAATTCACTTGCATGTCATGGCATCACCTTCCTGATGACATGGTCCTCTTTGGGAACAAAGGACAAACAACTTGTCCATTATACTATGCTCTTTCTCCAATGTATAGTCAGGTGTGTACAAAATAGATACAAGATGGATATAAGGCAATAAGGTGGAGGGCATTTGCAGTGGGGGAGGGCAGAAAAGGCATCCAACCCACCTTTTCAGTCACTCTTTGTCAACTCTTCCAGCCAACTGATAAGCTCTTTGTCCACTGTTCTCATCTTGTCACTCTCATTTCTCCTCATTTTTACCTAGCCTTAATCACTGAATGGGTGTTGCTTCAGTCAAACTGAGACCTGGGAAAGACCTTAACTTAAAAAGGCTAAGGTTTCCCCTGCATCTGGGGCCATCATCAGTCATCCTGACTGGAGATATAACATACAGTTGTTATATCTTACAACTGAACCCAGGTGGCTCCAGAGGAAAAAGTGAGACTGGTGACTTTGCACAGCCCACCCTCACTTAAATCGAGTTTACTTGCAAGTCATGGCATCACCTTCCTGATGCCATGGTCCCCTTCGAGAATGAAGGCCAAATGACAACAACAACAACACATCTAACAAAAAAATAAGAAGCGAAAGAAATTAAGGAATGTAATAGAATTTTAGAAAGGTTAGACATGGCAATTATAGAATGGAATTAGAAAGGAATATACATATTTCTCCATTGTGCATCATGCTTTTTACAAAAATTGACCATAGATTAGGGCATAAAACCTCACAAATAAATTCAAAAGAGCAGAAATATTAAATGTCTCTTTTACTGACTACAATGCAATAAACATTTCTCTAATAAATGACCATTGAAGAGAGGATTAAAAATTAACTAGAGACTAAATATCTCAATCCTAAAGCATTGGTGAGTCAAAGAAAAATTAGAGGAATGATAAAATGTGTCATTAAAGATAATGCTAATAATTAGACAACATATTAACATTTGGGGGATGCAGCCAAAGCAGTTTTTAGGGGGAGATTTTTATATCTCTAAATACTTTCATTAAAAAATAGAAAGTACAGATCAACAAATTGGGTGTGCAATTAATTAACCTAGATAGCCAACAAACTAAAAACCCCATTAAAATGCCAAAATAGAAATTATAAAATCAACAGATATAAATAAAAATTGAAAGTTTAAAGAATTAAATTAATAAATAAAGCTAGGAGCTGATTTTGGAGAATTAAACCATTTGATAATTTGGTTTTTAAAAAGAAAGGAGAACCAAATTACCTAAGTCAAAAATGAAAAAAAGAGAATTCACAATAAAAGAAATAATAAAGGATAGCATAAGAAACTTCTTTGCCTACTTATAAACAACTTAAGCAAAATGGATACATATTTACAGAAATATATAATACGTAGGTTGAAAGAACAATAGAAATTTTTTAAAAATCAGATTTCAGAAAAATAAATTAAATAAGCCAAGAATGAACTTCCAAAATGGGAAAAACAACCCACAACTAGACGGATTTACAGGCAAATTTTATCAAGCATTCAAAAAACAGTGAATGCTAATATTTCATAAACTGCTTGTTAAGATAAGAAAAGAAGGAATTTTACCAAATTCATTCATATATGATATCTATTCCTTTTATATTATATAAATATGGTCATAATATTTAAACTAGGGGAGTAAAGTAGAGAAAATTATAGCTTGATATTCCTAATGAGCACTGATACAAACATTTTAAATAAAATATCTCAGAGAGGCTACAGCAACATAAAACAAAGATTATGTATTATGAACAGTTAACTTTATACCAGGAATACAATACTGGTCCAATATTAGAAAAACTATAAACATAATTGTTTATCATATTATTATATTAATAGATTGGGCAGATAGGTGAAAAAGAACACTGGTCCTGGAGTTAGAAAGTTGAGAGTTCAAATCCAACCTCAGATACTTACTACCTGTGAGACCTTGGACAAGTCAATAAAACTGTTTGCTTCAGTTTCCTCAACTGTTAAAATGGGAATAATAACATCTACCTCTCAGGGTTATTATGAAGATCAAATGAGATAATTATAGTGTCTGGCACATAACAGGCACTATATAAATGCTAGCTATTATCATTATTAGCTACTTTTAAATAGATGTAAAAATGCTTTTGATAAAATACAACAAACAAAAAAATAATTAAAATTTTTATCAAGAGGAACAAAAGGTCAAAAATCTCAAGAGAAATAATGGGAAAAAAATTGGGGAAATGGCCCAGCAGTCCTATATCTCAGACTGTACTACAAAGCAGCAATCATCAAAATGATTTGGTATTTGTTAAGAATTATGCAGTCTGACCAATGAAACAGATTAGGTACATAACATACAGAAACAAATAAACACAGTAACCTAATGTTTAACTTCCCCAAACCCCAGCTACTGGGGTAATAATTTATCATTTGACAAAAACTGCTGGTAAACTATGAAGTAGTCAGGCAGAGACTAGATATAGAGTAAAATCTCACATTGTATACCAAGATAAACTCCAGTAATGGAATCTCTGGGTGAAAGAGTAGTCCCTTTTAGTTATTATACTTGTGTAATTCCAAATTGCTTTCCAAAATTGTCTCACTGATTCACAACTCCACCAACAATACACTAGTGTGCGTATTATTTCACAACTTCTCCAATACTGATGATATCTATCTTTTAGCATCTTTTTCTAATTTGCAGGATGCATTCATTTGTTTTTCTCTGATTATTAGTGAATTGGAGTATTGTTTTATGGTCATCAGTAGTTTGAAATTCTTTTGAAAATTGTTTTCATTTTTTCAACTATATATAATTTTTATATATATGAATCAACTATATATAATTTTTTATATAATTTATATATAATATAATTATATATGATATAATATAATAGTGTATATAATATTATATATAATATATAATATAATTATATCATATATAATTATATATGATATAATTATATTATATATAACTATATATTATATATATAATATATATAATATTATATATAATATATATATAATATCTGTTTGATCTTTTCTCAGTTTGGGTAGTTTAATTTTTTGAGAACTTCCTTTTATTTCCACTTTAACTCGTGCCAAGTTTTTGCCTTACTGTCTCTCCAGAGCTTAACACAGTACCTGGCCCATAGTAAGTATTTTATAATTGCCTGATGATTGTCTGACAGCCATATTATAATATAATATAATTTATATAATTTATATATATTTATATATATAATCTTTTAAATATATGAATCAACTATATATAATTTTATATATAATTTTTTTTAAGAACTACTATCTAACTGGGCATGGCTTCGAAAAATATATATCCATATATACACATATAGGCAAATTATGCAAACATATATTTGCTATTTTATTTATTTCATACATATATATGTAAATTGTTTGTATATCTTGGATACCAGATCCTTATCAGAGATTACTTCCCTTCTCATCCTAGGTGCATTAATTTAGTTTGTGCAGAAACTTATTTTCCATTTTCTAGTCTATTAAATAGATCTACTTATTTTTAATCTATACCAGATCATTTTGAAGACTGTTATTTTATAATGTAGTTTTAAATCTATAAATGCTATTCCCCTTTTATCCCTACCTCTTTTCATTATTTCTCTTGATAGGTGAGGCTGCAGGTTCCCTACCCTTGGTCTATGTCTTTTGTTTTCCAAATGAATTTTAAAAATTATTTTATTGAGTTCTGTCAAGAATACCTCTGATAGTTTAATTGATATAGCATTAAAACTATAAAGTAACTTTGGTAGTTTTGTAATTTTTTTGGTTATATTGGCACCACCCAGTCGTGAGGATATTACTGCTCTAAATTCCTATTTCTTTTATTTCTTTAATGATCACTTTGCAATTAAATCTATAGAAGTATTTTGTGCCCTTTGTCATATTGATTCCCAGATATTTTATGCATTTTTCAGTTATTTGGAATGGAATTTCCCTTTATATTATTGACTTTTGGATTTTCTTATCATTATAACACAGATTTTTGAAAGTTTATTTTGTAGCTTGTAACTTTGCTGGAGCTATAAATTCTCACAATTATTATGTTTGTTAATTCCCTAAGATTTTCTAAATAAATAATTGTATTATAGGCAAATAGGGATAGTTTTATCTCCCTTTTACCTATCTTTATGTCTTTAACTTCTTTCTCATTTTATTGTTATTGCTAGCATTTCCAGAACCATATCAAATAATAACAGAGTGGACATTCTTGCTTCACTCTTGTATTTATTGGGAAAGTTTTTAGTGTAGCCCTATTGCATATGATGGTGGCTTTTAGTTTTATGTAGATATTTTTATGATACTAAAATAAAATGTCTTTCTATGCCTATACCTTGTAGTGATTTTTTTTTAGCATAAATCAATATTGTACTTTGTCAAAGGCTTTTTCTGCATTCATGGAGATAATCATGTAGCTTTGGGATGTTTTTATTTTAATATGAGTAATTATCTTAATTATTTTCCTAATGTTGAAACCACCTTGCATCTCTGATATAAATCCAACTTAGCTGTGATGAATGATTTCTAGTATGAATCATTATATTATGTTTGAAAGGATTTTATTTAATTTTTGGAATTCATGTTCATTAATAATATTGTTCTATGGTTCTCTTGTGTTTTCTCTTTCTCTTGTCTAGGTATTAGGATTGTACTTGTCTCACAAAAGGAATCTGACAGTGTACTTTCTCAATTTTTGAGAATAATTTGTGTATATTGGTTCTAATTTTTCTTTAAAAACAGGATAGAATTCTCCTATGAATCCATCAAGACCAGCGATTTTCCCCCTCAGGCCATTTCTTTATAGCTAATTCTATTTCCTTTCTGAGATTGGGTTATTTAATATCTCTGTTTGATCTTTTCTCAGTTTGGGTAGTTTAATTTTTTGAGAACTTCCTTTTATTTCCACTTTAACTCGTGCCAAGTTTTTGCCTTACTGTCTCTCCAGAGCTTAACACAGTACCTGTCCCATAGTAAGTATTTTATAATTGCCTGATGATTGTCTGACAGCCACCATATGTCCTAAGGCATAAGTCCTATGAACCCAAGTCCTTTTGAATCCAAAGGTTGTCTTTTCTAATTGCTTCGGCAGCACACAGCAAAAACAGAAAGTTGAAAAACACGGTTATCCTCCAAGTAGTAGTAGTAGCTTTTGAATTACCTCTTCTAAGAGGTCAAGGTAGGTACCAGAGACTAAATTATGAAGTAGGTACAGATCGGTCCTTCCTTCCTTCCTTCCTTCCTTCCTTCCTTCCTTCCTTCCTTCCTTTCTTCCTTCCTTCCTTCCTTGTTCTTATTATTCCTCTCCAGGTCACCCCCTCCCCCTCCAGGATCCTCATTTTTTACGGAGGTGTAAGGTGATTGATTGGGCAGGCAGCATTCCAATGGCCCCGTGCCCTTGCAGTCAATACTGGCTGTTTCCCAACAGTCACCATCCTAGCACAGGGAATTGACCACAGACAGAACTGATCACAGTCTCCAAGCTCCCTGCTCCCAATTCTCAGATTAAGCGCCTGGACTCAGGCAATGCTCATGGGTTACCAAGTCATGGATTACCAGGGTTTCTTTCGAGAGGAAGTCAGCACCCTGACCCACTTTGCCCTGGAGAAAAGTAAGAAAGCCTAAGGCACAGATGAGATGAGCCAACTGCTCACTAGCTTCTGCACTGCGGTCAAAGTCATCTCCTGCGCTGTGCGTAAAGCAGGAATAGTCCAACTCTGTGGAATTGCCGAGCCCACAAATGTAATAGACGAAGAAGTTAAGAAACTGGATGTGAGCTCCAACGAGCTGATTATTAACATGCTGAGGTCATCCGTTGCCACATGTGTCCTGGTGTCAGAAGAAAACACACATGCCATAATAATAGAACCAGAAAGAAGAGAGAAATATGTGGTCTGTTTTGCTGCTTTGGATGGTGCTTCTAACTTTGACTGCCTTGGGTCCATTGGCAGTATTTTTGGCATCTATAGAAGGACATCAACTGGTGAGCCTTCTCAGGATGATGCTCTGCAGCCTGGTCGAAATGCAGTGGCCTCTGGGTATGCTCTATAAGGTAGTGCCACAGTGATGGTCATCGCTATGGATTGTGGGGTAAATTGCTTTATGCTGGATCCCGATATTGGGGAATTCATTTTAGTCAACAAAGATATCCAGATCAGGAACAGAGGCAACATCTACAGTATCAATGCAGGCTATACCAGGGACTTTGAGCCTGCCATCTTAGAGTACCTCCAGGAGAAGAAATACCCTCAGGACAATACAGCTCCCTATACTGCTAGGTATGTGGGCTCCATGGTTGCAGATATACACAGGACCTTGGTGTATGGAGGAATCTTTCTTTATCCAGCCAATGAAATGTCCCCCCAAGGAAAGCTGAGGCTCCTCTATGAATGCAACCCATTAGCCTTCATCATAGAAAGAGCTGGGGGACTGGCTACCACAGGAAAGGAGCCAGTACTGGACATTGTTCCTACTGAAATACATCAGAAAGTACCCCTGATTTTGGGGTCTCCTGAGGATGTGAAGGAGTTCTTGAAGATTTATAAGAAGCATGCAAAATAAAAACCTATTTTGACAGAACAGTATCACCACTAAAAACAATTGCCAGAGGACCAAAGATCACACCACATCCTGTAACTTTGACTATGAACGGTTAAGCTTTCAGGGCTAAGCAATACCCAAACACCAGATATTTCCTATTATCCTTCCAAACACTGCATGGAATCTTGAACAAACTACCCAAACTGCCATTTCTATAGCAAGACAAACAGGTAAGATATTTCTGGGAGGCAGAAGGAACAGTGGAAATAAATGTTATTCCTTTCAAATAAAAGGTTATAGTATTTTACTAGGGGATTCTGGAGAATGTAAAAGCCACCAAGTAGCAGGTGACTGGGCTGCTATGGGATGGAGAAGTAGACAATTCCAATCCAAGGAAAAGTTTCCTCCACGGTTCTCATCACCAAGGAAGCATTCTTCCAGGGGTTTTCTGAATCTTGGGAAGTAGGCAGATTGCTGGTTTGTGGCAAAGTGAATGATTGAGGCTGTCTTTGGTGGAGAGAAAATATGGACTGTTGGAGCATAGTAAGAAATCAATTGTGTTTTTTAGTGTGAGGATAAGAACAGTGCTTGATGGGGAGAGATCAGGAGAAGTAGAAAGGTATCCCTTCTTGGTTGGGGGGGGGTGGTCTCCTGTCTGTGAATGAGTGGTAGTAATAGAGTATGTAGGTGTTAGTACTGTTCCTGGACTGTTCCTTAATAGGATAATTGCTGCTGCTCCCCGCCTATATCAAGAGTCAGTCTAGTATCTTTCTGAACTGTATCCACTGGGCTTGCTCCCATTTTCTTTATTAATTATGGTGCTTAGGAAAGGGAAGGTATAGGGGAAACAAAGCTCCTACCCCAAACATCTCTAGAATGGTGAGATTTTAGGTACTAAAATACAGAATGGTGAAATGTTTGGGGGACAGGGTACTCTTACAACTTTCAAGTCACAATAGATAAGTGGCTTCTGGTACATCAGGTTAGTCTTGTAAAAGAAATTAGTGACACTGAATTTCTTATTCGATTAAATTGGAGGTATATGTTTGGGAATAGTTTATTTATTTTGGATTCAATCTAGGATTTCATCAGTATAGGGACCCAAAACTTCCTCTACCAACATGAACTGGTACCTTATCTTTGATTTATAGTCATAGAAATTTGGGAGACTGAGAAGTAAATGACTTATCCAAGGTTACCTAGGAAGTCTGTGTCAGAAACAGGTTAACCTACCTGAGGCCAGATCTGTATTCAATAGGCAACTCTGAGTGTGTATGTGTGTGTGTGTGTGTGTGTGTGTGTGTGTGTGTGTGAATGAGTGAGAGAGAGAGAGAGAGAGAGAGAGAGAGAGAATTGAACCACAGTGAATCATTGAATCATGGGAGAGTCATGGCTTCCGAAGTAGGAAGGCATTGGTTCAAATTCTGCCACTGATGCATAATGGTTATGTGGCCTGGGCCAAGCTACTTAATCTTTGAGTGGCCCCAAGCAATTCTTTAAGTGTACAAACTGCTGAACATTTAGGGAGTTGAGGGAATAGGGGTGGGGTTTCCTCACCACAAGTTCCATACATCAATGAAATTAAAAGTTCTGGGGAAGAGAAGTGAAGAGAAAAGAAAAGAGAAGAGAAGAAAAAAGAGAAAAAGAAAAGAAAAAAGAAAAAGAAGTCACTTAATCACAGAACTTTCTCATTCAAGGGTGTTCTTGCTGAATGCTGGATTGCTGAGGCTTTTTTTGTTGTTGGGGGGGGTTTGTTGGGTTTTTTTGTTTGTTTTTAAGTACAGCCAAATTGTAAGGTGCTGCAGCTGTTTGTTGTGGTATATGTTACACTAATGCCATTCATGTCTAGCAACAAGAAGCTGCTCTGCATGCATGCTAATGCATGCTGAAATTGTAACGTCAGCCTCAATTTCTCTTTAGTCCCAGTAACAGCAGTGAATGTGATTTCCTCTTTCACTCTGTGGTCCATGGCCCGTTCCCAAGAGTGATCCCCCAGCTGCATTTCCCACAGCTATAATGAATGGCCTGATAACCCAGCATCCCTTACAGGGGAAGATCCTTAGCTGCACTTTCATTGGACCCCAGGGCAAGCAGGAAATGTGTCTTACGTTTCACTGGGGCCTTCTGTGTCAAGGGGTTGGTGCCCAGCTGTGACAGGTGAAACAACTCAGCTGTAGTCTCCTGGGTCTCAGGGCAGACTTCAGTAGAAGGCATACAGTCCTGGTATCCTTCCCCACACTTCAGAGTTTCTAACTGTGAATTCAAAAGCAAAAATCATCAATATTATAAAAATGAATGATTTTGAGAACTTTTATAAGCTGGTGAATGAAATGACTAGAATCAGAACAATTTATATGATAAAAACCCAAAGCATTAAACAACTTTGAAAGCTAAAAGAACTATGATCAATACAATGACCATTCATGACATCAGAGGATGATGATGAAACAAGCTATTTGTGACAGAAATGTGACAGATTTGGGATGCAGAATGAGATGTATTTATTTCTATATACCATCATAGAGGGAATTTGCTTTACTTGACTGCATATCTGTTAAAAGAAATCATTCCTAGACTTACATGAACTGATGCTCAGTGAAGTGAGCATAACCAGGAGAACATTGTACACAGTAACAATAAAATTGTGCAATGATCAGCTATGATAGACTTAGCTCTTCTCAGCAAGCAGTGATCTAAGACAATTCCAAAAGACTCATGACAGAAAATGTTATCCATATTCAGAGAAAGAACTATGGAGTCTAATACTATTTTCTCCCCTTTTTTTCTTTCTAGTGGTTTTTCTCTTTTGTTCTGATTCTTCTTTCATAACATGTCTAATGTGGAAATATGTTTAATATAATTGTACATGTATAGTCTATCAGATTGCTTGTCATCTTGTTGAGGAGAGGAGAAAAGGAGGGAGAAAAAAATTTGAAACTCAAAATCTTATAAAAGTGAAGTTGAAAAAATAAATAAAATAAATCATCTCCTCCCCCATCAGGTGGGGGTGGGAATTGCGTGGAAGGGAGAGAAAAAAGCTGTCCATCCGTTTAAAAAAAAACAGAGAGAGTTAGGGGTGTACTACAGATATGAAATGCTACATGCACTTTTCAGATGTAGTTACTGTATTATTAGTTTTATTCAACTTTTACTTTGTTACAAGAGACCCCTCATGAGGTGGAAATAATCTGTAAATGTTTGTAATGTAAAAATAAAACATATCAATCAAATTTTTTAGAAGATCTATATTTTATTTTCTTACAAGAGAGCCCAGACTAACTCCTAAAGACTGGAAAAGAAATGTTGAAAGAAAAGACACTACATAATGTGATATTATTTAGCAGTCTCTCAAACATCGTGCTGAAGTTTCAAAAACCAGGATGAATGGTGCTGTTATTTGTAAATATTTCCTCCATGGCTACTTGGTTACCTATTAAAGCCAATAATATTTGTCGTTAAAGACTGATCAGATTTTTTTCCCTTTCTTTTTGGAACAACTAACAGAAGATGGAAAAAGTTTCTATTAAGAACATCTATTGTAATTTGAAATTCAAGGGAGATCAAGCCTAGAAGTTTGCTTTAGTGTTTAAAAAGAAGGGGAAAAAAAGCACATAAAACTGAAGTGAGGTCCTCTCAGATGTGTTTTATTCTCTCAGCAGTAGATCCCTATAGTTCAATGGAATACTAGATTTGGCATAAGAAAAGGGAGCTGAGGGGGAGGGGAGGATATAAATCTGGACTTTACTCTATTCCCTGTGTCTTAGACAAGTCAGTTCTCCAGGTTTTGACTTCCTCATTTTTAAAGTGAGTGGGCGGGGGCAACTAGGTGGCACAGTGGATAGAACACCAGCCCTGGAGTCAGGAGGAACAGAGTTCAAGTCCAGTCTCAGACACTTGATACTTACTAACTGTGTGACCCTAGGCAAGTCACCCTGACTGCCTCACAAAAAAAATGAAGTGAGTGGGTGACAGTGTATGACCTCTAAGCTGCCTTTGAGCTCTAAATCTACGCTCCAAAATTTGTTAATTGGTTCTTAAGTATTGAGTAGTTTTTGAGAATTTGTAATTATACCCTAATAAGATTTTTTAAAAAATAGTTGTTTTATTTGGAAACATAGAAATCACACTAATTTCCTTAAAGCTGGTTTATTGAAAACTTTCTGTTCACTTATTGGACTTTGGAAGTTGTATTTTCCTAGTCAAAAAATACTCACTCTTCCCAAAAAAAACAAAAAACAAAACAAAAAAACAATCCAGGTTGGGAACTTAGTGCCCACAAGCCTGGAGCAAGTCTAATCACATTCTTCTCCCTGTGGCTGATTCAACACTTGCTCTCTTCAGAGAAATGTATCCTACACAAAATGTATCCTAGAAAAACTGTAAGGTCAGGCAAATCTGATTATCTTTTTCTCTAGCAAGCCTAACTTATCTACCTTAAGGGAATAATTTTTCAGTTAAGTAAATATTATGTACATGTATTGGGTCTCATTCTTTTTCTAATAGAATCTCTATTACTTCCAGGATCAAATTTAAATCTACTGTTTTCTAAGGCCAATGGGGTGTTGATAAATGTTTAACTACCAGATCTCTGGGAGGGAGGGAGAGGATGTGTGTATGACAAATTTTTAAGATTAATCTTCTTTATTAAAGTTTTCTCCATCCTATTCTTAAATTTAGATAATCACTAAGAATGAGAAGAGGAAAAGGGAAGAATGGAAGTTGTTCCATAATAGTAATATGATGAGGTTGGCTTGCTGGTGTCTATCACATCCACAATTTATTTCTTCAAGAGCAAGAGAGATGCTGAAAGTAAAATAAAATTTAATTTAAAAATATTATAAACAAATTAGAGGGTACATAGAAGAAACTTTTGCCAGTCAGATCTATGGCTAGGGGAAGAGTTCGTGACAAATGAGAGAGAGAGAGAGAGAGAGAGAGAGAGAAGAGAGAGAGATTCACAGTGGGTAAAATGAAAATGTTTTGATTGCATAAAATTAAAAAGCTTTTGCACAAACAAAACTAATGCAATGAAAATTAGAAAAAAAAACTGGAAATCTGAAAAAAAATTATACCAAATTTCCTTTGATAAATGTCTCATTTCTAAGATACATACAAATTTATGAAAATAAGAATCATTCCTCTAATTGTTAAATTGCCAAAGGATATGAATAGGCAAATTTGAGAGAAAGCAATCAATAGCCTTATTTAAAAAATTCTCTAAAACACTAATAATTGAGAGAAATATAAATTAAAAAAAAACTTTCAGGAACCACCATATACCCATAAGATTGACAAATTTGACAAAATAATAAAATGACAAATGATAAGGTAACTATGGAAAATAGGTACTTTAATGGATTGTTGGTAGAGCTGTGGACTAAACCAGCCATTCTGGAAAGTTGGTACTATGCCCAAGAAGCTATCAAATTGTTCATACTCTTAGACCCAGCAATATGGCTACTAGTTCTATACCCCAAAGAGAGTAAAGAAAAAGGAAAAGGACTCTTTTGTACAAAAATATTTTATAGCAACTTTTTATGGTGGCAAAGAATTGGACATTTAGAAAGTGCCCATCCATTGGAGAATGGCTAAAGAAGTTATGATATATATGAATGTGATGGAATACTGCTGTGCTATAAGAAATGATGAAAGGAATTGTTTCAGAGAAGCCTAGGAAGACTTGTATGAACTGATGCAAAGTAAAGTGAGCAGAACCAAGAGAGCCAAATAATTTGGGAAGCCTTAAGAACTCTGATCAACCACAATCCCAGAGGACTAATGCTGAAACATGCTATCCACCTCCAGATAAATGGTTAATCATCACGTTTATCAGATTTCCTAAGTCTTTCAATGTTGTCTTTATAACATTATTGTTATTGTATAATTATTGTATTATATATTATCCTAATACATACACACATACTTACACCCCCCACATATATATCTATATTATCTATATCTATCTAAATCTGTATCTTTATACACACGACTAATTCAGGAATTTGTTTTGTTTGACTAGGCATATCTGTAATAGGTTTTGTTTTCCTTGCCTTCTCAATGAAGGAGGTAGAGGTGGAAGGGAGGGATTTTGGAACTGAAAATAAAAATGAGTTTAAAATTTATTTTTAATTTTAAAAAAGACTATGAGAGATTACCACTGGCTAAATGGACAAATCTGGAAGTATGTAATTGCATGTTTTTATTGCAAACTCTTGCTCTAGTAGCAAAATTCCTGAGAGAGACAATCCACAGAAGCCAAGAGGGTTGTGTGGGTCCTATCTGGCCTCTGTCTTATTTTTATCTATTTTTTTTCATTCTGACAAAGAATACATTTATGAGTTTCATATTATTTCTCCTAAACACCTGTGGATGACTCTGTCCTTATATCATCTGATGTCTCTTTTTTGCATGAGTGTGCAATGCAACAGTGTGCTAGAACCAGCTTGAATCAGCTTGTGAGAGCTGATTATTAAATTTTCTGTATGAGCATTTACCCTCCGAAATCAGCAAATGCTACGAATCAAAGTTAGAGTTCTTGTTTTGGTGATCATCTAGACTTAATAAAGAGATGAAGATAATGGTAATAGTGCAGATTGTGCTTAAAAATGAGTCATGTGTGTATCTCCCCCTCCCCCCCGCCAGGGCTGGTAGTCAAACATTTGTCAGCATAACCCTGGCGCAATGAGAGAAAGAAAAACCTTTCTTAGTGCAGGTTTGGGAGCTCAACTCCCACCTCATTGATAGAGAGTTTTGCTTTTTCATTGGAGGCATAAGCATGAGCTATTTCATAACTACACTTTTGAGTGCAGAATTACTATAAATGCGGGTCATATTTTATAAATCTGTCCTTGAGATGAACCAATGCTATATATAAGATGGTCTACCAATCTCAATTTTTAAATAAAAATCTGATAAAGTATGTGTTTTTTAAATGAGCTTCTTACCTTTTTGATCATTTAAATACCATCATCAGTATCATCTTCCTGTGAAACCTTCTTCCAGCTGCCTCATTGTGGAGTAGAAGTGACCCTGGGTGCTTTAAGGTTATTCTAGTAGGGCACAAGCTCTGGCACCACACATCACAGAATTTAAAGATCATCTAATCGAGCAGTTCTCAAAGTATTGTCTAAGGACTCTTAGGGGTCTTTAACACCCTTTCAGGGAATCCCTTTTTTGGGGAAAAATATAGTTATTTCTTATAAAAATATTGTTCATTTTAACAGGTAGTGGGTTTATTATTGACATTTTAAAATAAATCACTATTTTAAAATGTCAGTTTTAATTTCTAATAAAGTAAATTTTGAGACATATGATCCATATAAGCAAAAATTCTTTGGGGTCCTAAATAATTTTTGAGCATGTAACATGTTCCTAGGAAGCAAGATGGTACAGTAGATAGGATGCTGCATGATATTTACAGCAACACTGTCAGAGACCTTCAATGAGAAAGAACACGGCATCAAGGTCAGTTACTGCACTGATGGAAAATTATTCAACTTGAAAAGGCTACAAGCTAAGACTAAGGTGGAGAGAATTGGTGCATGATTTTTTGTTTGCAGATGATTGTGCACTCAATGCAGCTTCTGAAGCTGAGATGTCAACAAAGTATGAATCAATTCTTTGCTGCTTGTGCTAATTTTGGCCTAACAATTAATACTGAGAAAACATAGGGGCTCCACCAGGCAGCACCACACCATTCCTATGTGGAACCATCAGTTAAAGCAAATGGAGAAGTTTTGAATACTGTGGATAAGTTCACTTACTTTGGCAGTGTATTTTCCAGGAATGTACACATTGATAATAAAGTTGATGCACACATTGCCAGAGCTAGCTCAGTGTTTGGGAGACTCCAAAGGAAAGTGTAGGAGAGACAAGGTCTTAGACCGACTACCAAACTGAAGGTCTACGGAGCTCTTGTGCTGACCTCATTGTTGTATGCCTGTGAAACCTGAACAGTCTACCACTGCCATGCCAAGAAACTGAATCACTTCCATTTGAATTGTCTTAGGAAGATTCTGAAGATAACCTGGCAGGGTAAGGTACCAGACACAGAGGTCTTTTCTTGAATTAAACTACCAAACATTCAAACTCTACTGCAGAGAGCATGGCTCTCTGGGCTGGCTACATTGTTCAAATGCCAAACATACACTTGCCTAGAAGACTACTTTATGGAGAACTCATACAAGGTAAGCACTCACATGGTGGTCAGAAGAAGGGATACAAGAACATTCTCAAGTTCTCTCTGAAGAATTTTGGAATTGATCATGTGACATAGGAGACAGTGGCATAGGACTGCTTAGCATGGCATGCCCTCATCAGAGAGGGTGTTATGCTCAATGAGCAAAACAGAATTGAAGTAACTCAAAAGAAACATGAGATGTGCAAATTTAGAGAATCCACCCCAAATGTTCATATGGATTATTTGTGCCTAACCTGTGGTAGAGCATTCTGAGATCCTACTGGTCTGACCAGCCACAGTCAGAAGGATCGTAACTTGACTCTAACATAATGATGTCATTTTGATCCTCTTCAAGAATGAAGGACAATAACCAACCAACTAACCATATTGAAGACCATCTTCAAAGATAGAGAGGAGTGGTGATCTACATTGCTGGAAGGGGCACTGCTTTATGTTCCAGATTTCATATTGCATAACAGCAGCCCCACCTTCTACCAATTACAGGGTTGACTCAATATTACACAAATCAAGTGGATATACTCATTCATACAAGGAAGTTCTAACAATGTCTACACCCATGTCATGGCCACCTAATGAATCCTATTTTTTTTACAGGATCTTAAATTTTAGGCCTGGAAAAGGCAGTAGAGGTCATCTAGTCCAACTCCCTCATTTTATTTTTTTTATAAATTTGTAAATTAAATTTTTGCTCAATTAATACATTTTTCTCCCTCTCATCCCCTACAATTTAAAAAAAGGGGGGGGGAACCTCTTGTACCATATATTCGTAATCAATCAAAAGAAATTCCCACATTGGCCACATCCAAAAAATTATGTCAGCCTGCACTCTGAGTCGATTAGGTTATCATACATCTTCATCAGTCATCTGGCATTGTGGTTGGTCGTTGCATTGATCAGAGTTCTTAAATCTTTCAAAGTCATTTGTTTTGACAGTGCTGTCACCGTATAAATCTGCTCACTTCTCTCTGCATCACTGTTTACAAGTGCCCTCAGGTTTCATTGAAACCATCCCTTTCATCATTTCTTATAGCATAATGAATTCCATTACATTCCTATACTATAATCTGTTCAGCCATTCCAAAACTGATGGGCATTGCCTTTGTTTCCAGTTCTTTGACTATATAAAAAGTCCTCATTTTACAGATAAGGAAGTCAAGGCCTGCCCTAGAAAATTCAAGCTAAAACCCATAACTGCTCCCCAAGCCATGTCACAATCCAAGCAATGATTGGTGGAGCCACACGGAGAGACCCTGGGCACAGTAGGTTGCAGGCTTGCCCCTACCCCCTGTGTACCGGCTGCCGGGCACGCCGAACACTCCTCCTATAATGAGCAGGCTGCCAGAGTCATACTCACTCTCGAGTCTTTGGTCCTCAGCCGGATAAACACACAGAGACGAGCTATCGGGAGGCGCCAACACCAGAGCTTTATTCAGAGGCCATCACAGCAAGCCCAAGCAGCAAGGCCAGAGCAACAGAGCAGGAGCCAAGAGAGAGAGCGTGATCTGACCACGCTCGTCCTTAAGTACCTACTTAGCCCCTCCTCCCCAGCCCGCTTACTAGCCAATGATTGTAGGGTCAGATACCAGAAGGGGCTGTCTGAGTTTAGCACGCCAAGGGAGAGGGAGTGACGTAGGAGGCTAGGACCGGATACAGGAAGGAGGCATCTGGGATTAGTGCATAGACAGAGTACGTGACCTAGGAAGTCAGACTCAGATACTGGGAGGAGGCGTCTGGGGTCAGTGCTACACAAAGGGACCCAGGAAGTCAGGAATGTCACAAGATGGAGGCGTCTGGGGTTGACGTTGCATATAGGGAGGGGACTAAGCAAAGGGAACTCAGTCCTCTGCCGTCCCACTCCCACGTGGCACCGCCCCTTGCCTCAGGAGCACAAGCTCCCGGCTACTTCCTTGCACCCAGCTTATCTCACATAGCACTGCCCACTGCCTCAGGGCTTCTCCGTACCCAGCCCATCCCAGTCCACCACGACTCCGCCTACCACAGCCTCTGCCTCGACTTCCAAAATACCCAGATTCTACCCTACTCTTGCCACAGCGCCCAACTGGCAACTGCCAACATCAGACAGTCCCTCACACCCCTGCCCCCTCTCACACATATGCTACACTACTCTACACCGCACGTGCACACACACACACCATAGAAATTTTCTAAATTTCAGAACTAACTCAGTCAATAGAGTTAAAGGTATAAATGGCTTATGTTTGAAAGCTTCTGGGGAGTCAGCTATAAAAGCAATAGCATAATATCTGAATTGAAAAAGCACTTTCAGAATAATATGATTCGGGTTGGTTTATTAAAGTTCTACTAGATGCAGAGCACGTATCTCTGGCTGGGTGAGATAAAAAAACAAAACCTCTAGAACTTATAATCTATTGGCAGGAATGGGGGTAAGAAATATACCACACACACCAACTATTTAATACTATTTAATACTAGAATACTATTTAATAGCCACATTTGTATAGTGCTTTAAGCTTTGCAAAGCTTTACAAATGTTAACTCCTTTAATCTTCATAACAATCCTGTAAGGTTGATACCATTATTATCACCATTTTGCAAAAGAGGAAACTGAGACTGAGAGCTTAAGTGACTTGCCTGGGGACACACATTTAATCAGTGTCTGAGGCAGAATTTGAACTCTGATTTTTCTTGAGTTCTGTAATCTATCTACTCTGCCATCTTGTCAGAAAGAGGAAAGGGCATTGGACTTGGAATCGGAAGAACGGATTTCAAATCTTGTACTTCCCAGCTGTCTGGCCAAGGTCAAGTTGCTTAATTTCTCTGATTCTCAATATCCATACCTGTAAAATGAGGAGTTTGGATTTCTTCAGAAGATTAGTCCTTCCCAGTACTAATGTCCCATAATTAAGGGAGATATAAAGCAAAGCGTCCATGAGGACAAACCAAGGATGAGTAGAATGGGTGAGGGATGCTATTCAAGCTTGGCCTTTCTCCACCTGCCCTTGCCCCCAACTTGTCTTAAAAGGGATGGAGATTGATGGGCCAGCAGTGGCTGCCAGCTGTGACTAGCAGACTCACAGGGAGGAGCCATAAAGTACTAGTGAGGCTAGTACTCAAGTACCCACTTGAGTGTGCCTTTTACCCCTAGAATGTAATTGGTATTCCCATGCAAGCAGGGAATTTATTTCCCTCAGACAGAGTGCTGTTGGCAGTGAGTTACCACAAGATGAGCCTTCTTTCATGTAACTCCCTCTAAACCACTCTGCCCCTAACATTTGTTCACTAACCAGAGGCAGGCTATGTCTGGATGCAGCCCACTCCCTGGGAAGGATGACCTGTGTAAATTCATCTCCCCAAACCAGACCAAAATGAGATCAAATGGTGGCAGTGAGTAAAATACAGATCTCTTCTTGCCCCTTTTGTGTGAATGGGTGCCTCACAGCTAGTTTTTCTGAGATTAATAAACTCTATACTTACCTTAAGGTGAAGATGGCTCTATCCCTGTTCCTTACAGTCTCAGACTGTATTAATAGAATAAAGTGTGCAGTTCTTTTTTTTTTTTTTTTTTTTTTTTTGGTGAGGCAATTGGGGTTAAGTGGCTCGCCCAGAGTCACAGAGCTAGTGAGTGTTACGTTTCTTAGGTCGGATTTGAACTCAGGTCCTGCTGACTCCAGGGCCAGTGCTCTATCCACTTCACCACCTAGCTGCCCCAAGGTGTGCAATTCTAAGAAAAAAAAAGGTTTCCATAGAAAGGTGTATCCAGTGTTGTATTGGTAAATGCTCTCAGGCTAAAAAAAAAAAAAGTCAGCTTGACACATCATTAAGTTTAATCTGCATTACTTTCTTCAGTCAATTAACAAAAAAATAAATCAAGTCCTGATTTGTAGCATTTGCTGATTCCTGAGGTATAAATGCTCACCTTGTAAATTTCACAATAAGTTCTCAAGGAGCCAGTTGAAGGAGAGAGAGAGAGACAGACAGACAGACAGACAGACAGACAGAGACTGAGACACAGAGAGACAGAGATAGAGAAATTAAGTCAGGGCCAGACAGATTATGAGGGACATTAAATCACAAAGAAAGGAAGTTATATTTGATCCTTGAGCTGGTAGGGAACCAACCAATAGAATTTATTGATCAGGGGAATAGGATGTGCTGATTTGTGCTTAATAGATATCATTTCGGTAGCTGTGTGA
The DNA here is from genome assembly GCF_900497805.2 of Vombatus ursinus. NCBI lineage: Eukaryota > Metazoa > Chordata > Mammalia > Diprotodontia > Vombatidae > Vombatus > Vombatus ursinus. Next base: position 37,801,479 of record NW_020955033.1, on the reverse strand, counting down.
AGTGTGGATTGACTGAAGAGGGCAGAGTCTTCAGGGGAGGAAGCTAACTAAGAGGCTATTATACTAACTCAAATGAGACTTAATGAAGGCCTGAATTTGGGTGGTAACTCTACAAGGAGAGAAGAGACAGATGTAAGAGATGGTGTTGAAGTTAAATTGATAAGATGTGGCCACTAATTGGATATGTGGGTTTAAGGAGAGTGGGGAATCAAGCATGATTCTCAAGCTGCACATTTAGGAATGAAAGGAATGATGGTGCCCTGGACAGAAATAAGGACATTTGTAAAGGGAAGGATTTGAAAGAAAGATGAGTTCAGTTTTGTTCATATCAAGTTTGAGATATCAAGTACAAGTTAGATTATCTCCCCTATGTTATTGACCCAGTGATTAGCAACTCCATATCATTTAGCCAATGAACACCAATTAATACCAATTGCATTTTACAAAGGGATATTTACTGAAAAGATAGAGTAAGAACCAAAATACAAAAACATTTGATTTGATATGTTGACTAGACAATTGATGGTATGGAACTAGAACTCAGGAGAAAAATTAGGTAAAGCAAGATATGTTGATTGGGGGAGTCACCTGCATGTAGATGATAGTATAGCCTATGATTGTGGAGTCACTGAGAACAATTTGGAGACAGAAGAGAAAATTCATAATAGTTCTGCCCCCAGTTGCCAAGTAGCATAGAAATGAAGATATATCAAAGGAGACTGAGAAGGAGCAATCACAGAGAGAGAAGGAGAACTGAGGAGAGGAGTGTCATGAAAACCCAGAGAGAAGACAACATAGAGGAAGAGAGAGTGGTCAAAATTGTCAAAAGCTGCAGAGAGATCAAGAAGGATGAGGACTCAAAAAAAAAGCCATTGGATTGAGCAGTTAAGAGGTGGTTTTTGGAAAGAGCTGTTTCAGTTGAGTTATTGAAGATGGAAGAAAGCAGAAGGAAAGGTCATGGAAATCCTTGAGTTGTCTAAATCAGTCTAATATTAAGAATTAACTAGATATTTTTCGAAATTGCTATTGTAGTGTAACAGGAGACTGGTCAGGGAGAACCTCATTTAGGAGATTGCGTTGCCTAAGGCAATCTCCCATGTGGATGTTTGGTGAACCTACTTCTGGAAGTTTGTGAAGACTGTAAGAGACAGGCTCTGCTCCCAGATTTTATGCATTCCTATCCTACTGTGTGATGAGAAAAGGCTTTCCAAAGGGCTACTGACCCAAAAATGAGCATGTAATGCAAAAGAATCCCTTGGTTACAACTGGACCTCTTTCCCCCTTGGTTCCATTTGTGTAAGGAGGATGATTGCTTATGGTGCTCTGGGTTAGGAAAAGGACTTGGGATTTTCTCTCATCTGAGGTCACCATGAAACCAGTAAATTGCCTCCTAGGCAAGTCTATGTCTGAAAGGGGCCACCTCCTGTTTGTGTTTTCTTTCTTTCAGTCCAGTGCTTTGTGAATCTGAAACAGAGTTTGCCAAGAGGAAGCTAGGTAAGGTGCACGTAAAGCCACAAGGGACAACCTTCAGGAGACAACCTAGCAGCAGTGGGTGAGGCCTTGTGTGCTGCACAAGGGTAGAGAAGATGGAGAAAGAGCGAGAGAGAGAGAGGGAGAGAGAGGGAGAGAGAGAGAGAGAGAGAGTCAGAGACAGAGAGACAGAGAGAGACAGAGAGACAGAGAGACAGAGACAGAGAGAGAGGGGCACAGAGGCAGCATGTATCAGGCAAGTTAAACTGCCACCACTAATTTGACCATCATCATCCCTCAGACACTGACAGGGACATACCAGGACCCTGAGACCTTTGGGAATAGCAATAAATTACCCCAGCAACAAACTACCAGAGATGTTTCTAGCCGACACCCTATAACCATCGTGAAGGGGATAAATCGTTGTAGAGAGTAGACCTACCTTCTTCATCACCATCACTAACATTTGCTGACCAAATGCCACCAGTAGTTAGATAAGCACAGGAGCTCTGGGAGTGGCAGCTCCTCCCAGACCATTGCTCCTGCTTCCAATTTCTCCTTTGCACCCATCATCAAGAGGCAACTCCTGTGGAGAAAGGGCCAGCCATGCCCACCAACTGCCAAGCAAAAGAAGATGGGAGGTAGACTATTACATGCAAGTGAAACCATCACTGTCACCTTGACCCCTCAGATCCCAGTAGCCCTGGGGATATTAATGCTTCCAGCCCAGTGCCTGTAGCCATTATCTGGGGAAACAACACCTATGGAGATGTATCCTAGAAACTGTTCCTGCAGGTACTACAATCACAGTTACTGAAGACTCAGAAAAGAGAGTTCTTGCCACCTAAGTCCTTGGCACTGTCAAATGTTTCAGTATGTTATTAAAGAGAATAACAAAAAATAGAGGTAATAAGGTACTAATATATTAAATGAAGTGCAAAGATGTGTCTATACCAGAGGTGGGGAACCTCCAGCCTTGAGGTCACATGTGGCCTTCTAGGTCCTCAAGTGCTGCCCTTTGACTGAATCCAAATTATTCAAAGGGCCACACTTGAGGACCTAGAGGGCTACATGTGGCCTCGAGGCCACAGGTTCCTCACCCCTGGATGCCCTGTTACCCTAGTTTTATCAGTGTTAATGTTATTAAAGATATATTACCATTACCATCTGCTTTGCTACTGTGTCCCCAAAACCATGGGATCTTTCCATCTGCCTTGCAATGGAAATCTTCCATATGTGATGCTTCCTCCATAGAATGTGAGCTCCTTGAGTATAGCAACTATCTTACTTTTCTTTTTGTATCTCTGGTGCTTGGTATAATTCTTTCATAGTAAACACTTAATAGGGCAGCTTGTTCGAGCAGGGGATAGAGCTCTGGGCTTTGAGTTCAAGTCCAGTCTCAGAGCTTACTAGCTGTGTGACCCTGGGCAAGTCACTTACCCCTGTTTGCCTCAGTTTCTCATCTGTAAAATGAGCTGGAGAAAGACATGACAAACCACTCCAGTATCTTTGCAAATAAAACCCTAAATTGGGTCACAAAGAGTCAGACACAACTGAAAAACAACTGAGCTGAAAAGACAATAAAATGAGGCAGCTAGATAACCCACTGGAGAAAGTACTAGGCCTGGGGTCAGGAAGACCTGAGTTCATATCAGGCCTCAGATACTTACTAGCTGACTCTGGGCAGGTCACTTAATCTATCTATCTACCTCACTTTCCTCATCTGTAAAATTAGAATAATAACACCTACCTCCCAGGATTGTTGTGAGGATCAAATAAGATAGTATTTATTAAGTGATTAGCACAATGCCTAGCACATAGTTGGTGATATATAAATGCTTGTTTTCTTCCTGAATACTGTATTCATTTATTCATTCATTCACTCAGTAAGGGAGTGATTCACTACATTTGGAAAAGAACTTGATAGGTGTTAACGTTTGATAGTAACTACTTTAAATTTGATCTCACTCTCTTCAGGGACCAAGGTATATTGGACAGAGTGTGCCCTCTTGATTTGGGAACACAGGGTGGAGGTGAGATATTTTGAGCTTTGGTTCTTGCTATATATTTTCAGCTACTATCCCTTTGTAAAAGGTAATTGATGCTAATTGGTTAAGTGATATTGGTTTGCTAATTACTGGATCAATTAACGATAAAAGGGAGATACTCTAACTTGTGCTTTATACTGAGAACACACTGAAATGGGGACTTGAGACAATAGCAGCAGAAAGACAGCCTGACCCTTTATGATTCCTAGCACCCCAAGAGGTTGTTGGTTCCCTCTGAGGACTTGACTTGCCAGTAAGTGTGAATAGGGATAAGGACCTCTAGAGCTTATAAAGGCTGCAGTCGGTTTTCAGTGATTTGAAGCTATTACTGAAAAACTAGGTCCCACGTGTGTGAGGTTCCCAACAATAGCACCTGCTACCTGAAGGACCAGTTGGTGCTTGGCAGTTTGATATTAAAAATCTTAGGCCCCAATCACTTAACTAACCCTGTTTTCCGAAATTATTTCATCTTCTTACCCTGACATGTAAAGCTAATTTGTCCCAGGCAATGATCATTCAGGAAAGCCCTCACCAGGAAATCACGGAGAGAAAAGAGAAAGAAGTTAATGTACTCCTCAGAGTAAAAGGCAAGTGTGAAGAAATGCCTCCAAGTCAGAAGGTGGGTCTTTGGATGATAGTCTTGCCACTAAGTGGATGCTTAAGCTTAGACAATCACGGAACTGCTCTGTAAAACATCAAGTAAAAATACCTGCTTTTGCCCTACTGATCTCACAGAATTTTTGTGAAGATAAAGTAAAGTCATTTACAAAGGTAAAAGCACTTTCTTACTGGACTTGTGATTTCATTGGCATAGGTAAGAGTCTTACACGTGTCCAGGTCAGCCCCTTCTCTGCAGTTTCAGTGTTTGTGGCTGTTCAGTTGTGTCCAACTCTTCATGACCCCATTTGGGTTTTCTTGGCAAAGATACTGGAGTGCCATTTCCTTCTCCATTTCATTTTACAGATGAGGAAACTTAGCCAAATGGGGGGAGGTGACTTGCCCAGTGTCACACAGCTAGTATATGTCTGAAGCCAGATTTGACCTCAGGTGTTCCTGTTTCCAAGCCCAGCACTCTATCCACTGGGCCACCTAACTGCCCTATAACTTCTGGTCATAAATTAGAGTTTGAAAGGATCTTAGAGGCCATCTGATCCAACCTCCTCATTTTACTGATCAAGGAACTGTGGTTTAAGAGTTTTTCCAAGGTCACAAAGATATCCAGTGGCAGAGTTGGGATTTGAACTCAAGTATCCCCTTATTCCCAATCCAGAACCCTTAGAGAACCTAGAACAATAAGAACTTGAGTGATTTGCTCAAATTCACCCAGTTAGGATGTGTCAGAGGCTGTACTTTAACCCTCATTGTGTTGACTCTGAAGCCAGTTTTCTATCTGATACATTAAGCAACACTTTACAAATGGAATATGTGTGTCAAAAAGTATCAAAAAGCACTTTATAAATGGAATATTATTTTGTGTGGAAATTACAGTCTTACAGAGTTGCCCCGGGTCAGTAAGAAGCCTAGTGACTTGCCCAGAATCACAAAATAATTTTGTGTCAGAGACAAGATTTGAACCTAGGCCTTCCTAATTTTGAGGTCAGCCCACTTTCTGCTAGACCAAGCCATCTCTAATGTTATTAGTATTACTAATAGTAATCTAGTTCAGTTTACATGGAGGGCAGAGGCAGTTAGAGAATTTCAGTTGAATAAAAAAGAAAAGATTTCTAAGAAACAAATAAAATTACTAACCCTGCAACCAAAAGGCATCTAACTGAACCCTGCTTACCTCCTCCTCAGCATCCTCCATTCCCCCCAGAAAAAAAAAGGAGAAAGTCTAAGGCACAATCTCATGAATGAAACCAGGGGAGATTCAACTGTAAAGAAAAATAGGTGCAAACTTCAGAGGGCAAATGGAATATTTTTGTTTTCAATTAGTTTTGTATGTCCCTAAGGTGAGTCCTACCCTCCAGGGACTTCACTCTTAGTTTTACTATTCTTAGGTAGACTTTTCTTCTGCTGCAGTGATCAGTAGGGATGATATGAATGCAAACAATTCCACACATGGGAACCATAAAGAAGGATCCTCCCTTTCCCTCTCCCAGCCCAGAGCCCATGGCGAAAAGGGTTTGCTTCTCCAGTAGACCTGGGGCAAAGGGGTATTTACTTCAGCTTCCAGGTAGGCTGATATAACTATAGAGGTATGGCCCCTAGGCACCCTGGGATCTGGAGAAAGGCTTCAAGGAATTAGATTTTCTTCACATCTGAGAATGAATTACTCTCTCCTTTTATTTTTCCTTTGTTAAGTTACAAAAGAAATTTTCATTTGCAGAACATCTGTTATTTAGCAAGATGCAAATTGCCAATAAATAATTCCAGATTTTTTTTGCAAGCAAAGCTATAAACAAACCCAGCCACATGTAGAAATGGAAGTCATTTTTCCTTTGAAAACTCGTTAGGTTCTGCACTATTGGAAGAGATTTGGAAGAAAAACCCTTGCTTAGCAGATGCTACAGAGTGTTTGTATATGTGTGTTTGTACACAAATAATAAAATAAAGTCAAAGGGTAGATAATTCCTTAAAAACCTTCAACATTTTACATTTGGGTTGTCTTCTGCTCCAATTTAGCTCCTCTAGCCACATTATAGTTATCAAATAAATATAAAATCTCTTAAAATCCATTTATTTTTTAATAGCTTTGTTTGTTCCTTTTGCCAGCTTTTTCCCCCCAAACCATGCCTGCTGTCCTAGTAAACAATGGAGAACTACAAAAAGGAATTACATTCAGCTAATGGGTTGTGTGTGTGTATTTGTATGTTTTAAGTTTTGAGAATGTTTCTGGAAATAAAGTTTCCTTAATGGTTTGCTAAGCCTGTCCACAGGCACCTTTTCATGGAGATTCATTCTGTCACTTCTGAAACAATTCCACTGTGAGGATGATGAGAGCTAGTAGAGGTGAAGATGGAAAAACTATATTTTGGACAGGTCTGGACCACCAGTAGTGAGTTGGAGTACCCTAAACAGCATCTGGAGTTCAGGGCAAAATTCTGAAGTAGATGATGTTCACAAAGCCTGGCATACAGTAGGCACTTAATGAATGTTGGTTGATTGGTTCTCTTTGGTGCCTTCAGTCTATCCATCTTTTACTCTTCCTTTATTTCAGCTCTCCAGTTCCTTCATATTTTTTCCTTACACTCATAAAAACTAGCTATTATAGCCTTCAATCCAACTGATAAGATCTTATAAAATTATAGATTTAGAGCTGGCAGCAGATTTCATAGGTCATCTTATGCAACTCCTCATTTTACAGATGAGGAAACTGAATCCTAGAGAAAGGGAACGACTTGCCCAAGGTCATATAGCTAGTAAGCAGCAGAGCTGAGATTTAAACCCAAGTCTTCTCATTCTAAATTCTGTCCATTTCTACTATACCATGCTACCTCTCCGCTTAAAATGTTACTCTTTCCAGGGGTCTAATCTGTAAGATGGGAATGATAATAGCACTTGTCTCACAGGGAAAGTTGTAAGGATCAAATAACATTGTATGTAAAGTACTATAGTATATAATTATTATTGTCACTATCCATATTAGCTTACGTAGGACAGTAGGGTTATATTTTCTTGGGGTTGGAGGCTATAATTACCTTGGGATATCAAATGAGGCAATATACAGTCAGTCAATAAACATTTATCAAATGACTGCTATGTGCCAGACCCTATGCCAAGCATTGGGAATATAAAGAAAGATAAAAGTCCTTGCTCTCAAGGAGCTGTCTGATGAGGGAGATAACATGCAAACAACCCCATATAAACAAGCTACAGACGGGATAAATTGGAAATATGTGAGCTTGTAGGACACTAAGACTTCCAGATTTTTTTTCCAGAACTGTTGTCTAGCCATGACTCCCTCATCTTATATTTATGAATGTGATTGTTCGTACCCAAGAACATGACTACATTTATACTTATTAAATTTCACCTTATTGGATTACACTCAATGCTCTACCCTGTCAGGATTTTTTAGATCCTAATTGTCGTCTGAAAAGTTAACTCTGCTTTCCAGGTTTGTGTCATCAACAATTTGGATGAGCACATACCATCTGTGCCTTTATTTCAACGCATTGATACATTAAGTGCTTTGAAAACCTTAATAATATAAATTTTATCTACTTACTATTATTATCATCATCATCATTATCAGTGGTCATAATAGTAGCATTAGAAAGGGCTTAAAATATTTTGGAGTGAGGTTATATTGATTACAACAAGCAATTATTAAGCACCTACTATGTGCGAGGGGGTGTATAGGGTGTTCAGGAGGACTAGCACTTCTGGTGTGAGGGCTTGCCAGCCCTTTTTAGGTCTGCTCAGCCACCTTTGGTTCCACCTGATTCATTCAACTCTCCAAGAAGCTGTAGCATGTACAGCAGCCACATCCCGGTAAAAACCATCTGGGCAGACAGGCTAAACCAGGTTGAGGGTAACCAACAGGCCTCACATCTGTTGCTGAGTTAGAGGAAAGTCTACCCTAAGCATGTGAAGACTTCCTCCAGCAGAATGGGCAGATGAGAACAATTTGTTCCAACAGTCATGAAGGCAGCTGAAACAGGCTCTATGGAGTGCTTAGAGCTTGATTAGACATCAAAGACACTAAGGTCATCCTCTGCATCCTGGGCCATCGCCAGTCATCCTGACTCTTCTTTTGCCACAGGATTTTAATGACTCAGGAAGAGAGAATAAAGCTGATGGCATTGTACAACTTTGTCTCACTTAAATCCAATTCACTTCCAAGTTAAGACATCACCAGTGATGTCATTGGTCCTCTTCAAAAATGAAAGACAAATGATAGTACTATGTGCCAGGCACTGTGTTAGGCACTAAGGATACAGAAACAAAGTATCAAACAGTCCCTACTTGCAAGAAGCTTACATTCTAACGTGGGGGATAACAAGGATATATAGAATTATACACAGAATGAATATTCAAAGAATAACCACATAAAAGTGATTTAGGTACCTACCTACTTGATTCTTTTAAACGTGAGCTTTGTAACAAGCAAATAAAGAAATACTTATTGAGAACTTATTATGTGTCCAATCATGTACTAGCTGGAGGAAAGAATCCAGCCTGGATCAGGTACCTTAATCTCAAGTATTTTAAAATCTAGTTGGAAAGTCAAGAGCATGTATGAAACCACAGCAAGAGAACATTAAGGCCTGCTTATAAGTGTCATGTTGCATGGAGGTAATGAGTGTTACAGGAATTTAGAGAGAATAAGAATCCATTAAATTATGGCTTTCTTTCAAGACTTGTCCCCAATTCACCACCACACTACATTTCCATCTTTACCTCATACTACTCCCCTTCACTTAGCTTGCAAACTGGACTGGGCCAATCCCCATACCTCTGCCTTCCTGTCTCTGTGACTTTGCTTGAACTGCTCCCTGTGTGCAGAATATCCTCCCTTACCTTACATCCTGATCTCCCTCTCTGCCTTTAATAAGGGCATTCTTTAAAGTTCAACTCAAGTGGTAGAATGAAAAAAAAACAAGAGATTTGGAGCAAAAAAAAAAAAAAAAAGGTCTGCATTTAGATCCTGTGTCTGACCTTCGTGAGCTGTATGACCATGCAAAGAACAGCTAGGTGGCACAGTGGATAGAGCACCAGGCCTGAAGTCAGGAAGACTCATCTTCCTGAGTTCAAATCTGGCCTCAGACACTTACTAGCTGTGTGACCCTGAGCAAGTCACTTAAACTTGTTTGCCCCAGCTTCCTCTGTAAAATGAGCTGGAGAAGGAAATGGCAAAACACTCCAGTATCTCTGCCAGGAAAACCCAAAATGGGGTCATGAAGAGTTGGACACAACTGAAAAAAATGACAACTGAATGAGCATGCACAAATCATTTCCGTTTCAGGTTCCAAGTTTCTTCACCCATAAAATGATAGGTTGGATCCCTAAGATCCCTTTTAGATCCAAAATCCTCTGATTCCTGCAGTCAATAATGAGCTTTCCTCCCTTTGTACCTCATATGGTATTTTGTACTTACCACGTTTTATTTTGCATTATGATTTGTTGTTGTTCAGCTGTTTCAGTCATGTCAGTCTCTTTGTGACCCTATTTGGGATTTTCTTGGGAAAGATACTGGAGTGGTTTTCCATTTCCTTCTCCAACTCATTTTACAGATGATAAACTGAGGCAAACAGAGTTAAGTCACACAGCTAGGAAGTACCTGAGGCTGGATTTGAATTCAGGTCTTCTTGACTCCAAGCACAGCGCTCTATCCACTGTGCCACCTAACTGCCCTGTAGTATAATTATTTTTGCATGTATCATCTCCTGCTAGATCATAAACTCTACAAAGGTAGAGACTATTTCTCCTATATGAATTGATGGATCATTTACATAGATGAAATTCTATATCCTAGAAGTATAGAAGTAAAATAATTCGACTTTTAACATCAGAACCATAACTAGCAATACTGGATCCCTGGGTTAAATCCCCCAAAATGTACCTCAGGACAACCAGCATAGCAGATGTCCTCGAATTAACTTCTTGTAACAAATTCAGGTTACATGAGAAGACGTCCTTAGGAAAGGACCCAGACTTCAAAACCTAAGGCCCTGTGGAAGCAGAAGAGGGTGCCCAACACCCTAGTGCCTGTGGGAAGAGCCTCAGGGGCACTGGGAAGCTATCCTTGAGGAGGCCACCAATGGAGGGATTAGGGTAAGGTTGGACTGAAGAGAACATACTCTGAGCCAGGAGTGGGGAGCCTGCAGCCTCCAGGCCGCACGTGGCCTTCTAGGTCCTTGGGTGCGGCCTTTTGACCGAGTCCAAATTTTACAGAACAAATCCTTTTGTTAAGGGGATTTGTTCTGAGAAGTTTGGAGTCGGTCAAAGGGCCGCACTTCAACTAGGTGGCCACATGCGGTCTCGAGGCTGCAGGTTCCCCACCCCTGGTGTAACTACTGGGGTGAAAAAGCTCACCATCTGAAAGCTCCTTATTTTAAATAATCATTTTCACTAACTGGTTGCTAAGACCAGTTGCTTCTACCTGCAGATGGAGGATTCTTTGCATCCTCTATATTTTGGCATTATGGGGCAAAGTTATAATTGTTATTGCCCTGGTTATGTCCGATTAGTGACTGTCTGTCTCTGCCTACCTTCCCTCCCTCGAGAAACTTCTGCCCCGTGGGGCTTACTGTCCTGGCTTTTCCCAGAATGCTACTTTAGGAAAGCCCTGGTCACCCTTCTTTACTTCCTTCCCTACTCTCCTCCTCACTCACTTTACTCCCCTCCCCATTTCCATTCTTTAAATATTCTTGGATTTGGATTATTAATTTACTCCCTCCAGGTCCTACTCACTATCCCTGTAACTTTCTGGACCAAAGTCCAGGGAGGGGTCCCTGACCACCATTTCACTTTGTTTACCCCTTCCCCCAATAAAATATAAATTCCTTGAGGCCAGGGAAAGTTTTATTTTAAATTTGTAATTAAAACATTTAGCATTTAATTAAGACACAGCATTGTGGTTAGCATATAGTAAGTGCTTAATTGAGTGCTTTTTTTCCTTCATTCATGTCTCTGCTTCTCATTCTTTAGCACAGTGTTCCACACAAAATCACATTTATTAAGACTGTTTCCTAGGTGCATAATCAAATATGTTCAGAGGATCTGTAATTTTGGCAGCCTGGGGAACTACCTCAAAAAATGGAGATTGCAACCCATCTGTGACTTAGTATACAAGTCCTGGGGAATTGCCTTGAGCTTTGAGTGACTTGCGCAGGGTGATACAAGAATGCCAGACAGTATGGCACAATGATTTCAGGCCCAGCTTCTCATTCATTGCACCATAATGTCTTATTTCCAGGTGGGAGACCTGCCTTTCAAATAACAGTCACCTGGATGCAATAAGCCCCTCCTGCCTTCTTTCCCTTGTGACACAATCTCATGTGGTTTTAAAACCTATCCTGGACTGAGCATCAGGAGATCAGGATTATCAGTCTGCTTTTACCACTAACTGGTGGAATAGTTTGGGAAAGTCACCATACTTCATTTCTGCTTCTGTATCGTCACCTGGAAAATGAGGAAGTTGACCGAAATGATCCCTAAGATTCCCTACTCCCCCAACTCCAACAGTCTAGAATTGTGGCATTTGGGGGAACCATATAGAAATCTGGAATTGCTTAACTGCATACAGATTTAGTATAACAATATACATCTTGGACAGGGTTACCATCAGAAGGATTTGTTGGATTCCTCTGGATTTGCCACAGAGGCCAAACAGAAGGATCTCTCTTGGCTTGTCATAAATACCATTCCTCGTGCAAAGCTCCTTTAGCAAAATCTGGGCCAAGCACCCCTCCATCCAGATGGCTTTTATAGCCTGGCCAGAGAGCAAGCTCACCTGCTCCTTCTTCTGGCCTCTTGGTTCTAACTGATGAGCCCCAGCTGTGCTGGTTCCTTGCCTTCATGAATTCTTTCTCACACATATCTGTGTGTTCACCAAGCAGAGGTTCAGCAAGTAGAAAAGTGAATCTGGTTTGTGGTGGGGATGGAGTGAGATAGTGCTAGAGATAGTGCTTGGGAAGACACTTTTGTTGTGGATGAAGCCCTATACCAGTCCCTATTCCTTTACTTCATAAGATCACAGCTTTAGAGCTGGAAGAAGTTGGAGAGGCTATCTAATCCACCCCCATAATATTACAGACAAAAAACTGAGACCCAGTGTTGTCAAAGGATTTGGCCAAGGTCATAGCTAGAACACGCAGTAAGCAATTGAGTAAGGATATGAACCCAGGTTCCCTGACTTCAAATCTAGGACTCTTTCCATTAGCCTGAGTCTTGGAGAGGTTAAGTGCTTTGCCCAAGGTCAATTGGGTAACAAGTGATGGAGCCTTGACAGATATGAATAATGAAGGGGTTGTCACACAAAGGTAGCTCTACTGTGACTTCTTTTAAAGTCCTCAATGTCTTGTTGGATAACATTGTTTTTTTTTTACTCCACCAAGGAAATTGCTTTTTAAAATTCTCAATAAAAGTGAGCAAAGTGAGTCTAGATTTTATAAACATCTGATCTTTTTGGAAACATTGCTTGCCAGTGCCTGACTTTTATTGTCTAATATCTTCATGAGTTCAGTCGTTTTTTCAATAGTGTCTGACTCTTTGTCACTGTATTTGAAGTTTTCTTGGCAAAGGTACCAGAGTGGTTTGCCATTTCCTTCTTTAGCTCATTTTACTGCTGAGGAAACCGAGACAAATGGAGTTAAGTGACTTGTCCAGGGTCACATAGCCAGTAAGTGTCTGAGACCAGATTTGAAGTCAGGAAGAGGAGTCTTCCTGATGCCAGGCCTCGCATTCTATCTACTGTGCCATCTAGCTGCCCTAATATCTTCATGAAGGATGCCCTCAATGCATATATACTCATTTATCCTTATTCTCATAAAGCTTTTGTACTGATGTGAAAATAGATATGTGGGTCAGCACTTACTGATAATCAATCATTTGCTTTTTGGGAACTTTTCTGTAAGGTCCAAGATTTTTTTTTCTATTCTTTTGGTATTTTCCTGTCTTTCAGATACCTTATAAATCAATCCATCTACACCCTCAAAATTGGGTAGCTGCAGCAGAGAACTCCACTGTGTACTTTGTCTAGTCCAGCTATTTTCCCCCCATCTTTGTTTTCTTCACTATCATTTCTACCTCTTCCATATCCAGGACTATCATGTGAGAATGTGCATGAGTTGACTCTACTGTTACTGAAAATGAAAAGTCTGTTAAAAGAGAAATCTTTACAGATCTCCTTCAATTTTTTGTTTGTTTGTTGTCCTTCCAATAAATCAACAAGCATTGATTAAGCACCTACTATGTGCCAGGCACTGGGGAAGGACCTTGAGATATAAGTACAAATAATAAAATGGTCCCTATTGACAATGAGCTTATCTCCCCATTGGGGGAAAACAAAAAAACACATTCAAAGTAGTTAAATATAAGATAGATTGAGAAGGAGAGCATTATCAGGAAATGCTTCACGCAGAAGATGGTGCCTGAGTTGTGTCTTGAACCAAGGATAAGGAGGGAGTACATTCCAGGCTTATGGGATGGCATAGAGCAAAAGCATAAAATAAAGAGATAGAGAGTCATGTATAAGGAATAGAAATAATTCCGATTTGGCTGGATTTCAGAGTATGAGAGATTTATACGTACCTCTGCACTTGGTTGGGTCTCTCACTAAGCTTTCTTTAGACTTCCACTAAGTGGAAATACCACTGAGGAGAATTTTCTTCCACTGAGTCTTGATAATTTATGAAGGGATACTGCTCATAATCCCATGTTTGGCATCAAAGTCATTTATAACCTAGCTCCACTTCCCCTACTTTTCCAGACTTCTTATACTTTGTAACAGCCCCCTCACCTCACATATTCTTCAGTTCAGTGACACTGGCCTCCTCGCTGTTCACTGAACAAGACACTCATTTCCCAAGCCCAGACATTTTCACTGGCTGTCTCCCATACCTGGAATGCGCTCTTCCTTCCTCGTCTCTATCTCCTGGCTTCCTTTAGATCCTAGCTAAAATAACATCCTCTACAGGAAGCCTTTACCAGTATTAATTTAGTGCCTTCCCTCTGTTGATTATTTCCTATTTGTCCTGTGTATAGCTTGTTTGTATCTAGCTGTTTGCACATAGCCTTCCTCATTAGATGGTGAACTCCTCCAGAGCAAGGACTTCCTTTTGCCTTTCTTAGTTATCTTAGCACTTTGCTCAGTGCCTGACACATGGTAGGTGCTTAATTAAAGTCTATTGACTGACTGGCTAATCTTTTAGTATCATCTATAGGATTTTTTTCTTCATTTTTAAAAAGTTTAGACTAAATACTAAAACTTAAATACAACAATATAGAAAAGAAAAAGAAATATTATAAACTTAAATTGAAACAAATAGAAAATAAGAAAAGCAAAAAAAAGTGTCACGCGTAGTAGAGTGTAAGAGAGGATTCAAAATATATAACAATAAATTCCTATCTCAAGAAAGCCTATGTAACAAATACTACGCGTTGTGTTGAAAACTGTCCATCTTTTCTTTACTTCCATGTAAGTTTTCTTTTGTTCTTTACTGTGCACTTTTTACTTTGTTCTTTTTCTCCCTTCCTTCCTCCCTGCCCCCCCCACCGAAGGCTACAATTAAATATGGATCACACACACACATACATACATACATATATAGACATACACTTCCCCTAATGAATTCTATTCCTGATCTTTATTTTTACATTTGCGCCTATCTCTTATTTCCTATCCCTCCTGACTCTTCTACCTTACTTCTTCCCACTACCTTGTCCTCCTATTACTTAACCTGCCCCCTTCCCCCTGCACTGTACAGGGTAAAAGTTCCTGTAGCTGGGGCTGAGGCAGCCTCCCAACCCAGCTAACCTCATGGCTAGGCTTGCTGCTTATTGTACTCAGAGGTGTTTACTCTTCACGGGGACTAAACCTTGTCCTGGGATTTTTCTTCCAATCTTCTTCAATTATCCCTGGAGGACCCCTGTTCTGCCCCTACTCTTATTTATTTTTACCTCTCTTTGTTTACCCTGAGACATTATTTTGTCTCTTTTGCATGGGAAAATCTTGAGCATTTGGAATTTTCTGACCTACTCCACCATCTTCCCAGAATCCTCTCTCATCATCTATAGGATTTTACAAAAGAGGTTATTATCTAAACCCATCTGAATAGTGGGGAAAATGATGTTTGCTTTACCCATCTTACATAGTATTTTTGAGGAAAGTGATAAAGAGATTATATATATATGTAATCTATCATGTAAATCACAGATATTGGGTATTTCTGCTGGGAACAGAAAAAAAAGATAGGGACTTGTAAGACCAATTGCCTCCTTCACTTTTTTTGCCATATGATTCTGATAATAATAATAATAATGATAGTAAAAGTAGTAGTAGTAGTAGTAGTAGTAATTATTGTCCATTAAGTCCTACTCAGAAGCCTTATGGTGGCACAGAGATGACATGCATTTGTCGAAAGATTTGCCAGCCAAGTTCAAGCTCTAGCAGGTTCTACCATGCAGCAAAAGCTTTGTATATGAGTACAGGCTCTATTTGCTTCCAAGGACCACCCTAAGTATTTAAAGCTTGTGACCAGTAGTTTGACCAGATAGTGTTGAACTTTGGCCATGGTACCCCAAGAAACCAGACAAAAATATTGAATGGCTGCCAGTCCTGAATGTTTCCCTTCTTTTTCAGCAATTATAATAGCAGAGAAAGCCAATAAAGAGACCCAGAGAGCTAAATATTAACTTAGGTATTGTTACTTTGAATATGAGATCCTTGGCCACCAAATGGCACAGTAGAGAGATGGTTTTGGAGTCTGGAAGACAGTTCAAATCCTGCCAAAGACACTTACTCAGTTGTGCAACCTTAGGCAAATGATATAACCTCTCTCAGTCTCAGTTTCCTCATCTGTAAAATAAGAATAATAGCACCTACCTTACAGCGTGGTTGTGAAGATCAAAAGAAATTATAAATGTTAAATGCTTTGCAAACTTTAAAGTGCTATTTAAATGGTAGCTATTATTCATACACATGTTGGGCAAGAGCAAGTTTTAACATTTAGTCCAATGAGTTGACATATTACTCGAGGAATGGAATTATATCAACCCTGACATTATTGTTATAAATAAAATCAGAAGACAGAGAAGTTGCTAAATGAAAGAACAGCTCACAGGTTTTACCTGAAGAGGCAAATAAAAGATTGGTAGATTTAGCTTCTATCATGCATCCAAAGGCAACAAAGTACCCAGTACAGTGACTAGCATGTAGCAGGAACTTGATAAAACGGTTTTTGAATTGAATTAAAACGTCATTTCACAGATCACTTGTTCATATTATATTATAGTACTCATAATAGGTATTTGCAAAATATGACTGCAACTTTTACACCTACATCTATTGAATGGATGGATCAGAAATTCTACAAAGAATTTGGTAAAACTCTCCAAATTAAGTCAACATGTACTTTTGATATTCAGTGAATTCAACACAAGAGCAGGTACAAGTGAGGATAGTAAAAATGTTAGAAAATATGATTCAAAAGTAAGGAATAAGGAAAGCCAAAACTTCGTAGATTACACAAAAGCTTCATATTACAAATTATGGATATTCAAGAAAAGAACTAGAAAACACTAGACACGGTGAGTAGCAAATATCATCAGAAAAAAATAGAATCATTACTGAACTAGCTATATACATACAGTATGAACAAAAAAAAGTTAACATAAAACTAGAAGAAGAAGAAGAAAATGAGATCTAGTATGTAGTAAAAACAACTTCAATCTGACTTATCTAAACAAGTTATTGATATCTCCCTCCTCTTCCTCCATGGGAAATAATTGGAGGAAAAGACAGTGATGCTGATAATAACAATTTTTTGTAGAGGTTTAAGTGATGTAAATCAGTTGCCATAACAAATAGAGCAAAAGAGACTAAAAACCACCTCAGTCAGCAAATTGATCTCCTTTTCAATAACAGAAATATGATGGCCAGTACAATTCAAATTTAGAATATAAATTTATAAATTTATGTATGAAAACTTATGGAGAAGAATGGTGGAAGAATCTGAGCAGTGTCCCTTTGTAAACCAATAAGCAGCAGTGGAAGAAAAAGCAAGTTAAAAAAAAAAAGCTTGGTGGGATCTAACTAAATAAACTTGTTCTGAGGGTATTTAAGAATAAAACTGGAAGGACAATAAAAAGACAAAAAAAATGGAAAAGATCTATAAAGATTTTTATAATTAATTCTTTTCATCATCAAGCGCAGTGGGGCCACCACATTTGGACTCTAACATCATAGTTCTGGATGTGATTCTTGCGGAATTGGAAATGACCCTGAAGAAAACAAGACCCAAAGTGCAGCAAAGCTAGCCCAAGTATGGAGAGAGGAGGTCTGTGTTGGAGGCAACACAGTTTTGAGGGCACTGAGGAATTGATACTCAAAGTACCTGAAGGAGGGAAAGATACCAAAGGCATGAAAAAAAAATCTGATGCCTTCTTACCACCTCCCAAAAAATGATCAAGAGAAAACAGTAATAACTATCTACCCACATGCCTGAATTGCTATCTATTCAAAGCGTTTATGAAAGCAATCTGCACATGAAATGAAGCGAACTTTGAGGAAGATATCAGAAAGGAAAAGGAAGGCACTGGCAAGCAATATTTCACAGTATTTTAACATCCATACTTACCATAAAACAATTGACTGAAAGATGTACGTAAGAAAAGATTCCACTGTGTTTGTTGTTTTTTGATAATTTTTTAAAAATCCATTCAGTGGATCAAAACACCATTTAAAACACTCTTGATCCATCGATCAATAAGCATGGTTAAGTGCCTATTTTGTGCCTAATGCTATTCTAGGCACTGAAGATAAAAACACAAAAGTGAGAGAGTCCCTACACTCAATCTATTGGGATGTATATATCTACAAAGAAATAGATACTCTCTTCCAACAAGGTGTCTCATATGTGTGTGTGAAAATTATTTAAGATTTCTTAAGAGATATAACAGAGATATCCTTGTTAGTCAAGTCCCCATTTAAGAAAATCTTTTCTTGTCAATGAACAAATCACCTCTCCCCATTTAAAGAAGAAAAGAAGAACTAAGCCATTGTTACAAATATTTCTTGTTGAGCAAAACTAATTGCCATATAGGCTATGACTCCAAACTAAATATCTCAGTCTATAACCTGAGTCCACCATATCTCTGTTGGGAGGTTGACCTTTTTCTTCTTTCTTTGATCTTTTTAGGGTATAGGCCTAGTCATGGTATTGCTTGGTCAAAGGGTATGCACATCTTAGGTATTTGGAAGCAAAGTTCCAAATTAATTTCCAGAATGGATAAATCAACTCACAGCTCTACCAACAGTGCATTAATGCACCTGTTTTCCCAAAACTCCTCCAACATTTCTCATTTTCTTTTTTTGTCAACTTTGCTAATCTCATAGGTGTGAGGTAGAACCCCAGAGTTGTTTTAATTTGAATTTCTCTTAATTATTGTGATTAGTGCATTTTATATGGTTATTGACAGCTTCAACCTGCTATTATTAATAAAAAGTGAAACATAAAATGAGACACGTTCACAAACCTATTCACCACTATCATATGAGAGATGCAGCACAGAGTCCAACTTAAAGAGGGATTTCCTTTAGAGAGTGAGGTCTTCCTGGTGATCCTACTTGTAGATAAAGCTAATTATAACAATCCTGAGACTACTGCAGAGCCTTCTCAATGAGAATGGAATAAGTTAGCTGTAAAAGGAAAAAAAAAGGAGAATGAAGAATGTCTATTGTCCAGATTATAGTATTTAACTGAATGGAAAATTAATAAGGCTCATCCATCAGTTCATCTACCTTGGATAGACAGAAAATTGACAATAAACTAGGCTCAGAAGAGCAGGATCAGAATAGGCCAGTATGAAATTAGGATATTCCAAAGTTCTATTAAGGACTCTAAGTTTCTCCCTGAAACAAAGGTCCAACTCTTTAGTGGAATTTTTTCCCCCTAACATTGTTGTACAGCTATGAGTTACACATTTCTACAGTCTCCAAAGAATTATGTACAGTTGAGGATTACCCAGAGGGTAAATGAAGTTAAGAGTCACATGCTGGGTAAAAGCAGGAATTATGTAGGAAAAGCAGAATAAAGGATGTCATCAAAGAAATGAACGACAAAAAAAAAAAAAAAAGGATGTACTGGTCAGGTAGCTATATCAAGAATCATAGCTTTAGGATTTGAAGGGATCTTAGAGGCCCACTTCATTTTATAGAGGAGGAAACTGAGGGCCAGTGACTTACCCAAGGTCACACAGGTAGTCAACATCAGAAAAAGGATTTGAACCCAGGTCCATTAACTTCAGAGCCAGGCTACCTTTCTCTATCCATGTTGTACTTTAAGAAGGAGAGCCAATGAAAAGTCCACATGCTGTACAAGTGTCCTTAAGGTGAAGGGGGGGAAAAGCCTACAATATTGGGTGGGCCTACTGAAGTGAACTTAAGAGAGGACATGGATGAGAAAGTTGCACAGAGGATGGACTGGTAGTTGCAGAATTAGCAGGAATAACTCATATCAATGTGGTTATCACTTCTATAGTCTTTTTGGTTTCCAATGTATCCATTTCTCCTCTAATTTTCAATATCTCCTCTTTTGTGCTCATTTTGATTTTGTTTATTTATTGGCTTTCTAATTTAAAAATACATATTCAGCTCATTAATCCTCACAGTTTCTATTTGCTAATGCAAATAGGGATATATATTCCCCTGAGGATTGCTTTAGCTGTATCTTAGAAATGTTAGTATGTTGTTTCATCATTGTAGTTTTCTTTCGCGTAATTTTTGTTTCTGTGATTTCTTCTTTGACTCACTAATTATTTAGAATTTAATTGCTAGGTGTTCATTTGAGTCTGTCTTTTGTTTGTGCTTCCTGACTTGATTACTATTTTTGTTACATTATGGTTTGTAAAAGATACATTTGTTACTTATGCTTTTTTTACATTTATCTAAAATATCTCCTTCCCAAATACATGGACAGTTTTTATAAAAGTGCCATGTAGTTATGAAAAATACATATATTCTTTAGCAGTCCCATTTAGGAGATGTCATAAGTCTTAGCCTTATATAATTTCTCTAGTAATTTGTTCAATTCTATATTTTCCCTTTTAAAAAACATTTCTGTTAGATTTGTCTAAAAGTGGAAGAGGACATTAAAGTCTCCTACTATTATTACTATCTATGCTACTTATAATTCAGTTAATTTTTCCTTTGTGAATTTAGATCCTAACACATTTGGAGCATATATTTTAACAGTAATATTGATTTATTATCTATGGTTCTTTTCAAAAAATAATTTTAATCTCTATTTTTTTGTTATGAATTTTTGTTTTTGCTTTATCTGATAGCATGACTGCAACTCCTGTTTTATGAATTCACCTGATGCATAATAAATTTTGTTCCAACCCTTCATTTTCATTCTACAAATAACTTAGCTCTTCGGTTATGTTTCCTGTAAGCAACAGAGCATGAGTTTTGTTTTCTTATTCAAGGTATCACTCTCTTTTGTTTTACTGGATTATTTAATCTTTATTTTTCTCCCTTTGTATTTGATATTGTTTTTCCCCTAAATTATGTTTTGGTTTGATTCTTTTCCTCTTTAAAGATAGTACTTTGTCTCTTCAGTTATTTTTTGCTTAATCAATTTTAAAGTAACATCCCCAGAGGTTTTCTCTACCTCTTACTCTCAAGCCCCTCTGCCTTATGTCTGTTACCTCATTTTCTAGTTTTGGATTTTTACTGAGCTTACTTATTCCTTTTTTCTTTATTCTGTGCCCTTCTACCCTCCTAAGTGTTGGTTACCCCTTTGGGGCTCTATTTCCCCTTCTTCTGAGGCAGGATATTGCCCATGGAGGTGTACTACTCTGTCAGAGTTAGTGAACTCTCTCCAAATCCCAGGAGATTATGCTCACTGGAAGGTCCCCGTCTCCCATTATAGAATATATGTCTCCCACCACGGAAATGTTCTCTAGGGTGACTCCTTCTCACCACTGAATTGAACTTTCTCCCTTCCCCTTCCCACTTCAGTTATTCCCTTTGCCAATTCACTCATTCTCCCACAATGTCTCTTCTTCCTGAGTGACTAAAGGAATTATTTTCCTATCATTGTTCATCATTGACTTGGTTAGAGTACATCACAAATTCCCCACTGTCTTCTTCCTCTCTTCCTCTCTTCCATCCTTATATGAACCTTCACATTCTGTATTTTAGTACCACAAAACAAGACAAAATACTGATTCATTTGTAGGTAGTGATGAGGTTTAGTCCAGGGTGTTACAAATCTGTTCTTCTGCCATCAATTCCCCTAAGTCCTGCTTTTATCTTTATCTCTTTATGTACTTTTGGAATGAAATCTCTTAATTGTCTTTCTGCTGTTATTTTTAACCCCATAGGTATCTATTTATTTCCAGTTTTTTTTTCACCTTTTTTCTGAGGTATTTTTTTCTCTGATGTGCTTTATTTGGCACCTGTATTTATTTACCTTTCCTCATGTTTCTGTTGTCTGAGGTGCTTGTGAAGCAAATAATCTGCTGGGGTTTTTTGGTAGAAATGTCTCACATTCCTGTTTGATTCCATCTTTTTTTCATTGATAATTAAACTAAAGTTTGCAGACTATGTCACCTTGGATTGCATCTTGAACTCCTTTGCTCTTTGGAACACATTATTCTACATCCTTAGGCAGTTTCTAGTGGGTTCATTATGGTCTTAGTTTATATTTGAAGCTCTTTCTTTTGGTCACTTGAAGAATTTTTTGTTTGTCATTGAAATAAATTTAATCACTATGTGTGGAGTTTGTAGCATAAGGATTTTGTTTGTTTGTTTGTTTTTTCCCTGGAGGAAATCCGTGGGTTTCTTCAATTGGTACTTTGTTTTCTGTATTCAAAAGTTCTGAATCACTTTCTTGTTTTATTTCTTGAATTGTAGTGTTTAAACTTTTTTTAATTTTTGATGTTCTTCTGGGAAAACTATAATCCTTAAGGTATCTCTATACATCCTCTCTCTCTCTCTGTCTCTCTCTGTCTCTCTCTCTCTCTCTCTCTCTTTCTGTCTCTCTCTCTCTCCCCATATCTCTCTCTCTCTCTCTCTCTTTCTCTCTCTCTCTCTCTCTCCCCCTCTCTCTCTCTCTCTCTCTCTCTTTCTCTCTCTCTCTCTCTCTCCCCATCTCTCTCTCTCTCTCAATATATTTTTATCGAAGAGTTCATTTACTCTTTTAATGTAATTGCTTCTTTGCTTCTCTTGTCCTAGATTGCCCTTCACCTTTGTATATTTGTGTTACTAATCACTTGTTCTCTTCTGCTTCTGTGGAGATATTCATCATTGTGGATTCTCATATTTTTCTGTTCTGTTAATTATTTCTGCTTTATAGGCCAAGTATTTTGCTCTCACAATCCTTCTATTTTGAATCATTTAAGAACATCCTGCTATTGGTTCTTTGATCTCTTGGGAATCCACAGAATGCCTTTCCACTAGATGTTGGCTCCATTTCTTTCCTTTGTCTTGAAATTTTTATTCAGAGATGTTCAGATTTATTTAGAAACCTGGGTGGCCATTTTCACTTCTGTTTTAATATCTTACCTGTTAAGCAATCTTCTTGTGCTTAATGTGTTTAATTGAGTTTTATTTCTCCTAAGATCTTTGATAATTTTTGTCTTTTCTCCTTATATTCCCCTATTGTTCCCATTTTCTGACTCCTTTCTTTTTGATGGTGGACCATTCTAGAAATGGACCTGAAAGCCATTATAACTTCCTCCCACATTGAGGAATGCACTTTTCACTGACCTCAGTACCTACCTCAAATGACTTCTTGGGGTTCAGAACTAGCCCCAGCTGGATACAAGTCCCCTTTCCTTCAGAACTGGTACAGTCCTACATACAAGCTGACACCCTTTCTCAGTCTCCTATATTATGTAGTTATCTGGCTGAGTGTTGCTATAATAGCACACTGTAGCCCCAGGAAGAACATGCTTCAGCTTTCCTAGACCTCTGTCTCCTCTGGGGCTGGGGAACAGGGGTGACCAAAGTGGCTTTCTGTTGCTTGTTGACACATCGTGATGAGATGAGGGTAGAGGGAAGTTTTGCTAGTGGAGATTACAACTGTGAAAAGTAGATTGCTGAGTGGACTCCAAAGCACAATTCTGTATGTCATGTTAGGGATCAGGAATTCGCTTTTTCTGTTATTAATTTATCAGATTGTTATTTGGTTACACTTCCTGGAATCTTGGCCTACAGAGATAGCCACAATTCCTTTACTTCTTGCACATAATTCACATTTTAGGGATTTTTCAGAGAAAATGTCTAGTCTCCATCTTATTGATCATGTGACCTCCACCAGCCTGCCCATGTCTATGTGATCACAGATCATTTAAAACTTTGGAGTAAACTACTGTTGGTAAACCAGTACTAGGAATAGACTATTGAGGAACTTTAAATAGTTTTTATAGTGCTCTTCAGACATTATCTCATCAACTAAAATATAATATTTTTCATTGAGAAGTAAAATAATATAGTTGGTATTCAAGATCAATTATTTATGATTTCAAACCATTCATTTTAAATGGAACCATCTTTGTGTCTGTTGAAAAGAATCAAAAGACTAAGCCATCTTCTTTGTTATTAACTTGAAGTTTATAGGACCTTGGGCCAACTACTTATCCTCTCTGAGTGTCAATTTCATCTGCTGTACGATGGTGGATGAGAGCAGTTAGCTAGCCAAGATGATATCAATTTGAACCCTAACATTCTATGATTCTATGTCACATTCCAGCCTTATGTAGAGATGCTTTTGATGAGCTGGCTTCTCAGCTCCCTTCCACAACTATACTGCCAAAAATTAGTGAAAAGCACAGGATATGTGTCCTAAGGGTCTAAACTGGCACTAAGGCTCCCTATACAGGACAGCCAGGAGTGGGTGGTATATTGAGAGGCAGGCATGGGCTCAAGGCCCAGAGCAGACAGCTCTTGCCACAGCTTTGTGAATTCTGGTGCACCCTGCCCTGAATCTAAGTAATTTTCCTCTGTGTGAGCACTTGGGAATTTAAGGACTCTTGATGATCCTCTTGGCCCTTCATTGGTGCTTCAGACAGTTTAGGGATTGAGCACTCCTTTTTCCCATCTTCTTTGCTTGGGTGGGTCTTATGTACCAAACCAATTATCTATCAACTGCAGTTCCTGGCCCAATACAATGGGGAAACACATTTTTGTTTTTGTTTTTGTTTTTTAAATGCCAAGACCAATGATTTCATTGATTGATGTAGGGAACTTTCAGTGAGGAAATTCTCTCTACCAGTGCAGATCAGCAACTCTTTGTGGCTTTTAGATTTAGAGTCGTCTGGGGTATTGAGAAATTGAGTGAGTTGGCCAGGATCATCCAACCGTTATGTGTTAGAGGCGGAACTAGAATCTAGGTTTTCCTCTCTCTTCACAAAGCCATGATGAGTCATGGATATATGAACTCCTGCATACATTAAAAATACAGTAACCAATGAAAAAGGAATATTTATAAAAAGGAACATCAATCCTTATATACTTGTAAAAGGTGGCTTATAGATAGCAGCAGTCATGTCGTAGCAGATAGAACTCTGTGTCAGGGAAAACCTGGGTTGAAGTCACTCTTTCAGCACATACAGGCTGTGTGATCCTGGTCAGCCCCTCAACCTCTCAGTGCCCACAAGCACTTTATGACTCCAAATCGCAGAATAAGTGTGGATCTGCATGGGTGGTGGGAGTTTCCTCACTACAAAAAAAAAATCACAGATTTAATGGGTAAGAGATGAGATTTGTTTACCTTGTCTATTTATTAGCAAATGAAAATACTATTCAGATTGCACCTTTAAGAAACATTAGTTCAGGATAGGAATCTTGGGTCAAACTGTACAATATACTAATTTGTTCATTTTAGACATTTAAACATTGTATTTAGTAACTAATAATTAAATCACAGTAAATTCTACTTCACAGTTTTAATTAATGATAATGATGATAATCATAATTCACCTTCATATTATACTTTACTGTTTACAAAGTGTTTTTCTCACAGCAACCTTAGAAAGCAAATAATGTAGGTGATATGATACCCATTTTACAGATTGAAATGGAAACTCAAAAATATATAATCATGCAGCTAGGAAAGATCCTGAGCTGACATTTGATCTCCACTCTTTGGGTTCTGAAGTCCAGTGTTCAGTTGATTTTGAAATATTTTGAAATGTTATTGGGAGATAGTGGTTAGTAAGTAGAGGGAGAGAAAAAGGAGAAAGAGTGGCATAAATTAATGAATTTAGAGTTCTCTTTTCAGTAAATAACCTGCCAGCAAAATTAGAGTTTAGGGGGGAAGATGTGATGGGTTTTGTCATGTTCTTTTCAGTTCTTGGTAGGTGTCATACTTCTCATTTCAGAAATCTTATGCCTTTTCACTCTATCCAGTGTTTTACTGGTACATCTGCATTGCCTCTCAGACAGCTTTCATTCTAAAAAAAAAATCCATTTAGACAGCCTCTGCCTCAGTCTGGTCTCCCTGTATAGACCAATACTTTACCCCCTTCTGTGGGTCTGTGTATATTATGTAACCAAACTATTCCATTAAAAAGTTGTATGGGTAAAAGGGCAACAGGCCTGGGTTGCCTCCCGTCAAAGTCGATGAATCCATGCAGCAGCAGGCTGAGATAGCTGGGGACAGGGAAAACATTGTTCACAAGATCAACCCATGCTAGAAAATTTCCCATTAATCCTAATTACTGGAAGTGATCCTACAAAGGAGAAACAGGGTTCTGAGTAAATGTGGTGGAAATAGAAGGTAGAGTACACTCTATATTTAGAGAGTATATAATATGTCAAAGAAAACATTTCCATCCCATCACCCACCCCTGTTGCCACTCCAAGGGATTCATTAGGGTTTCTTCTATTCTTTCCAGTGCTTTATGGCGCTAAAACTATACTTTATGCTTGGAATGCCCTAGTCTATTGTCTTTCCTCCATCATTTCATTTCTCAGCATATTATAGTGAAAGAAACATGGTATCTGTAAACGCTGGAGGGCCTTGCCTTGATTCCTGGCTCTCCTTCTTATTATCTGTGTGATCTTGGGTAAATCACTTCACTTCTCTGGGCTTCAGTTCCATTATCTGGAAAAACAAAACAAACCAAGGGGGTTGGATTTTTGGTTAGTCATTTCAGTTGGGCCCCGTGTCCTCATTTGGGGTTTTCATGGCAAAGATATTAGAGTGATTTGTCATTTCCCTCTCCAGCTCATTTTACAAATGAGGAAACTAAAGCAAACAAGGTTAAGTGACTTGCCCAGGGTCACACAACTAGTAAGGGTCTGAGGACAACTTTGAACTCAGGTCTTTCTGACCCCAGGCCCAGGGCTCTATCCACTAGGTAACCTAGCTGCCCCAGGGGTTGGATTAGATGATCTCAAAGATCTCTTCCACTTTTAAATCTATTATCTTAAACTGACTTTTATGGAACCACTGTTACATCCACCTAAGAGACGATCAGAAACCATGCTACTTCCTGTTTCTATACCCAGGCATGAAATCCTGGATGAGGTTCATTGCTGAAGAAGCCTGTCTCTACTGATCATATTTCTCGTGATAGACACACTGGGAAGGTCATATTCATTAAACCCCCATACCAATGTTCCAGGTGCAATGTTATTTTTTGGCTCAAATGCAAGCCAAAAAGAGGGAGTAAGAAAGGAGTACTCAAAGTGCGATATGAGTTGGACATCCAGCAGGTCATTTATTTCCTACAACAAAAACAATGGTAACCATAAAAAGAATCACAGCAGGCATCAAAAGAAAGATTCACAAATAATTCAGTAACTTAGCTTATAGCTACTAGTGCAATTAGCTGAGAGGCTAATGGTTAAGCTGCATTGGAACATAAGACAGTTTGTAGGATGGCTAATTATCCATATTTCCATGTCACTTCTATTTCACACTATCTGAACTATCTACAGGTAAAAACCTGCTAGAGAAAAGCCAAACAGCCGTTCTTTCTGATGCCCTTTCTCTACGATGCAGACGCGTCTCCTCCATTGGGCACCGTCACTCTGATGAACAACATCGCTGCCGCCTTGTTAAGGGGTGATGCTGCCTCTGCAATCATTGACTTCCAGACCTTTTGAAACTCAGAATGTCAACTCCTTAAGGAAAGGAAACATCATTCTAGGCACAGATAGGCCTAAGCAGGGCATGTTCTCATGTCTGCATGAAGTTAGCTGGAAGATAAAGCAGCTGCCCATCCCCTAACTCAACTCTAGTTCCAGTTCAAATAATCCTTATATTTTGAAGACAGAAAAGAAGAAAAAGCCATATACCTGAGTTCTGGCTTAGCAGCCACTCGGGAGATTCTTCATCATCACACAGTTAGAAAACCCTCATTAATGAGGATATATGGACAAAAGTACCTTCCTCCTCACTGTAAGCTCCCAGCTTCCACTTGGAGCTCACTTGGAGCAGGGATGGCATTTAGGTGAGCTCTGTGGGCGTGGGGGTGGGGGTTGGGGTGGGAAGGGCTCAGTTACACTGTATATTTAAAATCAAATCCACCTCAATTATGCTTATGTTTTGATTGTAATAAATCCATTAATTAACTGTAACTTGCCTTTGCTCCTGTCTCCATATATGGCTACCGATATATAGTGGTATCTATTACACAGATATTTTCCCAGTTACATATTCATTATTTCTGAGTTCATTTATCTTGTTCCTTATTAGTTTGGCAGAGTTCTTGAGGGCTAGCACGAAATGCAATGACAACCATATTATATTTATGGTCCCTAGAACATCCCAGGCATTCTGTAGACATTGAATAAAAGCTTATTAATGGAGCTGGAGAGATCAACCATCATATAATTGATGATAATTCAACCATTGTAGAAAGAAAAAAAAACCATGTCTTCCTGGGATCATATGATTTTAGAGCTAGAAGAGACCTTAGACATTGCATAGTCCAATCTCTTTATTTTATACACAAGGAAACTGAGTCTCAGAGAGATTAGGGTTATCTGGGCTGATGTGGGATTTGCTAAAATCTTCTGACTTCTAGTCCCTCCCTCTTTCCACTTTTCTTTCAGTATTCTAATCACTCATCTTCCCTCTAATCTGTTAGAGGTAGCTGGGTTATACTGGGTTACACCCAGAGTCATCTGAGTTCAAACTGGTTTCAGTCACTTACTAGCTATGTAACTGCTGCCTGCCTCAGTTTCCTCAACTGTAAAATAGGATTGTTGTGAGAATCAAATGAAATAATATTAGTAAAATTTAGTAAAGTCCCCAGTAGCTAAGTGGGGCAGTAGATGGAGTGCCAGTCTCAGAGTTAGGAAGACTCATCTCCCTGAATTCTAATCTTACCTCAGACACTTACTAACTGTGTGGCCCTGGGCAGGTCACTTAGTTCTGTTTGCCTTCATTTCTTCATCTGTAAAATGAGCTGGAGAAGGAAATGGCAAACCACTTCAGGATCTCTGCCAAGAAAACTCAGACATGACTGAAAAAAAGACTGAACAACAAAATAAATCAATCCTTCCTTCCTTTTTTCCTTCCTTTCTTTTTTCTTTCCTTCTTTCTTTCCTTCATTCCACCCATCCTTAACTTTGATAGCAGATTAATCTTCCTCATGTTCATATCATTCTGCTTCTCAAGAACTTAAGTAGTTCTCCATCTTCTACCAAATAAATATCAAGCTCCACATAGACTGGCATTCAAGGCCCTCCACAAATGGGCTCTAACCTACTTTCTAAGTTTTATCTCCTTCTACTCCTGTTTTCAGCCAGTGTGCCTCTTGTACCTCAGCTACATCAAGGAGCTGAGAGTTCATTTATTGCAGCAAAGTCAGATAATTAAAAATAATAATTTCCTAGACAATATTGAGAAACAAAGTCGTCCCCTTGTGAAATGTTGGCAACTGAAATGGCCCCTTGCCAGGATAGCGTGGGCGAGGGAGTGAATGTGTGTGTGTGTGTGTGTATGTGTGTGTGTGTGTGTGTTGCCAAATGTGTTTGATGTAAAGAAAACAGTTCTGTAATGGGCAGGGTCTGTGAATGTCTGGCAAACCAGGTGAGGATAAGAAGCTTACTCAGCTCTTCTTGGGAGACAAGGTGAATCTTGCTTCGCACTCAGGACTACTCATCCTCTTCAAGAAAAGTGAGAGCTCAAGTTCAGATACCAAGAATTCTCTGTTCCATGTGGAGTTCCTTTCTTGATTCCTTTGCTGAATCACAGAATGACAAAGCTAGAAAACATCTTAAGAATCATCTGCTCTAACTTTCTTGTCTTATAGACAGCCTGAATGGTAAAGTGAGCTGCTATAATTCATGGTAGCAAGGACTCAAACCCAGGTCACCTGACTACAAGCTGAGAGTTTTCTCCACAATGCCATAATGTTTAGTAATTGATCCAACTTCTTAGAGTTACTCAATCTACTAATTTTCCCCCCTTACAAGTATAAAAGCTGAAAAATCTGAGCACTTGGTTTCTTCTCTTACAAGCTAGTCTCCATCCACGCAATGATCATTCTCCTCGAAGTTTTAGAGATCTGAATTTCCCCAGATCTTCAACTTAATTAGCCATACTTCATTGGTCAAATGATCACGTTGAGCTTTTCATTTCCATATATGTAGGAAAAGAAGGGAAAAGGAACAAGCTTTTATTGAGCCCCTCCTCTACGCCAAGCACTGTGCTAGTTGTAGTCATGTCTGACCCTATTTGGAATTTCCTTGGCAAAGATACTGGAGCAGTTTTCCATTTCCTTCTCCGGCTCATTTTAGAGATGAGGAAACTGAGGCAAGCAGGGTTAAATGACTTGCCCAGGGTCACACAGCTAGTTAGTGTCTGAGGTGGGATTTGAACTCATGAAGATGTCTTCCTGATTCCAAGTCCAGTGCTCAAAACCCTGCACCACCTGGTTGCTCAAACACTGTGCTAAGCACTTCACAAATATTATTTTGTTTGACCCTCAAAACAACCCTGCGGGATAATTGTTATTATTGCCCCATTTTACATTGAAGAAACTGAGGCAGACAGAAGTTAAGTGACTTGCCCATGGTCACACAGCTAATAAGTATTTCATGACATATTTGAACTCAGGTCTTCCTGACTCCAGGCCAGATGCTCTATCCACTGTGCTTCCTGAGAACAATACGAGAACATAGAGGGGGTGCTAATAAATGTTTAACAACTGGTTCTCTGAGAAAAAAATGTACACAAGAAACACTTTTAAGTTTAATCTATATTAGCAGTTTCTCCATCACTTTCTTAGGTCTTGACAATCAACAAAACAGTAAGTTAAGCCCTTATTTGCAGTGTTTGCAGATTTCACACATGTAAAAGCACACACTGAAAATCTAACAATCATCTCAGGAGCTGGTAAGAAGTGCCTCTAACACATTCTAGTACTACCAAACTCATAGAATTACTGTGAGGAAAGCATGTATAAATCTTAAAAATGCAGTAGCAATATAAGTGCCCTTCTTTTTTCTTACCTGTAAAATGGGAGGAGATGGAATAAGAGAAACCAAAAGACCTGGGGCCAAGTCTCACTTCTGATACATCCTCTCTATGTGATCCTGGTGTTCCAGGTAATTCTCTAAAACGATAAATTACAGAGCTATGGGACCTGCATCGGTAAATGGAATTTCCCCTGGGAATTCCCTACACCCAATGAAATCACATAGTGCTTGACATACAGTAGGCACTTAATAAGTGTTTATTGATTGATCTATCTGAAGAAAATTTAAAAAAAACTAAATCAGGATAAAATATTTGTGTTACTTATTACAAAGGGTGGTCAAATTGACTGGCTGTGATTCTTCATTTCCTTACCTGTAAAATGGGGATAATGTGCTTTTTACTGTGTCCTATAAAAGGTTAATGGTCGTACCAATCCTTCCTCAGGGGATTGTTATGGGGCTCAAATGAAGGAGTAAACTGAGTGCTTTGTGAGGATCAAATGCGTGTGTCCATAAGTGATTATTGACTTCATAATGGGGTGGGGAGGGAGAGAGAAAGAATAGGAGCAGATTCCCACATTCCCAGGCACCAGCCAGGCCTGTGATTCACAAACAGCCTCACAGTAAACACTTGGGCATTGTAAAAACTAGGCCTGGAAGCAGGTGAAGCACCTATTTTCTTCAAAGAGGAAGTTTGGGAGATGGCCCTCCAGGAGGGCTATTAACATCCTTGCAGATGTGGATGGACCCTGGAAAGTTCCCCAGCCTTTTATTTTTTCTCCTCTTTCTCATTTTGGTCCTCAGGGCAGCCGCTGAGTTTATTTCTTTTATGAATCTGTGTTTATCTTCCAGCAGGGACCTGAAGGGTCCCTTTGTTTATGCTCTCTGGAGGAAGAACAAAGTTAGAATGCTGTTTATCTTGTGAAGGACAAGGAGGAAGGTTAATGTGTGCAGAGAGTCATACTCCACCATGAAATAAAGAAATAGAATCGAAACTCTTCAGCAAAGCAAGATGAGCAGGGAGGGCCTGGGGATGGGTGCCTGCTGGGGAGAGCTGGGGTTCTTAGGCTGTGATGTAAGAAGGATTTTTGCTATGTGCGAATTGTAGCAAATCTGTTAGTTTCCTGCCAGGGCATTGAATGCCTTTGGCTCAATGTAGGTTTTGGCTCTGGGTAGGTTTGCTGTAAAGGGGCTTTGGGGGTACATAAGTCATTAATATTAGCAAATACTTGATGAATGCCGACCATATGCTGGGAGCATTTTTTTCGTTAAAGCTTAAGTGACCCAAGTGAAATAAAGCAAAGCTCAGAAACTTGCTAAGCCTATAGATGCAATGCCAATGTTCACCAGATCTAGTACCCTGGTCTGTGGCCCTTTCACCCCTCCTGGTTAGGCTTTTTTTGGTTTGTTTTGTTTTTAATGGCATCCCATGACTGGATCCCCAGTGCAGAGATCTGGGTTTGAATTCTGATTCTGATGTCATTAGCGGTTTGGCCATAAACAAATCTTTATCTCCTTAAGTCTTAATTTCCTCTTCATAAGTAAAGACATTAAGACTTGTACTCTCTACTTCATGGGATTATTATGAGGGAATTGCTCTTTAAAACTTAAAGTGAGATGTAAATATAAGTTTTCTATTCTAGCTGTGTGAACCAGGATGAGGCCCTTAACCTCCCTGGAGCCTCAGTTTTCTCAGCTGCAAAATGGTGCTATCACATTTGTACCATTTGCCTCCCACAGATCTTGTGAGAAAAGTGCCTTGTAAGCCCTTAGAGCACCACATCTGTGTGAGTTGTTATTTTTATTAGAGGAGTATAAATGCCTTCTGAGATTTCCTTCTATCTGTTCTGTTTGTATAGAATAACTCAGCTTACTGATGCCTCACCCATTGCTCTGTGCTGTTGAACAGAACTGTTTCTAAATGATTGCTCCCATCCTACATGTTTACAACAGCCCTTTAAAATTGGCAGTAGATCAAACCTTAAAATTTATTTTTTATCTTTGTCCATGTGAGTTACATTAGTAGTTTCCTACCCACCCACCTACCCCACTCCTGTAGGTATGAATAAGCCCTTGCTCCCAAATATACACACAAGAAGCAAGAAAAAGTTTACCTCCTCTAATCATAATGTGTGAACACCCTCCAGAGGTGGGGAACTTTAGGTCTTGAGACCACATGTGGCCCTCTGGGTTCTCAAGTGCAGCCCTTTGACTGAATCCAAACTTCACAGGATAAATCTCCTTAATAAAAGGATTTGTTCTGTAAAACTTGTACTCACTCAAAAGGCCGAACCCAAGGACCTAGAAGACCACATGAGGCCTTAAGGCTGCAGGTTCCCCAACCTTGTTAGACTTTTCTGTTCAATTATTTACTGGCTTCAATTAGTGCCTGAGTCATTTGGCCCCAGAGCAATGGAAAGCTCTAGGGGTGGAGTGAAAGAGTTACTCTCTTTTCAAAAAGTAGCATTTTTGTTATTGCTGCTGTTGTTTTAAAGAAGTGCTTATGTTGTTGGGGTTCTCTTTGCTTGCTCCAATTCTGCCTCAGCAGCAATGTTAGGCATTGGAGAAAGTTGCTGATGAGTGGCAAAAAGAAAGCCACAGTAATCCAGTTAAATTGGCAATGCAATGTGGTCAATTGACTTCTGACAAGGAGTCCCATCTAATCTGAGTCAATAGATCTAGCTTTAGGATTCAGCTCTCTCGACCTGGGGCATATCTAGTTCCCTAGAATTTCACTTTCCTGACTTCTAAAATGAGTGAGTTTGGTATAAATGATTTCTGAGTCTCTTCAAGCTCCGATATTCAATAGCGTAGGGCCAACAACTATGTCAAATATGGTTTTAAATATTCCTTGCAGAAAACTGCTGGCGGGGGGGGGGGGGGGGGGGGGGGGGGGGGGGAGGGGGTGGCTACAGGTGTCATAGAGTTCACTCATACTCTCAAGAGTGAACTGGCTTGTTGTTTGAGAACACTGAGATAGCTACTGTCTTCCCCAGGCATCCATATTTTGAGAAGCCTTTGATTGGGATCCTCCATTTGTCTGTCAAAACTCTCCTGAAGACAATGCCTCTTTGACTTTTTCTCACTGGTGTAATATTTACTTTCCTTCTTAAATCAGCGACTCCTTCCCCCACCCCTTACATTCTCAAGCAGCTCATGTCAGACTGGGCAAGGCCATATAACTGTAAGAGAGAAGCCAAAAACCACAGTAACAAGGAGAAGAAAATGCCACCTGGATGATGGAGAATTAACCAACTACAATGAAACCTGAGTAGCACGGCCGGCCCCTTTCTAAAACTTGGGGAATTGGGGGCTACTTGGCGGAGCATATTTTGATCTTTGCCACAGGTCGTTTTGCTAGACACAACTTGGAAGCTGGATCTGAGGTCCCCAGTGGGCCTTTTTCCAAATGTTCATGAGTTTGTATAGAAACGAGTCTGGGTGGTATGTTGGAGGTGTTGTTAACTCTAAGTCACGGAAGTAGAAGGAAAATACTACTTGGGAGATCAATTTTTTTTTTAAATAGTAGGGCTCCCTAATGATTTTAAAACCCCCAGAGGAAAGATATCCATTTAAGAATATTTTTAATGATTAAATAGAACTTTGGTGGGGCAACTAGGTGGTGCAGTGGATATAGTGCCCAGCCTGTAGTTAGGAAGACTTATCTTCCCGAGTGCAAATCTGGCCTCAGACACTTATTAGCTGTGTGACCCTGGGCAAGTCACTTAACTCTGTTTGCCTCAGCTTCCTCATCCGTAAAATGAGCTGGAGAAGGAAATGGCAAACCACTCCAGTATCTTTGCCAAGAAAACTCCAAATGGAGTCATGAAGAATCGGACATGAATGAAATAACTCAACAACAACAAAAGAACTTTGGGGGTAACTGAGTAATCATCATTCTAACAGCTTCTAATCTGATTATTTTTAGATTCATCCCATTTTAGAGCTAGAAGGGACCTTAGATCACATAGATATTAGAATCTTAATCAGTTTTTGTGTCAGGCACTGTGTTGGCATTGGCATTGGCAGACTAGTGAAGCCCTTCTCAGAATAATGTTTTTAAAAACATGAAATAAAATATGTAAGATTAGAAAGGAAACCAGCTATATTGAAATATAGTTATTAAAATATATACTGTTTAAAGTCCACAAACCCCAGGGTAAGAACCTATGATCTAAATTAACCGTACTGTGTTGTAGAAAAGGCAACTGATGCCAAGAGAGGCAATATGATTTGGGTAAGGTCCCAGAACTAGTGACAGAAAGGAGACTTGAATCCAGACATTTGTCCTATTACCCAGCCCTAGGCACTTTTCCATTTTTTCCCCTTCTGTCACAGATGCCATTCCAAGGAATCCACGCTACATTTCTAGGTCATTCTAGGACCCAGATTTTGAAGAATGAGAAAGAGGGTGATAATATCATCCAGATGTTGGAAAGATGAGTCTGCTTCAGCCATTTAATTGCTACAATAATGAAAGGGGTCACTAAAGGAAAAGTGTGATTAAGGA
The DNA here is from genome assembly GCF_900497805.2 of Vombatus ursinus. Classification (NCBI taxonomy): domain Eukaryota; kingdom Metazoa; phylum Chordata; class Mammalia; order Diprotodontia; family Vombatidae; genus Vombatus; species Vombatus ursinus. Next base: position 37,766,396 of record NW_020955033.1, on the reverse strand, counting down.
TTTTGATCAAAGCAGAAGGTAAGGTTGAGTAGGTTAATGATACTGGTGGGGTCAAGATACTGAGAAACTCCAAGATCAGAAGGATCTACTATTTTGGAACTGTGTGAACTAAATGAGGAACTGGAGGAGTCCTTGTTATTTATGATATTTAATCTTATTTTTACCTCTAGTCCCTTAAAACATTTTTATTGATACATTTTGACATGAAAGATACATCCCAACAAACACACAAAACTCCCACAAAATGCATTTCCTTAAAAACAAGTAAAGCAAAACCAATTAAAAGAATTATTACAATTGGTAGTTTATGCCATTTTCCATTTCTATAATTTATTAAGAAAAAATGTACTGGTACTGTTTTGTACTTGGCCTTTAAAAATCTGGTACAAACATTGGTCATTGTATTTGACCTGAGTTTTATTGCTTTGTAATGTTGCCTTCATCTGTATCGTTATAGGCATGATGTCTTGTCATTTGGACCAATTTACCACAGCTCCAGTCATGAGTTAGCATCCTGTCATGCTGAAGCCCCTCCAACATCCATTTTTTTCCATTTCTTTTACCACCTTTGTTGATTTTATGGGTGTGAAGAAATACTTCAGAGCTGTATTGATTATTTTGCATTTTTCTGATCTTCAGTGATTTTGAATAATTTTTCAAAGGTTAATGGTTAGCTGTATTTCTCCTTTTTCCATATACTCATATTAAGGAGTCTTTCATTGCACAAATCTATGTGTCTCTAGAATCTAGAAGTTAGGCTTCTGTCAGAGATATTCAAAGCCAGTTTTCTCCAACCTCTCTTTTCTCTTTTTATTTTAATTGTTTTGATTGTGTTTGTACAAAAGCTTTTCATTACATAGACTCAATCTTTTCTACTTTTCTACTTGTCCTTTGTGATAGTCTACATGCCATACCTAATTAAGAACTCATTTCCTAGCCACAGCTGGGAAAGATATAAAACTTCACATTTTCTCCCAAATTTCATGGTGTTGATTTTTATATTTATATTGTTTATCCCTTTGGGATTTATTGTTGTAAAAAAAGGGAAAGAACATAGACATGGGGGACATAGCTTCCTAGGGCATTCCATTTCATTATTAGATAACATGGATCCAATTGTTGGGGAAATTTTTCTTGACATGAAGTTTAAATTTGTTACTTTGCCACTTCTGCTCTTTGTTTCTAGTTCTTCCCAATGGGACCAAATATAATAACTGTTATTTCTCTTACGCACAAAAGCATTTCAAATACTTGAAATATTGTTCCTCCCTCCCCCAAGTCTTCTCTTCTCCAGGATAAACATCCCCAGTTCTTTCATATGACATGACCTTCGAGTAAGGGTGGGCTGGAACCAGCTCAAACCAGCTGGTGAGACAGGATTGTTAAATTTTCAGTGTGAGCATTTACACCTTAGAAATGAGTAGAGGCTACAAAACTGAACTTGATTTATTGTTTTGTTCATTATGTAGACTTAATAAAGTGAACAGAAACTGTTAACAATGCAGATTAAACTTATATCTTGCATACATTTTCTTTGTCTTTTTAGAAAGCCAGTTGTTAAACATGTATCAGCATACTGCTGCCCCCAGGTTCTCCACTGTGATGATGGTCCTTCTCTGGATTTTCTCCAGTTTTATAAGCATCATTCCTTTTATGTAAGTGCCTGGAACTGAACATGGTACACTGGTTCTGATTTGATAAGAAGAGAGTACAGCAAGATTTTCACCTCTGGACATCAACTCCTTGAAGACAGAGATTGTCTTTGTTTTTGTATGCACATCCCCAGCACAACATACACATAGCATTTGTTGTTCAGTCATATGTGACTCTCTGTGGCCTTGTATGGGTTTTTCTTGGCAAATATAATGGAATGGTTTGCCATTTCCTTCTCCAGTGGATTAAGACAAGTGGAGGTTGCTACTTGCCCAGGGTCACACAGCTAGTGAGTATCTCAGGGCGGATTTGAACTCAGGTCTTCCTGACTCCAAGCCCAAGGCTCTATCCACTGAGCCACCTTGCTGCCTTTATGCAAGTAGCACAGTATAATAACATATAATCACTTAATAAATGCTTTTTAATTTATTCATGATGATAACAGGCAATGGAGAGAAGGTAGCGGTGGTATACTCATATTACTTCTTTTTTCTTTGCAGAGGAGAAAAAACTTTTCACTGGAGGGAGGGGGGGAAACCTAGACCTAGATCATGTTTTCATTATTTCATTTGCCCCAAGCAGAATTTCTATCCCTTATTCAATCCCTCTCTTTCCCTAATATAACTTAAAAAATAAAGTCCTACCTCTTTTATTGTCCTTTTCCTTCCTGACCAGCCTTAGTTCATTCTGAGATTTAGAAATCCCAGTTTGATTTTACCAAGATCCTGCTCCACTTTGTCTCCAAATTCAATTACCTAATTCATGTTTTAATTTTCTTTATCTAGCCCTAAGATACTTCGCAGCTAATCTGGGCACTTAGCCCTCTCCCTGTTCTATACCTCACCATTGTGGTTTGTGGACCAGATTCAGTTCTGGGAAATGCTGATCTTTAATTAAGGGTGTTACACTCCCTATTCTCCAATTCATTGTCTCATTAACAAGTCCCCAGCCTGGGGATGAGGCTAATTATAGTAAAAGTAAAAGATCAAAAGTCTAAGGTGTTCTTCAAGGGGAGGGGAGAGTAAAAGATATCTAGTGTATTCTGTGACTCAGTTATGGGATACGTGTTTTGTTACTATACATAAAGAAATGCTAACCATAGAAAGAATCAGCACATATTAACAGAAAAATTATAAAATAATTTAGTCATTTAATTCATAAGCTGAATATTTGAGCCTTACCAGAACCTACTGCTAGGTAATTATCCATTTTACACTTCACCTTGGCTTGGCATTGTCCTGACCACATCCAGGCCTTTGTCTGCTGGTAAATCAGTTCAGTGCTCTTATTGGTGGTCTGCTTCTCTGTTGTAGAAGCACAGCTGCTGCATTCCCAGGTCCTATGCATCTTTTAGAACTCATAAGGTCACCAACAGTCCTAGATATGTCCCCCCCATTAGATATATGTTCACCCAAGATCAGGAAAGAACAAACACAAAAGAAGAAAAGGTGGCCATATACTCCACATCATCTCCTGCTGAAAATGTTGAGTCAAACACGGCCAGAAGCAGGCCTCCAAGCTTCCACATGGTTGTCTGGAACCTAGAATTGAGCATTATCCAATGCTATACAAAACATGACATAAATTTGTTGGAGGTAGGGGTGAAAGGACTCTGCTACAGTCATATTTCTTCTTTTTTTTTAAAAATCTAAGCTACTTAATGAGTTCATCACATCAATCCATCACATTGATCTCTTTAGAGAGATTTTTCCTCCTCCTCCTCCTCCTCCTCCTCCTCCTCAGGATTGCTCCTCTCAGAATTTTCTTCTTAAGTGTTTTCTATCAGAGATATAACTAGGAATTCTTCTCCTTAGTGCAGCGTGGACAGATAGAGATGTTAGGGTTTGTGAAGGGGACTGATTGGAGTGGGAAAGAAGACTGTGAAATGTGTACTGAATTTATTGTGGAAGGAATAGGAATATTGTGACTAGGAAGATACAACAACAAGGACCTGGACATGTTAAGAGTACACATTAAAAGGAGAAAAGATACTGTTAGAGGGATGCAGAGTTAAAAAGTATGTTAAATCCTCATGTTGGCCCTGTGTGTCATGGTGGTAGGAGAGAAAGAGAAGCTAGCCTTAGGGTGGTTCCAAGGAATCATTTGTCTTCAGAAGAAAACTATGAGTACCAATAGATAGAAGGGATGTAAGAGCAAGAAATCTGAGATGAAGGAGATTTTATTAACAACACAGGGAGCGTTCCTCAAGGTGGGTGAGGGTAGAGATTTGGAAGGTCTAGGGCCAAGATGGATTGGGATGAGAGTATGGAGAAAGGTAGTAGGAGAAATGAGTTTCAGAGACAGGGGAGGGTAGAAGAAAGCCAGTAGTTGAGGGGAGATAGTGCATTGTGGGAGCTTCAAGGTAACTTCCTTCTCTTTCCCCCATAATGATTTGCACTGGAAGATGATTATACAGAACTAGACCCAGGAATGTCAGTGGCTGATAACACAGCACAGAGAAAGCAATGCCCGTTCATTAGGGAGGAAGTGGTATCTCCCCCGCACTCCCTCCCCAGATGTTGGTACCTCCCAGCTGCCCTATCCTACTAGAGGCTGTTCTTCCTGTTTCTCCTGGGCTGACTTCCCCAGTGGGATTTGATACCATGGGATGCTTCCTAAGACATTTTTTGGAATCTGGACTGTTTGCATAGCAGACTAAATATGGCTTGCCTTTCCTTCTCTATCACAAAGCCTAATGTAAATAGAATCACTAAGTAAATGATATAGGATCAATTTTAATTTCAGTTCCCTTCTTTGATCAATGAGAGATACGTATTTCTCAACAGTAGGGTGCAGTAACACAAGTTTTTTTTCCAGGTAATCCATGGATCCATTTATTGACAGGTATCATGCCCCTGCTAATAAATGTTAGTTTGCTCAGAAAAAAAAATTACAAAACCTAATGTAAAATTGTGCCCTTTTTGTAGCTTAGTGAAGTTGAAGTTCATAAGGAGGCTAATACAGTTAATGAAATCTTATAGTGGGAGCAATATTCTAACCACCATAATAATACCTGTTGTTTTTACTTCACAGGATTATTGTGAAGCTCAAGGTATATATAAATATTTTATAACATATATCTGTACTACCATATATGATACTATATGTTAATATTACATAGTATCATGTTAATATTAATATGTATTTAGTACTACCTAATACATATACACATATCAAAGTATATATGTACACTATGATATGCATTAAATAAGATATATTGAACCTCAGAACAATAATACCGTACAAAATATATTACATATTATGTAACAACATTTATATGATACATTTATATTATTTTATATTGATATATAATACATTTACATGATATGTAAAATATACATGTTGCTTTCCAAACTTAAAGTCCTGTATCACTGCAAGTTGTTCTCATTACTATTCCTATCTGGTAATGATGGGTATATGTAGGCAATTTTCTTCCTTCCTCTTTTTCCTCAATTTAATGTCCCTTAAATTATATTTTTAAGAATCCACATAAATTATGAGAGGAGTCTGGGTGGTATAGTAACAAACACACTGGTCTTAGACTTAAAAGAATTGTTTTTAAGTCTCAGCTCTGACACTTGGTCACAGACCCTGGTCACACAGGGGCAAACACTCTGTGATCCCTAAAGCTCTCTAACAGTGTAAAGGCCTTGGGGAAGAGGATACCTTTTGGCCCAGCCAGAAACAGAGTTGACTGGTCCATTACTTTGTGTTGGGTAGAACATTTCCCAGTTGTTTCCACTTGACTGATTCTGAGCACAGTAGGTATTTAATAAATATCAATGGAACTAAATTGAATTAGTTGAACTACATTATCTCAAAGGTCACTTTTGGTTTTCAATACTATGATTTTATGAGTCATGCTAGATAAAACATGTTATCTTCTAAATACAAAATATTAACTTTCCCAAAAACATGGTTGCCATACCCAGGTAGAAGTTATTTTTAGAAAAATCTATATGTAGATTTATTTACTCAGAATAGAATTCTCTAGTTAATTTTTTTTTACTCATTTTATAATTTAAATCTGTTCTTTGAGGATGTGCAGTCAAAAGAAAATAATTGCTTTTTAAACGAGAAAGCTTTAAGGCAGAGACCAAATCTCAATCTCCAAAGTTTTGTGAAATCCAGAAAATAATAAGGCCTAGAGAATTCAAAAGGGCTCAGGGTCTTTCACCTCAGGGTCACCAATTCAAGCCTGGTCTGGGTTAATCTTAATTCAAAGCTATTATTAGAAGGTGCTGGCTGCTGAGAATGCTCATATGTAGGAAATGAAATCAGGTTCACCAGGTTCCTGGTGTGTGCTTCAAGACAGAATCCTCGGCGCAATCCAATCTGCCACAGCTGTCGCTAATTGACACCCTGATTGGCAGCTCTTACTGAGAAAACCTGAGCTGCATGGACCAGGGAACCAAACTTCTCCTTAGCCCCCTTGGTGGGAAAGCCCTGAGGTCAATACTGAGGCCTGCTGGCAAATATGGACTCAATTCCACTGTCACTCTCCACCACTGCTCAGGTCTGAGAGTCAATAGAACCTCGTCATTCAGACACTGGACCAGCCTCTTTGTTTTCTATGGAGAATATTTCATGCATTTACAGCTGACTCTCCATGGATTGATGAATCTGCAGTCCTAGAAAACATTTTACAGCTCTTCATGTCAAATGTGCTATAGAATTTATTAGGTAGTTGCCCTAAAACAATTAATCATGATTAACTTGATGATTTCAGAACATAATGGGATAGATCATGACATGATAGCTTCTGGTGATCCTTTTCACTATATTCCCAGTATAGCATTTGAAATACCAGTGAGTTTTGAAGAGAAAGGCCTATCTAGAAGCTGCTGGTAAGTCCCCTCCCTTCCTGGGGTTCAAGTCATGAACCTTCCCATGAGTACCCTCTCCCTATACTTCTTGACCAACTCTATCATCTACATTCCCTCTATCCCGGGGTGATCCAGGAGCATTGAGTGAAGAAAAAAACTCCATACTACAAAATGTTGCCCTATACTAAGAACTTCAAAATCTTCAGGGGATATTATATAAATCCAAGGGATTCATATGATTAAAAATAGGAAAAAGCATATCTAGACAGAACAAGGCATGATTATTAGAAATATTAGCTGAAACAGTTATTAGAAATATTAGCTATAGGGGCAGTTAGGTGGTAAAGTGAATAGAGTACCAGCCCTGGAGTCAGGAGGACCTGAGTTCAAATATGACCTCAGACACATGACAATAGCTGCGTGATGCTAGGCAAGTCACTTAACCCTGACTGCCTTACCAAAATTTATATATATATATATATATATATTAGCTGTAGTTCAATGGCATAGTGAAAAAAGGACCTCCTTTTGGCCACTCCCACCTCCAACATTTACTATTTTGTGACAATGGACAAATCAGTCCTCCTGTCTAAGTCTTAATTTCCTCATTTGTATAATTTGGTAGTAATATTTACTCTGCCTATATCACAGGGTTGCTTTATGGAAAGTGCTTTGTAAGCCTTAAGATATCATATAAATGTCAATTATTATGACTCTGCTGGTATAAAATAAGGCAGTTAAGTGGCACAGTGAATAAAGCCCAGCATCTACAACCAAGAAGACCTAAGTTCAAATCCAGCCTCAGACACTTACTAGCTATGTGACCCTGGGCAAGTTGTTTTACCTCTACCTGCCTCAGTTTCTTCCTTTGTAAAATGGGGATAATAAGAGTATCTACCTCTCAGGGTTATTGCAAGAATCAAATAAGATAATATGTGCAAGGTGCTTTGTAAAACTTAAAGTACTATATAAATATTATTATTATTATTAATAATGAATAGGGGAAGCATCTGTCTTCTATAGTAGGTTGAGGTCTGGCCCCAGAGTCAGTGAGCCCTAAGCAAGCATTGATATACTACATTTTGCATCCTTATAGGGAACTCTGGAATCACTGAGATCATAAATTAACTTAAACATTATTCTCCCATGGGGACAGATAGGTGGCACAGTGGATTTATGGTCAAGAAGACTTGAGCTTCAAACACTTACTAGCTGTGTGACCTTGGGCAAGTCACTTAACCCTGTTTGCCTCAGTTTCTTCATCTGTAAAATGAGCTGGAGAAGGAAATGGCAAACCACTCCAGTATGCTTGCCAAGAAAACCCCCAAAGGTGTTCTCATGAAGATTTGGACATGACTGAAACAACTGAACAACAAATTTTCCCCCTATAAATTATATTACTTACAATAGCCTTGACAAGATATATTGTAAAGAGCCCTGAACTTAAAGTCAGAAGATCCTGGTGTGAATCCTGACTCTGACACCCACTAGCTACGTGACTATGGGCAAGTGACTTAACCTTTTAAAACCTTAGTTTCTTTATCTATTAAATTATTTTTGCCAGGGCCTGTGATTTCATTGACATAGGGAACTCCTAGTATGGAAACCCTCTCCACCAATGCAGATAACAGCTCGTCTGTAACTTCTAATCTCAGGGAACTTCTTGGGACATTGAGAGGGAAAGTGATGTGCCTATGGATTCATAGCTAGTATGTGTCTGTGTCTTAGTGATTGTAGTTGATTTTTATGTACTGCTTTCAGATGAGCAGAGCTCTTTATACATTGCACTGTGAGATTCTACCCTGTAGGGCAGGCAATAAAGCAGAGTTCTTAACTTTTTCTTTTCCTTTGGAGGCAATCAGGGCTAAGTGACTTGCCCAGGGTCACACAACTAGTAAGTGTCTGAGGCTAAATTTGAACTCAGGTCCTCCTGATTCTAGGGCTGGTGCTCTTTCTACCACCTAGCTGCCCCTAGTTCTTACCCTCCGTTGTGTCATGGATCCCTTGGGTAGTTTGGTGAAGCCTGTGGACTCATATCAGAGAATGTTTTTAAATGAAGAAAATAAAATGCATAGGATTACAAAATAATTCAATTATATTGAAATACAGTAATGAAAATATTTATTTAAAAAAAAAGAAATTTGAGGATCGCAAGTTAATATCCCCTACAATACAAGTATCATCTCCACTTTGCAGATAAGGAAAATTTGGCTTCCCAAATAGTTTTGAGTTCATGCATTCTAAGTTGAAGGCCCAGGCTCCTTCCACTTCATCCCCAAATACCTCTTTAAGCCACTCTTATTCTTATTCTTTTAAAAAGCCCACTGAATTCAGACTGTTGTAAGAGTAGGTTTCTGGGTGCACTTCATGGAAGGTATGCCTCCTCTCAGACCCCAGGCAAGCTGGGGCAACCCAAGCCTTCTCTTTCACCTTGAAGGCAATTTGAAAACAACCTTTCCCTGAAGTTTGGAGTTAAAGGGTCCTAGCTCTACTTAACTGAATCTATCTTTAATAAGGGAGAAAGGAAGGTCAAGGCTGGGAGTGGAGCCAAGATGGTAGAGGGAAAGCAGTGACTGTCTTGAGCTCTCTCCCAAAGCCCTCCAAATACCTAAAAAAGTGGCTGTAAACAAATTCTAAAGCAGCAGAACCCACAAAAAGACAGAGTGAAACAAATTTCCAACCAAAGACAGCCTGGATGGTTGATCAGAAAGGTATATCATGCCTAGCGGGAAGAGGAGTGCAGTTCTGCGTGAGCACGCAGGCCTCAGAACACTGAATCGCGGGCAGCTGTGGCAGTTTCCAGACTTCTCAACCCACGAACTCCAAAGACAACTTAGAAGGTCAGTGGGAAAAGTCTGTGACTACAGTGAGAGAGGAGCTAGGTCTCAGCTGCAAGTCTCGAGCGTGGCCCGGGGACATGGCTGTTTCCTCAGCTTCCAGCCCACAGACTGAGGGGGAATTGAGTGGCTGATCAGAGGGGGATTGCAGGAATCTCTTTGCCAGGGCTGAGGCAGGAATCTCTTGCTTTACTGGTGCTTGGATCTGGGTCACACTTCTGAGGGGCAGTCCTGGGGCAAGGAGGAACGCTGATGTGGTGGAGCTTGTTGTGGTGATGGAGAGAAAACACCTTGCCCCTTATCATACCACCTTGGAAGAACTGAAAATTTATAGGTCCCTAGAAGTACCTCTGAAAACAGCGGTACAAACCCCCGAAACTTGGGACAGTACACTCTTCACATTGGAAGCAGCCTTTTACCTTAACAAAGAGTTTAAAACTCAAGTAATTGGCCGGGATCATGAGTAGGCAGTGCAAAAAGAGTCAGACTATATTATCTTACTTTGGTGACAAAGAAGATCAAAACATACAACCAGAAGAAGACAACAAAGTCAAAGCTCCTACATCCAAAGCCTCCAAGAAAAATATGAATCAGTCCCACGCCTTGGAAGAGCTCAAAAGGGATTTTGAGAAGCAAGTAAGAGAAGTAGAGGAAAAACTGGGAAGAGAAATGAGAGTGATGCAAGAAAATCATGAAAAACAAGTCAACAGCTTGCTAAAGGAGACCCAAAAAAATACTGAAGAAAATAACAACTTAAAAAATAGCCTAACCCAAATGGCAAAAGAAGTCCAAAAAGCCAATGAGGAGAACAATGCCCTAAAAAGCAAAATTGGCCAAATGGAAAAGGAAGTCCAAAAGATCACTGAAGAAAATACTTCCTTAAAAATTAGAATAGAGCAATTGGAAGCTAGCAACTTTATGAGAAATCAAGATGCTGTAAAACAAATCCAAAAGAATGAAAAATTAGAAAACAATGTGAAATATCTCATTGGAAAAACAACTGACCTGGAAAATAGATCCAGGAGAGAGAATTTAAAAATTATCGGACTATCTGAAAGCCATGGTCAAAAAAAGAGCCTAGACATCATCTTTCAAGAAATTATCAAGGGAAACTGCCCTGATATTTTAGAACCAGAGGGCAAAATGGAAATTGAAAGAATCCACCGATTTCCTCCTGAAAGAGATCCCCAAAGGAAAACTCCCAGGAATATTGTAGCCAAATTCCAGAGTTCCCAGGTCAAGGAGAAAATATTACAAGCAGCCAGAAAGAAACAATTCAAGTACTGTGGAAACACAATCAGGATAACACAAGATTTAGCTGCTTCTACATTAAGGGACTACAGGACATGGAATATAATATTCTGGAGGGCAAAGGAGATAGGATTACAACCAAGAATCACCTACCCAGCAAAACTGAGTATAATCCTGCAGGGGGAAAAATGGACATTCAGTGAAATAGAGGACTTTCAAGTATTCTTGATGAAAAGACCAGAGATGAATAGAAAATTTGATTTTCAAATATAAGACTCGAGTGAAACATGAAGAGGTAAACAGGAAAGAGAAAATCATAAGGCACTTATTAAGGTTGAACTGTTTACATTCCTGCATGGAAAGAAGATATTTGTAACTCATGAGACCTTTGCCAGTGTTACGGTAGTTGGAGGGGAAAAAATTATATGTTTGTATATATAGATATAGATAGATAGAGGGCACAGGGTGAGTTGAAAATGAAGGGGTCATATCTGGAGAATAAAATTAAGGGGTGAGAGAGGAATATTCTAGGAGAAGGAGAAAGGAAGAGGTAGAATGGGGTAAATTATCCCACAAAAAAAAAAAAAACAGAAAAGAAAAGGCTCTTACAGTGGAGGGGAAACGGGAAGGTGGGAATGGGAGGGAAGGTGAGAGGGAATGAGTGAATCTTATTCTCATAGGATTTGACTTAAGGAGGGAATAACATACACACTCAATTGGGTGTGGAAATCTGTCTTACCCTACAGGAAAATGGAGAGGAAGCGGACAAGAGAGTTAGGGGATGATAGAGAGGAGGGCAGATTGGGAAAGGGGGTAATCAGAAGCAAATACTTCTGAGGAGGGACAGGGTCAAAAGCAAGAATAGAATAAATGGGTGGGTGGGATAGGATTAAGGGAAATAGAGTTAGTTTTTCACAGCATGTCTACTATGGAAGTGTTTTGCATAACTGTACATATATAACCTATATTTAGTTGCTTGCCTTATCGATGAGGATGGGTGGGGAGGGAGGAAGGGAGAAAATTTGGAACCCAAAGTTTTAAAAACACATGTTTAAAAAGAAGTTTTCACATGCAACTGGGAAATAAGAAATACAGGAAATGGGGTACAGAAATCCATCCTGCCCTACAGGAAAATTGAAGGGGAAGGGGATAAGAGAAGGGGGGGAGAGATAGAAGGGAAGGCAGACTAGGGGAAGGGGTATTTAGAACGCATGCCGTCTTGGGGTGGGGGGAAGGGCGAGATGGAGTGAAAATTTGGAACTCAAAATCTTGTGGAAGTAAATGTTGAAAACAAAAAAAAATAAAAATTAACAAAAAATTAAAAAATAAAAAAAATAAAAAAAAATAAATTGCTCAAGGCTGAGGGTAGTCTGTGTATAAAGATAGTTTCTCTGTCCGAGGGTGACATGATGTCACTCTCCTGTCAGCATCTCATTATAGTATTCATTTTCTTGAACACCTGCTCTTCAAAGAGCATATAAACTATGAGCCTACTGCCATTAGGGGTCTTTGGTCTAAGAGAGATGGTCAAATGACCATCCTTTTTAATAAATGTGTTGGCCCTATTAATAAAATTATTAAATTACAAAAAAAAAAGAAAGGAAGGGAGGAAGAGGAGGTAGAAAAGAAGTCAATCAACTAGTATTTACTATGTGCCAGGCATTGTATAAAGGAAGAAAGGGAGGAAAGAGAAGAGGAAATAAAAGAAGAAAGGAAGAACAACAATTCACCTAATATTAACTTTTTTGGGGGCCAAACAGGGTTAAATGATTTGCTCAGGGCCACACAGCTGTGAATGTCTAAGGTCAAATTTGAACTCAGGTCCTTCTGACTCTAGGGCTGGTGCTCTATCCACATATTAACTTTTTTAAGCAATATATTTCCTCTCTCTGTCTCTGTCTCTGTCACTCATCTGTCTCTGTCTCTGTTTCTCTATCTCATGTGTCTGTCTCTCTGTGTCTCTGTCATTCTCTGTGTCTGTCTCTGTGTCTCTGTGTGTCTGTCTCTGCCTCTGTCTTTCTCTGTCTCTGTCTCTCTGTCTCTGTTTCTGTCTCTGTCACTACGTATCTGTCTCTGTCTCTCTGTGTCTCTCTGTCTCTCTGTCTCTGTCTCTGTCTCTCTCTCTCTCTCTGTGTCTCTCTGTCTCTCTCTTTCTCTCTCCTCCTCCCCCCTTCCTGCCCTTCACCACCTCTTTCAAATAATTTTAGCCACAGCAGGGCTAATGGCCAATTTCTCTTCTAAGGTTCTCTTGTGTGAGGCTCCTCCACATGCATATAGAAAGCCTCCATCAAAGCAGACAGTGCCGTGATTGAGCTTCAGGGCTCACTGTGTGAACTGGCAGAGGCTGAGCGCTCCCAGGGAAATTCTGCAGACCTCTGCCAAGCTGCCCAGACGAGGGCCTGAATCATGCCGTTGCCCCTAGCATCAGAATGGCCTCAAACGCATAAAGAGGGGTAAACACATTCAGTTGGTAATGAGTAGGACTGGGGAGAATCTCGTTCTCCCTCTGCTAAATCTGATTTTCTACCCTCCCCTAACCCCCTCTCCTTTTGTGTGTGTGTGTGTGTGTGTGTGTGTGTGTGTGTGTGTGCGCGTGTGTGTGTGTGTTTGTGTGTATGTGTGTATGTGTGTGTGTATTTTCTTTTCTCCACTGGCAACCCCAGCAATCATCCCTATCTGGTTTTCAGTAAGTCAGTCTTAATGCAATCACTTTGCAAGTAATATTAAGAGCATCCTTCTCTTATCAGATATATCTAGTGCCTGATAAGCATAGGTGGCAATCACTGGAACGCTTATATAAATACACTGAAGTGATAATAACTAGCATTTAAATAGGCTTTAACACTTTTACATATGTTATTTCACTTGATTCTCACAGTCCAACAAGGTAGCTGTTATTATTTTCCTGATTTTATAGATAAAGAAACTGAGGCTGAGAAAGGTCAAGTGAATCGCCTAGGGTCACACAGCTAGTAAATGTCTAAGGCTGGATTTGAACTTTTTGTTGTTGTTCAGAAGTGTTAATCTCATCGGGGGTTTTCTTGGTAAAGATATTGGAGTGGTTTGCCATTTCCTTCTCCAGCTCATTTTATAGATGAAGGAACTGAGACGAACAGGGTTAAGTGACTTGCCCAGGGTCACACAGCTAGTAAGTGTCTGAGGCCAGATTTGAACTCGGGAAGATGAGTCTTCCTGACTTCAGGCCTGGTACTCTATCCACTGTACCACCTAGCTGCCTCAGATTTGAACCTAGGTCTATCTTAATTCCAAGTCCAGAACTCTGTCTACCATACCAGTTACCTGACTATAGATAAATGATACAGATATAGACCTAGGCACAAACATAGACATAGACACCAACACAGACATAGATGTAGATAGATATCTATATACATACATATATACATTTACACAAAATCTATTTTCACCTCAAGTTGTCATTAGAATAATAGAATTTAAAGCAAGAGGCATAGAGATCACCTAATTCAGTTATTTTATAGATAAGGAAACTTCCTTCTCCAAGGGAGAGGTGACTTACCAAAGACTAGGCAGTGAGTTAAGTAGCAGAGGCCAGACTCCAACCCCAATCCTTTGACTCTTAATCCAATGTCCTTGCCATGACATCACATATAGAGATGTTTTATACGTGGTGATGTCATCTGTGAGGATAACATTGAATGGATTTGCCCTTTAGAATTTTTCCCTTCTACTCCCTGCAGACATCAAGGAGACTGGCAGTTTGGCCTAATGATTAGAGCCTTAGCTGGAAGGTCTGTTCTTGACTGAAGCCCTGGTGGACTCTGAGAATCATCGTAGCTCGGAGGTCACTTCGTGACTGTACTTGACTTTCTTTACTAACAAAATGCATCGCTTTATTTTTTGCTATTTTGATGGATTTAACCTTTATGTTATAAAGACAAGACAATATCAAGTTTGAGAAGAAATGAAGAAAGATGTCTTGCAAATGTTTCATGCAATAGTTCTGATTATGAAGAATTCCTTATTACTATCCTTATAAGAATCACAGAATCTTTGCTATAGGGAATCCCAGAACTCAAACATCAAATTGGCAATGCTACCAAAAAGTTGGGAACCTCAACCATGTTCTATTTCTCTTCAATTAGAGTAGCTACTTTTTATGAGTTTCCTACAAGTTTAAGGTCTGACATTTTTTAGGGTTAGTATACATATGTATATATATACATATATATGAAATAAGCAACTTTCATTTATTTTACACGTTATGCTTGCTATGCTACATACGTCAAGCAAGTAAAATATATATTAAGCAAAATTATTTATTAATTTTCTTTTTTTTGCAATTGTATAACATACTAAATTTTATGACATACATTTTGGGAAAATCACTGCTCTAGTACAATGTGGTATTATTACTTGAATGTGTAATGTATGTGGTTAAATCATTCAGCATGCTTACATTTGTGTTATGTTTTAAAGTATTTTAATGTAATGAACTGTTCTTGGGGCATACATCATTCACGCTCTGCCCTTCTACCCCCGTGTACCCAAAACTCCCGAACAAACGAAAACAAGCTAGATTTGAGGTTAGATGAAAATTGACCTTCTTTCCTCTCTGATTTCACATAAAGACAAGCACATCTTTTAACCCTTTAATCCTGTATCATTTTAGATCTGAACCTCAGCAAATTATCTCAGAAAACTGTTGTGCCTCTCCCTTCTCCCACTTTATGCCTACACTAGCAGCACACTAGCTATTCAGCTCTCCTTGATTGATTCACCAAAGCAGGGTCCACCAGACTTTTCACTGGCAGTAGTCTTGCATTCCCTATTCTAGGGATAGCTCTGAGGACAAAGACAAATTTTTCCCTCTTCCCAATTTGGCAGGTGGTCTCTACCATCAGACAAATGCCACTCCCATTCGCTGTTAAAGATGAGGGCCAGCCTCTCCATGAGATCATGTTTCACTTCTCTTCAGCTCTATTTGAGACTTCCATTTCTTCAGATGGCCATGCTGTATGGGTTTTTGTTAGACATATCCATTCAGTTTTCTAAAATTGTCCAGACACACGTGGTCCCAAATGGGTGCCTTCACGCTTGAAAAAGCAGAGCAAGGGGCAACTAGGTGGCACAGTGGATAGAGCAGCGGCCCTGGAGTCAGGAGGACCTGAGTTCAAATCTAACCTCAGACACATGACACTTGTTAGCTGTGTGACCCTGAGTAAGTCACTTAACCCCATTGCTTAGCCAAAAAAGAAAAAAAAAGCAGAGCAAATTGGTTTGCAGTATATGTAAGCTTTGGATGGAAGCACCTTCTTTTTTATTTTGACCAGGTAGTTTTCCTGATAAATATTGAACTTTAGGGTCCCTACCTCCCTTAATTTTCACATTCTATCATGCACTTGGTTCCCATGAGATGAAGGGTCCACTTTGAACTGAAGACAACCTAAGATCTCAAATTCCTTTGTCAGTAATCATAGGTAGGCAAGTCAAACTTGGAGCTGAACTCTGAGTGCACTTTGTACTGAGTGAAGGTGCTGTCAAACTTGGAATGAAAATGTCCTAACATATTTACACAGTGGGTTTTTTTTTTCCTTCTTGCTTTTCATTTGAAATGGATGCCTTTTGCATTTGGTCTTACATTTCTTATAAAAGATCAGCCTTGGCTTGGGAGAAAGAACCATATAATTATCTTCTGTAAAAATAGTTGACTTTGAAAAGTGCCTGTTCCTTGGGAAGTCGACTGATCAAATGAAAAACTTTATATTCTGCCTTTCCAGGTTATAGCGGCCAAGTTTCTCAGTTTATGTTTTATTGTACTTTTTGTTGAGCTAAACGTTGTAATATAGATTTCGGTGTGAAAATCCAAGTGTTAGTTGATTTTGGATCTGGAGAATTGACTAAGGTATAACAACAACTTAAATTTAACTGGACAACTGAAATTGGGGGAGGTCAATCCCTATACTCTTTCAATGCTCAACTCAAGCACCACTTCCTACAGGGTTGTTCCTGATCTCTCCCCCTCCCTTTGTTAGTGTTCTCTTTTTCCCTGAAACGATTTTGTATTTATTTTGTATATTTATTTAACCATATATGTATGTGTGGGTATATACACATACATATGAAAACATAACTGTACACACATATATATATACATGCATGTGTCTGTGTTTTTTCCTAGAATGCGAGTTCCTTGAAGGCAGGAACTGCTTTATTTTTATCTTTTTAAAAAATCTTTTTATTCCCAGCACGTAGCACAAAGCCCAATACATAGTAGGTGCTAATAAATTACTAATGAATAAATGAATGGTAGATACAAGATTAAGAAAAAACAAAAACAAACAAAAAACCGTAGTGGACTGAAAACCATTGCAAGCTAAATTTTCCTCTGACATAAGTAATATTTTCACATCAATTATATTTACATAGAATATTGGAATTTCATAGCTAATAGGGACCTTAAAAATAATCTGACCCACTCCATGTTTTTCAGATGAAGAAAGAGAGGCCCAAAGAAAAAGTAACTTACCCAAGGACACATCATTAGTCAATGGCAGAGGCAGGATCAGAATCTAATTCCTCTACTTCATCATTCAATGAGTGCCCTTTACATTATACGAAGTAACTAAAAATCTAAAATAACTAGGAAACTAACTGTGATATCTCCAAACATACACTATAGATGATGCATAGAATTTTAGTGTATGAATGTACATGCAACATGGATTATGTGGTTTAGTTTCAATACTTTCAAAACCTGTAATCTCATAAATATGCCTACTTACTGCACTGGTACAGATTACAACATAGCCTTGCCATTTTATATTGTGTAATTCTTGTCCATGTCCTTCCATAAATCCTCCATGGTGGATCTTCTCATCATAGTGAAGGTATTCTTCTAGGTCATCTCAGTTCAATAATTATTTAGTAACTATTTACTGCATACCAGGCCCTGAGCTAAGCACTAGAAATACAATTCAAGATCTCTTAAATATTTGTAGATACCAGTGTAAAACTTGGGCTGTTCATCTGTCATCCCCCTATCTCACCTCCTTTCAGTCATATCTGTGTCTGTTAATATATTTTAGACTTCTTGTATACAGGATGTTGTTAGTAATAGGCTATAGTCCGCTTTGGACCACCATCTATCTATCCATTACTCTGCTCATCACTTATAATTTTGATTCTTAGGTAATCATCACCTTTTATAATTTGCTACCATCTAGCTTTGGGGAAGAATATTGATTTTGGAAAGATCGCATTGACTAGGGATAGGCATGGGGATTGGTGTAGGAAACTTTCAGGGTAAGGAAACTCCTTCCACCAATGCCGGTTGGTACCTTCTTTGCAATTTATAGTCTTAGAGTGTTGCCATTGAGAGGTTGAGAATTGCCTAGGAAGTGTTGGACAGCTATATGTGTCAGAGACAGGTCTTGAGCCCAGATCTTCCTGGCTTTGAGGCCAGCTCTGTATCCACAGGGACCTTGAATTCCTCTCTGTTTGGAAAAGCAGAACAGACATAATGTATTTCGTGTAATATGTCAGTTCCACCTTGGTTTCTTTACCTGCCTGTAAAAAGCAAAGAGCTCATGTAGGCTTATCAGACAATCTCTATATCCTGGTTCTTTTTGGGTGCTGCTGAATTAATTGATGGACAAAACTGTTACTATGTAAGCATTGGCTTTGGAGTCAAAAGAGCTGGCTTCAAATTCTAGCTCTGCTGTTTTGTCATCATGGGCTTCAGGGTGTCATCTGATAAATGAAAGGGTTAGATTAACGATATCTAGGTCCACTTCTAATACTGAGTCCGTATATATGCAGAAAATAATGTTTTGGCGGAACCAATTGGTAGTAGAAGGAACTCCACCTATACCATTATTTCTCTTCCTTTTGAAATGGTTGAATAGTACTTGGTTTCTTTAAATTGTTAAAAATGGTGAAAATTGTAGAAAAAGGTCACTCAGTCAAGCACAAATTGTGATATGCAAAGATACCTATTAAAGCCCTGAGGAAATGCTTTAAATGACCCCAAATAGTAATGAATACCCACTGACCAATGGTTGATTTTCTACCCCAATTAATAAATAAACACATGTTTATTGATCACCTACTATAGTAATTTGCAAGGCATTTCAGGAACTACAGATAAAAATGTTAACTTCTTTAGACTTTCCTCCACCATTTCATCTGAATTGCTCCTTTGCTCCTCTCACAATCTACCTAAATGGAAGAGAAACTTTGTTTTGAGAAGGAGAAGGGGATTGGGTTATTAGATAAGCAAAGTGAACCTGAATGACTGAAAAGGGGAGTCTAGATTTTAAGTGAGGCAATATAGGTTATTCTAGATTCTTGACCACAGAGTGACCTGTTGAAAATCTAACATGCTTAGCTTAATTCACACTTGGAAGGATATTTTTCTTTTAAAAGAAGAAACCTGGAAAAAAGAATGCTTAACCTAGAAGGTATAAGAAGATGAGACTGGCAGGAGTATGCTGTGCAGGTTGAAGGAAGACTTGAAGTGATAAGACCCCAGCCTAAGGTGGCGACAGTGTGAATGGGGAGAAAGGCATCAGAGAAACAATTTGAAGGAGAAATCACAGGGAGTTGATGACAGACTGGAAATAATAATTATAGCTGACATTTCTATCATTCTTTAAAGTTCACAAAGTCTTCTACGTATATAACAACACAGAAACATAACTGGGCCCAGAAGGACTAGTCTACTTGCCCTCTCCTTATAAAGGAGCTCCTAGCTCTGGACCTGTGAATACAGACCAGGTGTAGCCCTCAAACAGAGAGGTCAAACTCTTTAAGCCCCAACCTGGGAGCCCCAGGATCAATCACTTAAAGGTTAGGTTTGCATCTTGCCTGGGGTCTCCCAAAAAGGGGAGGAAGAGAAAAGACTCAATGTACAATGTAAATCAGGTAAAGAACAGCTAATTATTCCTTCCACACAAAGGAAATATTTAAAACGCTAAAGATTCCCCAAAATAGACAAAACCTTGAACATGTAACTTATACCTACTACTGCACTTTCTCAGAAGGTTAGACATCAAAATACAACACATTTAGTGAGACCATTGAATCAGCATTTCACCTTCAACTGAGTTCTACACCATCTCTCTCAAGGTGCTTATCTTCTGCCAAGCCAGGCCAGGGGTTGGGCTCCCCCTGATATTGGTGATTATCTCTTCCTAGAAGCATCATAATACCTGCAGGGTGCACCTCCCATAATGTAGCCAGCAACAAGTGAGGTATCCAGAAGCAAAGGACCCAACCTCCCCAACTCACAAGGTTAACTTGAAGACTAGAAATGTCCATCTCAGGATCGCTGTTCATTCACCTATTCAGGGAAGAAAAGGCAAAGTGAAGAAGCAACCTAAGGCCCAGGCTCAAGCCAGACTAGCTAAGCTCCTGCTTTAAGTATGATATTGGGAAAATGAGCTATCGTTTCTGCTAGGGTGCATGAGTCTCATGAGAAGAAACAGACAGACATAGAAGGAGAGGAGGAAGGGTAGGGAAGGGGAGGAAGGGGAGGAGAGGAGAGAAAAGGGGAGGGGAGAGAAAAATAACAGAGAGCAGAGAGAGGGAGAGAGAGAGAGAGGTGCCATATGTTCTGGAGATAGGAAAGAATGAAGTACTTGGAGGCTATCATTCCTTTTAGGGTCTACTGAGTGGAGGGCTCTTCCTGGCTTACTGGACCCTCTTACAGACATCATGGAGGACCAAGCGATCATTTAGGATTGTTACATCATCCCCAAAAGGCCAGAACCTTGCATGCAAGCCAAAACACACATGAGCTACCACAACTGGCTGAGGATCCCACCTGTTTCCTCCCCATTAGGCATAGATTATATTACTTTAGCTTCAAAGCATCCTGTGAGGTAAGTACAGCAGGCATTATATCTCTTGTTTTATAGAAAGGTAGTGTGGCTTAATGGGTAGATGGAAGTAGATAACCAGGAAGACCTAGGTAAAGCCCTGACTCTGACACATCCTGGTCAACTCTTGGTGCTTTAGGCAATGTTCTAAAACTATAAATTGCAGAGAAGGTGCCAACATAAATTGATAAAGGGAGTTTCCTCACTTGGGAGTTCTCTCTACCAAAGGCATCTAAGTTCCAATCCCTATCCCCTCTTTTATAGATGAGGAAACTAATGCTCAATGACTTGCCTATGGTCCCAACAGCTGCTGTTAAAGACAGGATCTGAACCCAGATCTTCATAACTCCAAGTTCAACATTCTAGTTACTGGAATCTTCCTTCCTTCTGTACATATGACAACCAATTTAATTCTCCAAATATGTGTTAAACACTCACTCTGTATGAGTGATTCAGATACCCACGGTAAGACCTTTGTCATTTCCACTTGGCTCTGTTCAGTTCGGTCTGCGTGATTCCTCTATTACACTTGCTTGACTACAACTTGTCCTGACTCCACAATCTGCACATCAGATTGCAACCACATCGACACTTGGGGGTGTCCAGGAGATTTCTGACACTACATACATTTTGCTAATAATGTGTGTTGTGTAAAATGACACCTGATGTAATATGCTTGGAGGGGAAAATAGGTAGGGCATAGGAGCAGGAGATAAATCCTGATCAGAAGAAGCTGGGACAACATCCAGGACAATCCGTCCTCTATAAGATGAAAGATACGTGTGTCATACATTTCAAAAGAATGCTCAGTCTGCCCCAGCAGCTTCCTAGTGTCTGTCCCAAATCCTTTCCCCTCCTCTCCCCCAACCTACCTTTCTTTGCTGCAGAGGATCAAGAGACACAGATGGGAGTGATACTGAGAAATCCTGTTTCATCAGGGAGGAAAACTTGCTGAGGATGTCAAAGCATCCCTGCCCCCTTTCATTGGCACATCTAATATGAGAGAGTACATGAGCTGCTCACACGCTATCAGCTGGGACCATTGATCAAGGTTTCCATGTAACTGGAACTGTTTTATTGTGTCCTATGGAACAGTACAAATGCCCCAGGCTCTCCTGGCATGATGGGCCTGTGTACTTGACATTTTCCTTGTTGTTTCTTCTTTTAGGCACAGGGTTCACAGTTCCCTCTGCAAAGCCAGCTGGGTGGGTGGGTGGGTTCCTATAAAAGTATTGGGCAGTTGCCAGGGACTGTGGGTCATGTATGGCTATTCTGTTCTCCTCTCTGAAGTCTCAAAAGGTGGCAGAAGTATGTGTTGTTTCACAGGCCATTAAACATGACTCATTACTCTCTGGAGTAGTGTCAATAATTCTGATTAGGAGACAGGTATGCTTTGCAAAAAAAGCCATCTCTCATTTGCTCTCCTAGCTCTACTTCTGACTTCAACACTGCCTTAGCTGGCTTCTTACTCTGGAAATTTCCTCACCCCCTGAAGCCTTCTCACCCTGGAACATCCCTCTGCCCAGGAGCCCCCTACTCTCCTTGATAATTTCCTCCCAAAATCTCTATTCTGAAGGCCCAAGCCTTCATTCTTCTTTTGACTCTGATTCTGACTCTCCAGACTTCTCCAACATGTTCTCCCATAAGTTTTTCCCTACCCGTACCCTGACCTCTCCTCCAGCTCCTTTCTATGTGTTGTCTTTCCTCCATTACAATGTAAGTTCCTTAAGCCCAGAGACTCTTTTTTTTTTGCTTGTATTTGTACCCCCAGCACTTAGCACAGTGCTTGGCCCATGTCTTTTGATGTCTGTCTTTTGATGATATGGGTGATGTCTTTTGGTCTGGTGTCTTTTGATTCATGCATAAATTGGATTTGAGTAAGGCAGAGTTGCACAAAGTCATCAGCCTCACTCTCTCTTCCAGAGTCATCGAAGTCCAGTATCAGAACAGAAGTCAGGATGATTGGTGATGGCTCAGGATGCAGCAGATGACCTTGGTGCCTTATAACTAAGCTCTAAGTACTCCACAGTACCTGCATTAGCTGCCTTCATCGCCTCATGGTCTTTGAAACAAATCGTCTTCATCCACCCATTCCACAAAGGAAGTCTTCACATGCTTGGGGTAGACACCTCCTCAACTCACCAACAGGTTTGAAAACCCTCGGTTACCCTCAACCTGGTTTAGCCCCACTGCCTAAACAGGATGTGACTGCTTTGCATGATACATCTTCTTGGAGCCACAGGTGAGAACTGGAAGGATCAGGTAGATACCAAAGGTGGAAAACAGCCCTGAAAAGGGCTCAACAGCCCTCACACCAGAGGTACTAGTCTTCCCTGAAGGCACCCTATAACCCATTTGCTTGTCGTCTTGCTTTTGACTCAGTTTTCTTTTCTGCTTTTTTGGTCCTGGGACTTTATCACAGGTTGTGACACAGAAAAAGATTCCCCCTGTATGAAAGTCTATGATCACCAAGAATCCTCATAAAGACTATGCCAGCCGCAACCTGATACTCAGTCAGCATTTTGGTATGGCATATTATACTTGTGCTTTGAATGTAGCAGGGCTATCTAGTGCTGTTTGGGGATACAAATAGAAATCTGGGGGAGGACATTAAGAGGGTTTTATTTAGCATAAAAGATACATATCTGTTGCTCTAAGTATTTTACTTTTCTTCAGCAGTGATGCTGTTTTTAGATTGAGCACATCATATTGCTGAAGTGGAGAGAAGCTAAGGAGAGACAGTAACTCCAAACATACTTTTCATGCAGACAATACTGGGATAAATGAGTAAAAATTCAGTTTAATAAAGAGTTTTTAAGTGCTTAATGCATAACTCATATTCATATAATGCCTTAGAGCTTTTAGGACCTCAGAGTTAGAAGGACCCCAGGAGTCAGCTATTCTAAACCAACCTCAATTAAATTAAATATTATAAAGCTCCTAATTTGGGAACATCAATAGGCAATAAGGTATGGAAGATAAAAGGCCAGGTTCTGGAGTCAAGAAAACCTCAGTTCAAATCCCATACCCCTGTTACATCCTAGCCACATGACCCCAAAGAACTAAGATTCCAAAATGCAGAGCAATTCAGATCAACATTATTAGATAGAGCTTCCTCATATGAGAGTTCCCTATAATAATGAAATTTGGGGTTCAGACAATAATTTTTTTAATTCTGTAAGGCCCAGTAGGCACAGTAGCTTTAAAGAAACATAAATATTTCCTGCTGACAACAACAATGATGGTGCTGTTGCTGATGGAGATAAAGGAGATACTTTGCTAGAGACAGACTTCTAGAATCCTGAGCCAGCTAAGTGACACAGTGGACAGAGTGCTGGTCTTAGAGTCAGGAAGACTTGAGTTCCCATCTGGCCTCAGACATTTAGTAGCTGTATGATCCTGGGCAAGTCACTTCTGACTGCCTTAGTTTCCTCAACTGTAAAATGGGAATAATAATAGCACCTACTTTCCAGGGTTGTTGTGAGGATTAAATGAAATAATATTTGTAAAATGCTTTGCACAGTGCTTGGCATATAGCAGGTGATTAATAAATGCTTATTCCCTTCTCCATTACATAGGTGACCATACTCTCCACTAATAGCAGTGTGGTGTAGAAGAATGCACATTGAACTTGGAGTCAGAAGATTTGGGCTTCATTCCAGGCTCTATTAATGCAAGGATTCAGACAAGAGGCTTAACTTGTCTAAGCCTTCCTTTCTAGGAAATGGGGAGTGAAAAACCTAAATCAATACCCGTCTCTTGCTAGATTTTGGTCAGGATCAAAAGAGATGATAACCTTGGGCAAACCATTTAAACTCCTTGGACTTCAGTTTCTTCTTCTGTAAAATGCAGGGGTTGGATTAGATAGTCTCTGAGGTACCTTCTAACTCTAAACTAATTATCCTATGGTTACCTCCTTTCTTAAACATTATGCAGATGGCAAGTGGTTATTATCCTATGGTCCTTGTATGAGAAAGGGCTTTGTGCTCTATAAAGCCTGAAGGATTATATCAATATGAGCTATCCTTGGTTGCTCAGCCCTTTTTTTTTAGTCATGTCAGACTCCTTGTGACCCCATTTGTTTTTTGTTTTTGTTTTTTGGCAAAGATACTAAAGTGGTTTGCCATTTTCTTATCCAGCTCATTTTACAGATGAGGAAACTGAGGCAAACAGGGGCAAGTGATTTGTTCAGGGTCACATAGGTAGTAAGTGTCTGAGGCCAGATTTGAACTCAGGTATTCTTGATTCTAGGCCCAGCACTCTATCTACTGTACCATATATCTGTGCTAGCTGTGAGCTGTACAAATGTAGGCTTTTGCTGAAGGTTCTGCTTCCAGATTCCAGTGACCTTTTCTGACGTACCTCCTACACATCTTTTTTCCCAGCCCAATCCTTAGGAAATTGGGTAGATTTATGCAGATGAT
Source organism: Vombatus ursinus (assembly GCF_900497805.2). NCBI lineage: Eukaryota > Metazoa > Chordata > Mammalia > Diprotodontia > Vombatidae > Vombatus > Vombatus ursinus. The sequence goes on along the minus strand of NW_020955033.1, from coordinate 37,741,545 downwards.
AAGTAGAAACAAGAGAAAAGCCACTGTGGATCAGTGAACAGTTTTAATATTAGCCCCTTTCAGATGGGCATCTATAAACTTGTGTTTTTGATTTGGATGAAAAAAAAACTCACCCAGGAACTGATGAGATTTATGAGGCTTTGGACAACTATGCCTTTCCTGAAATTTACCAACTTCCAGATGGAAGCCCTTAGGGCGTGGGTTATGGGAAAACTTGGAAGTTGCCTTGGTGTGAGGTGAAACTGTTCTGTGAAGAACATACAGTAGGCAGAGGGAGAGAGAGTAGAGAAGAAAAGAAAGGGGTGGGAAAGACATTACCTTTTCCCAGTTCAAGTTCACATTTTGTCTTGTTTTAATGGTTTCCTGGGTGATAGGCTCCAGGTTAAAGCTCTTGGGGTCAGTAATCCCTGCTGGGATGGGGCATTAAGGCCCTCCCTGAGTGTGAGGGGGGGATATAAAACAATGCTCATTTCCACTCCCACAGGCTCTGAACAATTTGACTGACTGGTAGTAGGAGATGACTATGAATTCTGGAACTTCAAACCACATGGAAAACACCCATTTACATGCATATGCACATGCATTCATTCTATTACGTAAAGAGCATACCACCACTCTTCTAGTCACCCAAGTTTACAACCTACTGAGTAATTTACCCTAATCTCCCATATCCAATTAGCTTCTTAATGTTGATTCTCTCTCTACAACATCTGTCATACCTATTTCCTTCTCTCCAATCAAATCACAATTACCCTTTCAGGTCTATTTCACTATAAATAAATACTCACATATACACACACACTTCACCAGCAAAAAATGATGAAGGCAAATTGTGTCATCAACCCCCCTCTCCTCCACTCCTCTTCCTTTAGGGCCCTTATCCCACCACAACTGACTCTCTCCTCACTCCCTTTCCTCAACCTTTTGAGCCAACCATAATTCCCTCTTTTATGTCCCCTGGGCCAAAAATAAAATCATGGGATTATTATCTGGAAGGGATCTTAGAGATCACCTAAAATCATACACACACACACACACACACACACACACACACCACACACACCACACACACACACTTTATAGATGAGGAAACCAAGTGGTGAAGTGTAGACAAAGCTGTGGAGAAAAAAATTTATCATCTTTGACCTCCTTTTATTCTCCCCTTAAATACTAGTCAAAGCAGTGTGGACTTGATTCTGCAGGCAATTAGGAAGTACTGAGGATTTGGGAGCAGAGACCAGATCTAGCTAGGAATGGGAATGATTATTCTGGTGAAGATGTGATTGGAATTGTGATTGTGAAGGTGAGAATCTGTGAAGGCAGACTGAACAAGGGAGGGAAATACCTATTCAGAGGGTTTTGTACTAGTGCAGTTAGACAGAGATAAACCAGGTACTGGTAGTGGAAAGAGAAAGGAGGGGATAGATGTTAGAGAGATAGCAGAGGGAGAACAGAAAGGACTCTGTGAGAAAAGGAAGAAGGAAGATGTACAAGAAGTCTAAGGTTTGTAATACAGGAGGCTGAGTATTTAATGATGTTGCTGATAGAAATAACAAAGTCAGAAAGAGGAACATTCATTTTCTCTTACATTGAAATAGATGTATAACACCCTCTTAGAGGCTATGGGGGAGTGGTTAGAGTTATGGGAATAAATAAGGTGATCCCTGTCTTCAGGGATTAATTAATTAATTAATTAATTTAAAAGTGATGATCAGAATGTACTCAAGGAAGATACATGAGGATGAGACACAGTTTGGTATAATAGAGAACTCACCTGTTAGTCAGAATGACCTAGTTTCCAGTCTTGCCCCTGACGCATAGATTTACTGTGACCCTTGGTAGTGACTTTAAATTTTATTACCATAACAAGATAGTAGGAATATATTTGTCAACGGACTGTAACTGATGCCATGTTGTTTTAAGTCAGTGGTTTTGAGTCAGTTATTTTTCTGTTAAGATACAGGCTTATGTGGTGTGATGCAGCAAATGACATGTATGTGTTCTTAAACAACCGATGAGCATATGGTGACCCTCTGATGGGACAGACCACCAATAAATTACCAATCAAATTGTGTGGTAAACAACTTAGGAACATCTTTAGCTACAACTATAAAAAACCCACCTTAGGCCCTAAGCCATTAGATGCAACTGGAACTGACTCCTGAGTGCTCTGAACTTGAGACTTGAGCAGCCTTTGCTCAAGGGCAGTGTTGATTGACTGATTGACAGGATATGTCAGATGCCTATTTCTGAAGGAGACATATAACCTCTGGCTGGGCAGAGTGGGAATCTTGTCATGACTCTGGTATGCAAGAAGATCATAGGGCCCTCTAAAATTTAGTTTAGTAGTTTGTTCTTAGGGGAGGCAATGGCTTGTATTGTTCTAACATATTGATTAATTAAGTTTGATTACATGCCTTGAGAAGTCTAAGTCTAATTAGTGTTTCTGTCATGAATGTGTAAAGGTAAATCAGCTATAAGTATACATCGTAGTATACCCTGATCAAGTAACTTAACCTCTCAATGATCCAGGTAACTATCTGAAAATATAAATTGCATAGGAGGTGTTAACCTGTATCAGTAGAGGGAGCTTCCATCTCTAGGAAGCACCTTACTCTGATGAAATCATAGATCAGGAAATATATAAGAAAAAGACGAGTAAATTTTTGTTGTTGTTCAGTCATTCAGTTGTGTCTGACTCTTCATGACCTCATGAACTATATGGCACAGTAGGCCCTTTTATTATCTCCCAAAGTGTGTCCAAGCTTATGTTCATTGCTTCCATGACACTATCTATTCATCTCATTCTCTGCCATCCCTTTTTTCCTTTTTCTTTCAATCTCTCCCAACACCAGGATCTTTTCCAATGAGTCCTGTCTTCTCATTATGTGGCCAAAGTATTTAAGCTTCAACTTCAATATTTGACCTTCCAGTGTAAAGTCTGAATTAATTTCTTTTAGTATCCACTGATTTGATCTCTTTGCTGTTCAAGGGACTCTCAAAAGTCTTCTCTAAAACCACAATTCAAAAGCATAGATTCTATAGCACTCAACTTTCCTTACAATCCAACTCTCACAGCCATACATTGCTACTGAAAAAAAAAAGCAGTTACTACATTGCTACTGGGGGAAAAAATAACACAAAACAACAGTGTATGGATTGATTGTCTGCCATTTGTGCTAATTTTGGCCTGATAATTAACACCAAGAAAACAGGTGCTCTACTGGCCAGCACTACACCATCCATCATGTGGAATCATCAGTTACAGAAAATGGAGAAATTTTAAATGCTGTGGATAAGTTCACTTACCTTGGCAGTGTACTTTCCAGATACACATTGATAATAAGGTTAGCACACACATTGGCAGAGTTAGTTCAGTGTTTGGGAGGCTCTGAAAGAAAGTGTGGGAGAGATGAGATGATAGATTAGAGGTGAGGAACCTGCAGCCTCAAGGCCACATGTGGTCCTCTAGGTCCTCAAGTGTGGCCCTTTGACTAAATCCAAACTTCACAGAACAAATTCTCTCAATAAAAAGATTTGTTCTGTAAAACTTGGATTCAGTCAAAAGGTTGCACCCAAAGACATAGAAGACCACACGTGATCTTGAGACCGCAGGTTCCCTACCCCTGTGACTATCTACCAAACTGAAGGTCTACAGAGTTGTTGTGCTCACCTTATTGTTGTACCCCTGTGAAACCTGGACAATATACCAGCACCATGCCAGGAAACTGAATTGCTTCTATTTGAATTGTCTTAGGAAGATTCTGAAGATCATCTAGCAAGATAAGATACCAGACACTGAGGCCCTTTCTGGAGCTGAACTGCCAAGCATTCAAACTCTATGTTAGAGCATGACTCCTATGGGCTGGTCAAACATATGCTTGCCTAAAAGTCTATTTTATGGCAAATTCACACAAGGCAAGTGCTCACACAGAGGTCAGAGAAAGCTATACAAGGACACTCTCAAGGTCTCTGTGAAGAACTTTGGAATCAATTGTGAGACATAGGAGAAACTGGAACAGGACTGCCCAGCCTGGTGTGCCCACCTCAAAGAAGGCACTGAGCTCTATGAACAAAACAGAATTGCAGTAGCTCAAAAAAAAAAACATGAGATGTGCAAATTTAGAGATATGTCCCCTGCACTCAGATTAAAATGTAATAGGAAAATATTTAACAATAAATGAAATTACAATAAAACATAGAAAATGTTAATATGTGGTTTTCTAAATCAATATGTGCCTTCAGGGATCCTTGGTTTAGTGGCCCTCCTTTCTATTGGAGTTTGACACACCCCCTGAAAAGTGGGATTTATGAAGGGTGGGTTGGCTATGAATGGGGGAAATGGGAGCTTGCCATTATGAAAACCCTTCACTGACTTTGTATCCTCTTATCTCTCAGAAAGTCCATCTGCAGGATAAGAACATGGCCTATATAAACTAAATTTCTTATCAGTCTCTTAGAGCGTCAAGGCAGTGAGTAAACAAGGCCTTGATTTTCTGACAAGGGAAAACTGGAGCCTGCGTGATCGTTGGGGAATCAATCAGAAAGTGGATAACTTTAAGCAAAGGTGTTCCCTGGTAGAGAATTGTGCAGAGAAGAATTACTATGGGCCCAGAGGCTCAGGCACAAACATAGGATATTTAAAACAACAACCACAACAACACAAGCAATCATTTCCAGACTAATTTACCAGCATTCTAATCATCATCCTCAACCTCCTCATGCCTCACCCCAAGACTTTGCCTTTGCCTCTAGAACTACCCAGGATTCTACTAGGTAAGCTTTCACCTTGCATTAGCTATAATCAGGCCTTGATGGTGCTTCTCAGTCGCCATTCCTTAATCATGCTGCCATAACTCCCCCAACCTCTCTGTCTAGCTCCTTTTTATGTATAGCCTTCTCCTCTTAGAAGGTAAATCCTTGAGATAGAAATTGTCTGGCTTTGTTGCAGTTTTATCTCTAGCCCTTAGTATCGTTCCTGGCACGTAACAAGTGCTCGATAAATGCTTTAGCTTTCAAAAAGTAGTTTTTTAAATGCTTATCTTTTTCAATAATCAAGCACTCCTTCATTGTGACCCACAAGAAAGAAGAAAGGAAAGAAAGAAAGAAGGAAGGAAGGAAGGAAGGAAGGAAGGAAGGAAGGAAGGAAGGAAGGAAGGAAGGAAGGAAAGAAGGAAAAAAGAGAGAGGGAAGGAGAGAAAAAGTGAGAAAGAAAGGAATAAAGACAAAGAAAAAGGAAAAAAGAAGGAAAGGAAGAGAAGGGAAGGAAAGGGAAGAGAAGGGAAGGGAAGGGAAGGGAAGAAAAGGAAAGGGAAGGAAAGGAAAGGAAAGGGAAGGGAAGGGAAGAAAAGGAAAGGGAAGGAAAGGAAAGGAAAGGAAAGGAAAGGAAAGGAAAGGAAAGGAAA
>NW_020955033.1:37720535-37736130 GCF_900497805.2 Vombatus ursinus | reverse complement strand
AAGGAAAGGAAAGGAAAGGAAAGGAAAGGAAAGGAAAGGAAAGGAAAGGAAAGGAAAGGAGAAAGAAAGAGGGAGGGAGAGAAAGAGAGGGGAAAAAAGGAAGGAAGAAAGAAAGAAGGAGAGAGAAAGGAAGGGAGGGAGGGAGGAAGAAAGAAAAAAGAGAAAGGAAAGAAGAAAGGAAAGAAAAGGAAGGAAAAGAAAAGAAGGAAAAAAGAAAGGCAAAAACCTATATTTTTATGCTATGCATTGAAAAACCTTTGGCAAAGGGGTGCATGTGCTTCATCAGATTACAAACGAGTCCTTTTGGGACTCCATGGTCTCTCAGGTTCTTTGCATTTGAGATTCTGTGATGTTGAACTGAATTAAACTGAACAGTCTGCGCTGCCTGCGAATAGAAGGGCTGCCTCAGGACATTGCCTCTCACTCAAGGTTTCAAGTGGAGCTTGGATAGCCACTTGCCAGGGATATTGAGAAAGGATTTTTTTTTTTTCAGATATGGGTTGCCCTAGATGACCTCTGAGGTTCCTTTCAACCCTGTAGTTGCAGTGAATTGATTTGAACTGGACTGAACTGAATTGAATTAGTTAGATTCATTCCTTCCCTTCTTTTAGCCAGTGAATTAATTTTTATTAGTTCTTTCTTCCCCTGGGCACCAAGATCATCTCATTATTTCCATTGAAGAAGACAAAAATGTTAGCTGGACAGTGTCCTGTTGCCTTTGATTAAACTGGACTTTAATTTTGTCATAACTGTTGTTTAAGGCAAAATCTGACTGCAGTGTCTCAGTGAAAAGAAATGGGATCTTTTTCTTCCCTTGAACATTGTAAACTGGGTGGGCAAAGCCTGGGCCTCATCCTTTGCTTGGGGCTCTCTGAGTTGCTGAGGAATGGAAGGACAGGAAAGGGGTTTTCCCCCTAGCAATAGATAGCACTGTACTGCACCAAAGCTGGGGTGGGGTTTAAGCTGCTTTCATGGGGGATGGCTTCAATATGGCATTCAGCAGGTGTTGCCTAGTTAGAGGAGAATCTAATGAGAATGAGGGAAACCCTGAAAAGCTTTTTAACTCCATCCAGGATTTTCAGGGGCTGTTGATAGGATGTAGGAGTGACCCAATGGACAGTTAAAGAGATGAAAGGAAGCTCTTTGGATTAAATAAGATTTAGGAAATAAAAGGATTAGAGTCACACAAAAGGTAGATTTAAGGGGTTTATTTAGCCAGTGGTGTGGCATGATGGGATGTGGGCCATCCTAAAGGAGATAAAAGAATCAAATGCAGGATGTGGGAAGGCACCAAAGAATCTGTGCATGCCCTTCCCCCTCCCAACCAAGCCTCCTAAATCTGCTTATAATTGAAAACGGGCCTGGGATATATTTTTTTTCATTACTAATCTGTCTTTCACACATAGTAACGGGAAGGGTTACCATGATGAGTTATCTTACCTACTGGGGTTCATGGTTCAGATTTGTGCAGGAAGAAGAATGCTGAATCTGTGACTGAATTCAACAACCACGAAAAAATGATCTCCCATTTTAATTGATAAGAGTTAAGTTTATGTTAGAGGGAAAGAGTGTCCTTTGTTTGTAAGAGATTCTTGCTTTAGTCTTTCTTGACTCCTCATCCATTTCCACCCGACAGCAGCTCTAGTCATGGAATTATATATTTTTAGAATCGGAGAAGGCCTCTAAGATCATCCCCTACAAGTCTTCTCCAACATTCCTGACAGTTGATCATCAGATCTCATCTTCCACACTTCCAATTATAAGGAGTACCATGGTTTTTGGGGGGTTTTTTTGTTTTTTTTTTTTTTGGTTAGGCAATGGGGTTAAGTGACTTGCTTAGGGTCACACACCTAGTAAGTGTTATGTGTCTGAGGCTGCATTTGAACTCAGGTCCTCCTGACTCCAGGACCTGTTCTCTATCCACTGTGCCACCTAGTTGCCCCAGTACCATGCTTTTTTGTTTTGTTTTTTTTAGTTTTGGAGGCAATGGGGGTTAAGTGACTTACCCAGGGTCACACAGCTAGCTAGTAAGTGTCTGAGGCCATATTTGGACTCAGGTAGTCCTGACTCCAGGAGCAGTGCTCTATCCACTGTACCACCTAGCTGCCCCCTTGGTACCATGCTTTTTGGAAGCACCTTGTTTGGCTGTTAGATGACTCAGCTTGGTGACAAGTTTGTCTCCTTGAAATCTTTATCAAGTGTTCCTCCTTCTGCCTTCTGTAGGTCTTTAGGATTCATCAAATCCCCTTAACAGCCCTTCAAATATTCAAAGAAGCTATCAGGCTCAGAGAATAGAATGCTAGCCCTAGGGGCAGCTAGGTGGCGCAGTGGATAGAGTACCAGCCCTGAAGTTAGGAGGACCTAAGTTCAAATCTAGCCTCAGACCAAACATTTGATACACATTATAGCTGTGCGACCCTGGGCAAGTCACTTAACCCCAATTGCCTAAAAAAAAAAAAAAAAATACTAGGCCTGGCATCTGGAAGACCTGACTGCAAATCTGACTTCAGACACTTACTAGCTGTGTGACCTTGGGCAAGTCACTTAATCTCTGTTTGCCTTAATCCATTGAGAAGGAAATGGCAAACCACTCCAGTATCCTTGCCAAGAAAGACCTATGGATACAAGGTCCATGGAGTTACAAAAAGTTGGACACAACTGAACAACAAATCATGTCCCCCATACATCTTTTCTTTCCAGGTTAAGCAACCTTAATAGTTTTATTATGAGAGCAGCTTACATTTTCCTGGCACTTTATAATTTCCAAAGTGCTTTCCTTCCAACAACTGAGCAATGTATGGTATGAATGTCGTTATTTTCATTTTGCAGATGAGGAAACTGAGGCTTAGAGGTTAAAGTAACTTGTCCAGTTACACAGCTAATAAATGGCCGAGTCAGATCCAAAAGTCAAGTCCTCCAACCACAATTCTAGGACTTTCCCTACAACACTAACTGTCTCCCACAGAGCGCAGAACGGTTTTAAGTACTCAAATGTAACCAGGATCTCACTGATGTGGACATCTCCTTCAGTGAGACTGCAGGACTTCTATTCTGTCCCTTCTGTTTAATTCTTACTCATGTCCTCTCACAATTTCACTATAAGAGGGTCCAGCTAATACTCCAGAGGCCTTCCTCAGGTTTTGAAATTGTGACAATAACAATATTTCAATACTTCAAAGATTTGTTGTTTTGCCAATAAAGGTTCTATCTCCCCCAATGCAGGGCATAACTCATCTATAATAGCGGCAATGGCTAATTTGGAACTATGCTATAAAGTTACTGAACTGTACATACTTTTTGGTATAGCAAAATCATTAGTAGGACAATATCTCCAAAGAAATGAAAGAAAGGAAAAGGCTCTGTATGTACAAAAATATTTGTAGCAGCTCTTTTTGTGGTGGCAAATATTTGCAAAGTGAGAGAATGCCCATCACTTGGGGAATGGTTGAACAAGTTCCAATATATGATTGTGATGGAATACTATTGTTCTGTAAGAAATGACAAAGTAGATTTCAGACACACCTAGAAAGACTAATATGAACTGATGTAGGATGAAGTGAACAGAAGTAGGAGACTGTTGTATGGTAACAGCAATATTGTAAAGACAATCAACTATGAAAGACTTAGTTACTCTGATCAATACAATGATCCATGACAATTTCAAAGGACTCATGCTGACTATCTACCTCCAGAGAGAGAACTGATGGACTCAGTGCAGAATGAAGCACATTTTCTTTCACTTTATTTTTCTTGTTTTTTTTCCCTTCTGCAACATGGCTAATGTGGAAATATGTTTTGCATGACTTCATATGTATAAGAGGTAACCCATTTCTTGCCTTCTCATTGAGTGGGGAAGGGGTGGAGGGAAGGAAAGAATTTGGAACTGAAAATAAAAATTTTTTAAAGTATAATAGCTCTTTTCATGGTGGCCAAAAATTGAAAACTAAGGGACTGCCCTCATATTGGGAAATGACTAAACAAATTGTGGGATATGAATCTAATGGAATATTACTGTGCCATAAGAAATCATAAAATGGACACTTTCAGAGAAGCTTGGGGACAACTTCACGAGAACAATTTATAACAATCATTTGGAGAAAAATAACTCTGAAAAGCTTTAGAATTTGATCAGCACAATAATAAACCATGAGTCCAAAAGAATGAAGATGAAACATGGCACTCACCTCCTGTCAGAGAGGTGATGAACTTAAAACACAGGAGACATATGTTTGCAGACATGTCCAATGTGGGAATTTGTTTTGCCAGATTATACAACTATGTATTGAATGATTTGTTTTTCATATTAAAAAAAACTTACTAATGATGGGGAAGAAGTAGTGGGAAGGACAGATTAATAAAAGAAAATAGGGAAAACTTTTAGAAGGAAGAATTATCAGGTTATGATAGAATAATTTCCCCAATAAAAGAAAAAAATGAAAGAAGAGAGCACCAATGAAATATTTTAAAATACATAGAACAGAACAGAAGAAATATCAGAATGACATGAAGAGAAATTTTGTTACAGTCTCATATTTTTATATTAAAATGTTTGCACATGTTTATATCATTAAAAAAGGAAAATATTCAGAGAAAAAAAATATTGAATAGTTGCCGAGGCTAAAAAATTAATCACCCTGAGACCAACTTGTTGATGAATTTATCCAGATTTTGCTAGACTCTCTCACTGGGTCCCTACTAAAAGCCTCACTGGTTTGGTAGGATCTAACACAGCTTTTCCTCTGCTTACATAGTGGTTGGCCTACCTGCCACAACTCTCTCCCTCAGCCATCTTCCACGTAGCCAAAGTGATTTTCCTAAAGCTCAGGTCTGACCATGTCGCTTTCTTACTCAATAAATTCCAGTGGTTCCCCATCACCTATCAGGATCAAATATAAAATCCTTAGTTTGGCAGTCAAAGTCAAACCTGCCTTCCTCTCCCCCACCCCTGCTCCTACCCCTGCCACTTTTCTAGTCTACTTACATCTTAAATCCTCTCCATGTACTTTGTGATCCAATGGCACCTGTGTCTTTGTTGTTCCTTGAACAAGGCACCCCATCTCCTGACTGAGCATTTTCACTGGTTGTCCCCCAAGTATGAACCTCCATCTCTTAACTTCTTTAGCTTCCTTAAAGTCACAGCTAAAATCCCAACTTCTCTAGGAAGCCTTTCACAATCTCCCTTAATTATGATTCCTTCCCTCTGTTGATTATTGTCCATTTATCTATATGTAGCCTGTTTGTACATTTTTTTGCATTTATAGTTTTTCACCTGTCATCTCCTCCATTAGACTGTGAGCTCCTTGAGGGCAGGTTCTGACTTTTACCTTTCATTGTAACCCTAGCGCTTAGCACAGTGCCTGGCATGCAACGTTTATTGACTCACTGACATGCCTAGCCTTTGAGAGCCTAAGATCACTTCCATGCCACAATAAAACACTGGAGGAGGAATTTAGCAATGAAATAATAAAGTAGCTAAAAATTTTATAGTACTTTAAAGTTTCCAGTGGACAGCATAAAACTTCCAAACAGCAGCACCCCTTCTTCTGAGGGTACTGGAAAGCACAACATAGCACGTTGCATTCCCCTAGAAGAGTTGGTCCTGTGTTAGTACAGAGTATTACTGTCTGCAAGTGAAATGAACTTGTGACCCTTTGGGGAGCCATCCATCATTATTTATTACACAGGCTGGTGAAAAACAGGCCAGTTTCTGATACCTGATCCTCCTGGCACCGCTGGGTCAGAACATTTATTAGAGGGCCATCTCACAGTTTGGTTTCCTAGAGCTCTGACATTCATTGCGGTCATTCTCATCAGGAAGCATGCGCTGAGGATGAGGGAGGAATGGAAAATGGTGCCCTGGTCCTACCGGCTTGTGGTTTGGATTGTCTCCCTAACCAGCTTGAATACAAGGGAGCCTACAGAGTCCATGGAGCTGCAGAATTCTGCCTTAACCACCATGTCCTAGATGGAAGAGTAAAATGTATGGTCTAAATTGAAGGCACCTAGGCTTGCTCATCAACTGAAAAATCACTTCCATCCAAGGCCAAAGAAAATGGAATAATCCTAAATCCTGGGAAAACAATGCACAACATCCTAAGGAAACAACCTCACTTTTATATGGTGGCTTAAAGTTTACAAAGCACTTTTCCCATAACAGAGTAAGGTAAGAGTATTAAGGGATCAATTCTCAGGGCTTCTGAAATAAGGGAAGACTGAAAGCAATGAAAAAAATTTGGCTTTACTGTTGTCAAAAAAGGGAAATTGGAATACTATAAATAGCAGTCACCCTACATTTCTACTTTACTAATCATACAAAATTTGTATGAGGTTAACATTCATGCCCTGGGCCTAGAGTTGGGAAGATGTGAGTTCAAATGTGGCTTCAGATGCTTACTAGCAGTGACCCTGGGCAAGTCACTTAACCCCTATTTCCTCAGTTCTTCAATTTGTAAAAAATGGGGTCACATTGGAGAAGGAAATGGCAAACTACTCTAGTATCTTTGCCAAGAAGACTCCATGGACAAGTCCATGGAGTCACAAAGAGTTGGACATGACTGAAAGACTGACCAGCAACAAAACATCAAAGGTACCTTTGGTGATGCCATAAAGAGGGAACAGGCTGGATTCTGCAAACAATATACTAAGACAGACCACATCTTTGTAGTAGCACAATTGACCCGAAAGTATAGAGACTATAAGATCCCACTGGACCCATTGTTTGTGACTGAGAAAGGGTGGGGAAAGGGAAAGGAATAATAATTTATATAGCACTGGCACTATGCTAAGTGTCTTACAGATATTATCTCCTTTAATTCTTACCAAAACCCTGATGAGTAAATGCTACCATTATCTTCATTTTACAGTTGAGGAAACTGAGGCAAACAAAGGTTAAGTTCCCCTTTCCCCAGAGTTATACAACTCGTGATGAAGAGGCCATATCTGAACTTCCTGACTCCAGGCCCAACACGATCCATTGAGTCATCTAGCTGCCCAAAGGCAATCTGCTGGAGAATACAGATGTCAGAATGGAAGGGGATGATTTGTGTACTTAGAAGGGTTTGTTTTGGCAAGGAGAAGGGCTGCGTCTTTGTGTGAGACAGAGTGAAGGAGAAGAGAGTGGCAGAAGGCCTCTGAGTGATGTGAGATAAGGAAGAGGGAAGAAGAAAAAGATTTTGGTGAATGTCGTCAGTTTTTTCAGTGAAATGAAAGAGGGTTCTCAGCTGAGAGAGTGAGGGAGGGATTTCAGCCTGAGAGATTTCAGGAGGAATGAAGGAATTTGGAAAAGTAGCTGTGGTGAGTGGGACAGTGAATCAATTAATGAAATATCAAAGGATTGCCTTGCCACAGTGAGTGCCCAGTTATGTAACACAAAGTTTTAGTGGACCCAGGTAGCACAATTTCATAATTTTCCCTTTACTTTGTTCCTCAGAGTGTGAGTAGGAACAAAGGTAGAACATGGTAGGAGTAATACAAGACTGAGGCTTAACAGTACAAGATCAGCAATAGAATGAAGGGGCCAAAGACTCAGTCAAAAAGAACAATGTAGGATTGAACCGATTCACCAAGGGGACAAGATGGGAAAGGGTGACAGCTTCAAAAAGAACTGAGGGGTGGAGGGATTGGAGGTCATGTTGAGGATGAAGAACAGGATTTAGGGTTGCAAGGAAGAGGTAGCGGTGGAACAATAACATATTGTCATAAGACAAGGGAATCCCAGAGTTCATAAATATGGAAGTGGTGCATTTCTGGGTGACAGAAAGATTAAGGATATGACCCAGATCTGGGTGCAGCTGAGATAGAGTGGAGGAGTAGGTCATGTGGAGTAAGGAAGCTGAGAAATCTTGGTCCCTTATTTTTGAGGAGTTGCCTTCTTACACCCTTTGATATTCAGTTCAGAGCATCATAGCATTTGAAAGTTGGAAGGAGGTCCAGCAGCCATTAAGGCCAGTCCATACACGGAAGGCATCCCCACTACAACGTACCTGACAACCATCATTCAGTCTCTGCTTGAAGCCCTCCACAGAGGGAGAAGCCACTGCTTCTCAAGACAACCCATACCTCTTTGGGACAATCTTAATTATTAGGACGTTTTTGTTTGTTTATTTTTCTGAACTGGCTTCTTTACAGTTTCTACCCATTGCATCTGAGTCAGTTTTTTGGGGCACAATTAAACAAACTTAATCCTTCCAACCATGGAAGAGTCCTTTAAATAATTAATGACAGCTATTATTACCACATCCCCTTTGGGTTTTCTCTTTTCCAGGCTGAAAGTCCCTAGTTCCTTCAACTGATTTGATCCTCATGTGATATGAAGCAAATGGTATTAGTATGAGACCCTAGAAATAGCTGATTCAGAACCACAGAATCATAGAATGTTAGAGCTGGAAAGACCTTTGAGATGAATTGCTCTAACTTGCTCACTTTACAGATGAGCAATCATTATCTCCGTGTTTTCCATTTTGTCCATGGAATTGATTTTTCCTATGTGTTAGCATGTATACAAAGCCAATTTCACCAATTCAAAGTAAAAACAGTTTAGTAGGAGCCTATTCTCTGTTTCTTTGTCTGTCTGTTTCTATCTCTGTCTCTGCCTCTCCTCTCTCTCTCTCTCTCTCTCACACACACAAATAAACACACTGTCTCTCTTCCTCTGTCTGTCTCTGCTTTTGTCTCTGTCTGTCTCTCTTTGTCTCTCTGTCTCTCCTTTTTTTCATTAAGAATATGTGAAGAATACTGCTATTCAACAGACCAGAAATAATACCATCACAGAGGGGTTGATTTCCCTCGATTTGTACCTGGTCTACACATACAGACCTGCAAGGCTCACTTACACCTATCAGGCTACAAGGACAATTGAAACTATATTCAGCAAGTGGTCAGTCCTTGGATTCTGTAGAGGAGGGAGGTGGGAAGAAAGCGAGTGTCTTGACCCCTGAGGCAGCCTTTTGTTGACCATTGTGAAGGAAACAGAATCATTGGAGTTTAGGTCTTTATGTGAGGGAAATGGGGGAGGGTGACTTGGTTGTCTAGGCTCCCAAGTTCTACGTGTCTGGCATTCTTAAGAATGAGATTCCACAGCTATAGTAACTAATTAGTTCCCAATCTGATATGCAGACTGCTCAGGATTGGTTTAATTCAGTCAACTAATCTTTGCATTACCGGACGATCTATAGATAAAAGTTAGACTTCCACCACTTGCACAGTCCCATAGATTTGTCCTTTCTATTCTGACTTAACTCACTAATTTTGGAGCACTGGTCTTTAGAGCTAACAGATAGGATTTTGAGTCTCAAACCAACATTTGTATGCTGTGTGACCCGGGGCCTCAATTTTCTCATCTGTAACTTGCACTGCCTACCTTAGACAAAAGTGCATTGTAAATCTTAAAGGATTATAGAACTAATAATAATGTTATTTATTATTATTATTATTATTATTGGCAGGTAAGTGGCCCAGTGACTAGAGCACTGGACCTGGAGTTAGCAAGGCCTGAGTTCAAATATGGCTTCAGCTACTCAGTAGTTGCGTGACCCTGGGCAAGTAACTTGACTTCTGTTTGTCTCAGTTTCCCCATCTGTAAAATGGGGATAGTAATAGCACCTACCTCCCAGGATTGGTATACTAATTATAATGCACTTAGCACAGTGCTTGCACATAGTAAGTGCTATTTAAATGTTAGTTCTTGTTTTCAATACTATTATTATTATTAAAATGTAAGCTCATTGAAACCAGGATCTGTCTGATTTGTGTATGTGTTTCCCCACCACCTAGTACGGTGGCCAGCACATAGCAGGTGCTTAATAATTGAATTGATTGAATAAGTAAGTGAATGAATAATTATTAATAAGCTTCCTGGAAAAGTAGCAGCATTGCCTTTGAGGAGTTTCTTCCTAAGATGTCTGATCTGCAGAACAAGCTCATAAAACCCACCAGTAAAAAACTGCAGGCATAAATAACCTAGTACAACTGATACATTGAAGAAATAACTTACATACATACATGCTTAACAAGGAAATACATGTATCTGATGACTTCCTGAATAAAAACAAACCTAGCATTACTAAGATTTTTAATTGGCTTTCACAAAATCTGTCATCTCATTTTAGCTTCATAACTTCCTTGTGAGATGGAAAAGGATGAGGGATAAATGACAGGACTCAAGGTCAAAGGCAGCTGATGGATAGAGTCAGAAAGACCTGAGTTTAAATCCAGTCTCTGACTCTTACTAGTTGTGTGATCCTAGACAAGGCAATCAATCGCCATCTCCCTGATCTCCCTCAATTTCCCCTGCCGTAAAATGGCACTTACCTCTCAGGTGTTGTTGTGAGGCTCAAATGAGATAATATTTGTAAAAACTCCTTAGTACAGTGCCTGGCACATAGTAGGTGCTATATAAATTTCCTTTCCCTAGAAATAGCTAGTAAGTGATATAGTGAGGTCTTAAGCCCCTAGGACTAGTGATTTTGAGTTTAGAGCTCTCTCCATTGTATCACTACAACCCATGGGACTCTAAAACAGGTCCTGAAAGGTGGATGGGGGAAAGTGGTGACGAGGTTTCAAAGAAAAGACCAGTAGGAACTTCGTAGAAGGCACCATCTCACTGATTCCCTTGTGTTGTTACTCTTGGCCAAGATTTGGGGGAGTTTCACATCATACACTAACCAATGTGGCTGCCAATATAGATTCAATAATATCCTTGTTCCATATCACAGATATGAGTGGTAGGAGAATCCTCCTCTCTTTTTGCCACCCCCCATGCCAGAAAATCTCCATCTAAATGCACAATCATGCAAAATGGAAAGTTTGGAAAGCCTACCTCATATTTCACTAATTCTAATGCAGAAACCGGAGAAGGGCTTTGGGGAGGATGATTAGAGTGTGTGAGGATTCCATTTCATACTTGAATTGATGTGATATGTTCCTATCAAAATTTTGCCTTTGCTGTATCAACCAAACCACAGATTTCAGACAACTTAATGGGAGCATAAACCTGTCGAGCTTGAGGGATGCAAAAACCTAATTTTACCCAGATTAAGAAGATAAAAGTAGAAATTATGAGGTCTGCATAAGTGGCTTACGACATCCATGGCCATGTAGGAATGGAGTGGAACAGTAGTTGGCAAAGAGGAAGAGGAGAATCATAATAATAATAACAATAATAAAAATGATATTTATATTAATTCATTCAAAAACATTTTTAAGTGTCTACTATATATAAAGCATTATGCCATATTCTTGGCCTATTAAGACATAATCTCCATCCTCCTGGATCTTATAATTTAGTTTTATGGTTAAAAAACATTTTATATCCACTATCTCCTCTGATAACGCTGTGATGTATACCACATAAGTATTAAAATTCCAGATGAAGAAAGAGGAATGAGGATGAGGAGACCGAGGCTCATAAAAGTTAAATGACTTACATAGTATAACAGAGCTAGAAAGTACTGGTACTCTAATCTAGGTCGTCAGACTCTGAATCTAGACCTCTTTCTACTGTCCCATGCTGCCTAACCAATGTATTTCATACCTCTATTTAGTATCCTAGAAGTCATGAAAAAACTAGGACGTCTTCAAAGCAAGCCTGGAAAACCCAAACAAGTTTGGAGGTATTAATGTGTGCAATGTGGCAGTTGATATATTGCACATCTGGACTCTTTCAGGATCATTCAAGCACTTTTCTACATCTGAATCTATGACTTGGAAATTTTTTCCTTCTCCTCCCACCCCATCCTCTTAAAAGAAAAAAAATACCAATAAACCCACAGTATAAATACTAGATGCAGTTAATTTGACTGATGATAGTTTTTTTTTAAGCAGTTGAGAGAGATCATATGTGCCTCCTCAACTTTTCTTATGTGGATAATCTCAAATTCTTTGCCAAGAAGTCAAGGATTTGGAAGAAGCTTTGAGTCCCATACAGGGCTATCATTTCATTGTGTATATTCACTCCAACAGCCAAGGAGAATACACACCTAGCTTTCTCTTAGTCTGCCACCAGCTAATGTAGATGGAAGAAGAAAAAGGAGAGAGAAGGCCACAAGCATTCTGCTTTAAGGACTTCAACATTTAAACCCTATAAATAGTTTTTCTTTTTTAAAAAAGAAAAAATAAAGAACAGAACAAAACAAAACTAATTTCAAGCCTTGCTGATACAACCAAATGACTTTGGCTCTTGCATTGATAATGGGAGAGATTGCAGGTTGAAGGATACATAGTATGGTTGGGGAGAAAACCATGGAGGAAAGCACTTTTCTCACTCCCACAAAATAGTTTTCCAAAGCTTTCATAGTACATGAAAATAAAGGAAGCATAATGGGTTGGCTTTGAGTGTGGATTGTATTTTTAAAAACAAAAAAAAGTAAAATATTTGCTTTTGGTGGGGAAGAGTCATAAGGGAAGAAGGAAGGAAACAAGCATTTATTAAATGCCTACTATGTGCCAGGCACTGTGCTAAATTCTTTACAAAAATCTACTTTTGATTCTCACAACAATCTGGTGCTATTATTATCTCCATTTTATAACTGAGGAAATTGAGGTAGACGGAGGCTAAGTGACTTGCTAGTATCTTAAACTACATTCAAACTTAGGTCTTTATTACCTAGGGGAAGCTAGGTGGTGCAACAGGTAGTGAGTCAGTCCTGGAATCAGGAAGACTCATCTTCATGAGTTCAAATCTGGCCTCAGACATTTACTAGTGATAGAAATCTGGGCAAGTCATTTAACCCTATTTGCCTTAGTTTCCTCTTCTGTAAAACAAGCTGGAGAAGGAAAAGGTAAACTATTCTAGTATCTTTGCCAAGAAAATACTAAATGGAGTCACGAAGAGCAGGACACAACTGAACAATAGACCTCATGACTCTAGGCCCAACACTCTATCCTTGAGCAATCCAGCTGAGGAATAGTACTCTGAGGCAGAGAGGAAAATGAAGTTTTGCTCAATTTTACATCTCACAGCTTCCTGGTGGGATAGTGCACGATGCCTGTGGCTTCATAACCTCATGTTACTTAAAATGTTCAAGCTAGAAAAAAACTTTCAAGATCATCAAGTCTAAATCTTTCATTTTACTGAAAACCCAAAGAGGCTTTGTAACCAGGGCAAAGCCATAGAGCTTGGTAGTGGCAGATGAGAACCAGATCTTCTACCTTCTGGCTCAGGACTCTATTCCTGTCACACTACTTCTCATCCAACTGCTTTCTAAGATCCACTAGGTACTCAAGGTTTTAACCAGCAAAAGACAAAAATCATAGGGGCAAGGAAGGCATAATGGAAAGTGTGTTGGATTGGGAGTGAGTCTAGCAACAGGAGATCACACAATTGTCCCAGAGGAAATTCCCTCTTTTGCCATAAAGCTGGAAGCCACCTTATGATCAGGCAGGATAGCCATTTATGTGGTGTGATTTCAGTGGCAATGGGGGAAAGCCCCACTGTCTGATTCAATCTCTAGATCATTGAGGTCTGAAATCCCCTTAGCAAGGGACAAAGCCTTTCTAGTCCAGAGAGAAGTCTTGAAATGCAAATACTACACACGGAGGTCATTGATTGACTTACTAATGCATTTTCTGAAATGGAGGAAGAAGGAGGGAAAGAGATGAAAGGTCCTGGGCTACTTAGAGTTATCCATGAGCAGGATCAAAAAGAGATTAGAGGATCCTTAGACACATTTCACCTCCTTCACAATGTTGCCTTAGCCCAGACCTACTGGCAGAATGACAATTTTCTTTAAAGACTTTGGAGAACTCTTTTGACTTGTCTGAGCCTCTGTTTCTTCATCTATAAGATATGGGGATTAGACCAGGCGATCTTTAAATTCCTTTTTCACTCTGACCCTCTATGACCCCGTGATGGACTTAGTGTCAGAGGAATCATTTGGCCTGCACAAACTCCCTCCTGTAAGAAATGCAAAGTGGAAACATTCACCAGATGGGTGATGGCAAGGAAGCCAAAGGGAGTGAAACCTGGAGGAGAATTTAAATCATAGATTGTAAGATATCTAGCATATGAACTCAGGGGATAATTTAAACCACAGATTGTAAGATATCTAGCAATGAACTCTAATAAGGAGGTCAGGTTGTGTGCAGCCCTAAGCATAGATGAGGGAGAATGGAGAATGGGGTGGAGAGAGAGAAGGGTGCATTTCTGCATCACCTGTGAGGATGGAAGAAAGAAACAAGTGTTGTTTGTGTGTGTGTTTGTGTGTGTGTGTGTGTGTGTGTGTGTGTGTGTGTGTGTGTATTTCTCAGGGGTGGCCAGAGTAATTGGCTATGCATGTTCTGTCTGGAGTTCTAAGGCCTGCAAGGGGATTCCCGACTATGTTTCAGGTAGGCCTTAGCTCCAACAGCCAAGGGAGCGAAGGAGAGAGAAGGATCTCCCCCTTTAACTATCCCACCACTTTCACCAGTTCACTCGGCACTGCCTCCCACTTCTCTCTCTTGAGTTGGCCACACATGGAGTCAGCAGGTGTCAGGTAGCTAGAGTTGCAGGTGTGAGATCAGAGGCTCTGAAGGGTCATGTAAAACCTTCATAGAACTCCCTTACCATCTACCAGAGGAACTAAAGAATGCTTATAGTAATAAAACAAACAAAACTATACTGTATGTGCGTGGGGTGGGAGGGAGAAAGAGAGAGAGAGAGACAAGTAGACACAGAGAGAGAAAGATAACTATGATTGTACAAAATCACAATTTATTTTTAAAAAATTAATAGTTTTTAAGCAGAACTATTATTTCATTAATTTATATAAATCAAAATGAGGAAACTACCTCTTTCAAGGCAGATTGACTCCTGCTTTTCAATTTATGGTTATCAGAGAGCTTCTTGGCACGTGGAGAGGGTAAATGGCTTCTCCAGAGTCATACAACCAGCATGGATGACTAAACCCAGAAGGTATTTAAGCCTAGGTTTGCCCTATTCTTAAGCTAGCTCTCTATCCATTAGGCAACACTGTCTCTCCTCACAAAATCATATATGTAATTTAAACCACCCATCTATACTATTAAATAGCCTTCTTCTAGGTCTTGCTACCTCCACTCTCTCTCCCACTCTTATCTAGCGTTCAGAGCAATGTCAGACTGATCTCTTAAACTACACCAGTCTAGCCATGCCCTCAATTCCATTCAGAACCCTTCCTTCTGTCAGATGAGGCAAAGGAATTTCAGTATTATCCCTAATTAAAGCATTCACTTTTTCACAACTTGGGATGACTTACATTTACAGGAGCCTAGGATATATTTAGATGTAAAAGGACATTTTAAAGATAATTTTGTCCATGTCCTCATTTTCTAATTAAGGAAATTATGGTCCAAGGAGGATACGTGACTTCTCCAAGTTTCTCTACAAGTTTTAAGCAGTAGAATCAGGATTTAGATGTAAGTTCTCTCTCTGACTTCAGAGTCATTTTTCCTTCTATAACACCAAGCACTTTATGCTGTACCTTTTGATGTCATGGTTCTCTTTGAGAATGAAGGACAAACAAATAACCTGTGAGTAGTAGGAGCTGCCCCACTGGGGACCCAACTGGCCAGTTCCAGTTTAGCAATACAGCTCTTTCCTTCCTTCCTTCCTTCCTTCCTTCCTTCCTTCCTTCCTTCCTTC
>NW_020955033.1:37686236-37720525 GCF_900497805.2 Vombatus ursinus | reverse complement strand
TTCCTTCCTTCCTTCCTTCCTTCCTTCCTTCCTTCCTTCCTTCCTTCCTTCCTTCCTTCTCTCCTTTTCTCCTTCTTTCCCTCCCTTCTTCTCTCCCTCTGTCCACTTAGGGTATCATACCCTTACCTGTGGGTTCTCTGCCCAAAGAAATGTAAATTTTGATCACTGAAACCTTGCAAAATATCTTGGGGTTTATGGGCTAGATTTCTTTCATGCCTTAAACCCAAATCACTCTGGCTCTCATGGATTGGCCAACAATAGGTCCCAGACCAAGCCTCACTTGGGTTCTCACATTGGTTGAGTTCTGATGGCTCAGAGTGAGTGTAAATAGCTGTTGTTTCAGTTTCAGCCAGAAACTCTGAGGGTCTTCCTCTCCCAGATCAATATTTTAACTAAGAGGCCATTCTTTGCTTCATTTCTTACCTAGCCTTAAACACTGAATAGGCATTGCCTCAGTCAAACTGACACCTGGGGAAAACTAACTTAAAAAAGGCTGAGGTCTCTCACTGCATCCAGGGCCATCTCCAGTAGTCCTGATCTATATCTTGCTACTGGGCCCAGATGGCTCTGCAGAAGAGAGTAAGGCTGGTGACCTTGCACAACTCTGCCTCACTTAAATCCAATTCACTTGCCAGTCGTGGCATCGCCTTCCTGATGTCAGGGTCTTCTTCGAGAATGAAGGACAAACAACCACAATCCTAAACCTCAGAATCCTTCAAGGTCCCCCAAACTATTTAGCATGTAAATTCCCAAATTCTTAATCTGGCATTGAAGAGCCTCTACGATCTGACTCTGGGGCAGCTGGATGGCAGGTACATAGAGTACCAGTCCTACAGTTAGGAAGACTCATTTTCGTCAGTTTGGATCTGACCTTAGACACTTACTAGCTGTATGACTCTGGGCAAGTCACTAAGCCCTCTTTGCCTCAGTTTCCTCATCTGTAAAATGAGCTGGAGAAGGAAATGTCAAACTTATTGCAGCATCTTTGCCAAGAAAACCCCAAACAAAGAATTGGACACAACTAAAAATGACTGAAAAAGAGCATGATCTAACTCTAACCTCGCTTTCCAGCTTTATCTCATAATACTTCTCCTTATGCTCTAACCAAACTGTACTAATCAACTGGTCTCAGATGTGTCAAATGCATGGCCCATGGGCCACATGTGGACCACAACACTCCCAAGTACAATTAAAACCAGATTATTTTTAAATAATATTTTATTTTTTTCCCAATTACATGTAAAAACAATTCTTTTTTAAAAAAATTTTGAGTTCCAACTTCTCTCCCTCTCCTCCCCTTCTTCCCCCCCATGGAAACCAATTTTATATGTTATACATGTGCAATTGTGCAAAACATATTTTGATATTAGTTATGTTGTGAAAGAAAACACAAGCCAAAAAAAAAACACAAAAAATGAAGAAAGTTAAAAATAGTATGTTTTTTTCTGCAGTCAGATTCCATCAGTTTTTTCTCTGGATGTGGACAGCAATTTTTCATCATGAGTTCTTTGGAATTGTCTTGGATCATTGCTGAAAATAGCTGAGTCATTCACAGCTGACTATTGTACAATATTGCTATTACTGTGTACAATGCTCTCCTGATTCTGATGACTTCACTTTGCATCAGTTAATATAAGTCTTTCCAAGTTTTTCTGAAATCCTTCTGCTCATCATTTCTTGTAGCACAATTGTGTTCCGTTAAACACATATAACATGTGCAGTAGATAGAGCTCTGACCTTGGAGTCAGGAGGACCTGAGTTCAAATCTGACCTCAGACACTTGATACTTACTAACTGTGTGACTCTGGGCAAGTCACTTAATCTTGATTGTGTTGCAAAATAAATAAATAAATAAAAGAATATAACACAACTTAGTCAGCCACAGAATCAGATTATAATGTAATTGGGAAATATTTAGCAAAATAAATAAAATTTGATAAAATATAGACAATATTATATCTTAAAACTAAGTCCATATGCAGCTTGCAAGGATCTTTATGTATGAATTAGTGGCTCCCATTTCTATTTGAGTTTGACATCACTGACCTACATGACCTATGTGTTCTTATCCCTGTGCCTTTCTTTGTTTATGCTCTTCTTATGCCTAGTGTGTCTTCTTATTTCCACCTGATTTCCACCCTGATTGCAAGATCATGCCCAAATGTTTTCTCTACCAGGAAACCTTTCTTGATTGCCAAAAAGAAAGTAATTTCTCCCTTTTACAGTAACTCTCTTATGCATGTTATATTTTATTTTGTATTAATTACTATTTTATTGTCTTATAGTCCCCAACCCACTGCTAATGACTTCCCCTCTCAGATTACCTTCCATCTACTCTTATATATCTTATATGTGCCTAGTTATTTGCATATTGTCCCCCATCCCCATTAGAATATGAGGTCCTTGAATCAGGGTCCATATTTTTGCCCTTTTTTATATCCTTAGTAATTAGTATAGTGTCTTAGTAAGCACTTAATAAATGATTGTTGACTGACTGATTACCTCCTCTTCTCGATAATCTATGACGGCAGGTACCATGTCTTATTTATCATAGTCTCTCTGCAAGTGCTTGCATATAGTAGGCATTTAATGTCTGATAAATGAATAAATGACTCACTAAATGAAATAATGATAGGTCTGAAATTCAACAGACATATTAAATACCTATTTGTGCAAGGTACTCAGCTAGGTTTGAAGAGGGGGAAAAAGTTTAGATGACACAAGGTCGATCCTGTCCTAAGCTTAAAATCTAGTAGAATTCATTTTATATATATATATACACACACATACTCACACACACACACACATACATACACATATATATATATACACACATGCATGTATATGTCTGAAATAAAAGATAATACATAAATGAATAAAAGAAGTGCAAATAGTGTGTTATGTGAAGTGTGGGGTGAGGGAGGTCATTACTGACTAGGTGAAAAGCTTCTGGGAAGAGATAGCATTGAGCTGGACTTTCTAGAATATCAAGGAATTCAGCAGGCAGAGGAGATAAAGGGAGGTAATGGAATACATCCCAGGCATGTGGAATATTATAAACATGGGACAACTCAGAAGAACTACTAAGCATCATACAATGAAAAGAACACAATGATTTTGAAATCAGGGAATCTGAATTCAAACCTTGGCTCTTCCACTCTCCCCTTGGAGATGCCTCTTAACTGTGGCTCTTTTGATAGATGGGTCTTGGCTGTAGACTACTATTTCCCAAGGCACCCAGGCCAGGCATGCTCACTTCAGTCCTAGCTCCACTTGTCACTCTTCAGACTTCTTGTCAGTAGCTTTCTTCTCTCCTTCCCAACTTTTTAGCTCCCTTTTGTGTGGTATCTTACCCAATTAGAAAGTAAGATCCTTAAAGAAGTCACATCTCTGACATACCTGACATGTGGGGTCTGGAGTGCCAGTTGGAAATAGCCTATACGCAAGGAGTTGATGACACGAGTCTACACTGTAGGGGGAAGATCAGGGCTGAAGCCAGAGATGTAAGAGGCATTTGAATAGCATGGAAGTCATGTTAGTGAATGAGATGCTCAAGGAAAATATAGAGGGAGATAAGAGGATAGCCATGGGCAGAAGAGAAGAAACATCTACCTTAAAGAGTCAGGAAGCAAACTGGGAGCCAACAAAGGAGGCAGATGAATGGTTAGAGATGTGGATGAACTAGGAGAATGTGAAATCTCTGAAGTCAAGAGTGGTCGAGAGTGTCAAATGCTGCAGTGAGGTCAAGGATCACAAGGATCCCAACAAAATCATTGAATGGGGTAATTATAAGAGAGCAATTTCAGAGTCCAGGTGGGTCTGGAAGTCGGATTACAAGAGGCTGAGGAAAAAGTGGTTGTTGGTGAAGTGGGAGTAGCAAGTGAAGATGACTTTTCCAAGAAGTTTGATGTTAAATGGAGTGGGAGAAGAGGAACTGCATGGTTGAGGGGAAATTTTTCTGGGTATGTAAAGACCAGAGCCTTTTTGTAGACAGATAAGTAGGAGCCAGTGGAGAGGGAAAGGTTGAAAGCAAATAGCATTTCTGATAGTGAAAAGAAAGTATAGCATTTATGTACATGAAGAACCTGAAAGTCTGATGACCTGGGTTCAGATACCAACTCTGCCATTTAGAATCTCAGTGACCTTGGTCAAGCCACATGATCTCCATGGGTCTGAGTTTCCTCATTTGTAAAATAGGGTGGTTGAAATAAATGACCTCTGAATCCCTCACAGTTATAAGTCTATGATCCTGTGGTCCTTTGTTTTTGTATTTTGGCTAAGATCAAGTACGTTAATGATGTATACAACAAGGGAAGAATAATTGGTGAATGTCCATTCTGCTTCTCCTCCTCTTCCCAAGAATATTGTATGATTATAAAGACATCTGCCTTGTTTATAATACAATATATTTATAAACAGAAGTATGTTTAGATCTCATAGGCCTTGTGTTTCACACTAGAGATCCAGGTTCAGCAAATTCATGTTCCAACTGGTCTGATTAAAGCTGTAGCCTTCAGTTAATAAGTAAAGAAACACTCAGCCTTGGAGATACGTGGCCCTTAGCCAGCCCTGAGTGTTCTTCATATGCAAAGGTGATGCAATTGCAAAGGGTGTGCAGGTGGTGGCTGAAAAGAATAATTCAGTATCATGGAATGGATAAGACCCAGCCAAATACTCTGTTTTGGGCAAAATACCTAGCTGTAGAAGCAGGATTCTGTCTAAGGAAGGTGAGCAAAGGCAGAATCACCTCTAGCTTAGCCCTTTGCTAGGAGCAGCAATGTGGTGATCCTGTGATGCTCACTCCATTGCACTTAGCGTTGAGGGGTGAAGGTTGGGAAAAGTCACAGTGGGAAGTCGGGGGTAAAGTAGACATGCAGATGTTTCAGGAGTGAGGCATGCCCAATCTTGTGAAAGGGAACTGAATCATTGTTTAAGTAAGATGGGGATGCCTTGGGTTAGTGTTGATACTCCAAAGCATTGCCACTTAAAGGCCATTTTGTTTTGGTTAAGTATTTTAAAAAACCACTGGATTCCTCTGACTTAAACAGGACAAAAGAAGGACTGGCCAAGTTCTTTCTTCAATAGCCAATGGCCCTTTAGTCTTTACATACACTGTTTCCCTCCCCACCCTAAGCAGTGAATGAGGTCAAGGAAAGACAGGCCCACATTTGTTGTTGCACTGGAAACAGTTTTCTCTCTTTGGGGAGGAGTTTGTCCTAATCTCTTCCGAATTTGAGGCATATGCTTATGGAGTATTAGGAGTGATTGTTACTCTGATCCATAGCTTGGGGTTTTTCTTCTCTTAGTGGTTACAAAATAGATGTCATCTTTACTCAACTATTCCCTTCTGGCACCCTTAGATGGAAGCTTGCAAAGGCATATGAAGAGCACAGGCTTGCCTCAAGTCTTTCTTGGGCACATTTTAGTTCCAACACTCTTGAGCCACACACATATACAACCTGGGCCAATAGTTGGTTAGTCTGATCATGACGTGTCCACAAAGATTGAAGTTCTATCATCATCACTTCCCTGCTTCTTGTTTCTCTTGACCACTGCTTGCCATATACAACACTCTCCAAGTGGTCAAACTAATCAGTCAGTCAACAAGTCTGTAGTGAGCACCTACTGAGCACCAGCATTGTGCTAGGTGTTGCATATACAAACATCTGCCTTCAAGGAGCTCACACTTTATGGAATGGGAAAACATGTACACACATTAGTACACACAAAATAATTACATACGAAAGAGTGCTGGGCTTAGAGTCAAGAACATTTGAGCACAAATCATGACTCAGACACTTAGTAGTTGTCCACCTCTAGGCATATCACTCAAGCTCTTTGGGCTTTAGTTTTCTCATTTATAAAATGAAGAGGGTCAGATACAACAACCTCTAAGATTCCCTCCAGCTCTGAATCTATAATCCTATGATTCTAAGATCCTTGGCAGAGAGAAGCACACAAAAAGCAGAGAAATAAGGAAAAACCTCATGTAGGAGATGGTATTTAAACCGAGATTTGGAATAATTTAGAGATTCTAAGAGGGAGTGCAATTCAGGAATGGAGAGCATTCCATGCAAAGGCAGGGAGATGCAAGATGGAATGTGTTATGTGAGGAATAGCAAGAAGGCCAATTTGGCTGAATTGAAGAATGCATGAAAAGGAGTAGCACATAATAAGGCCTAAAAGAGTTTGGAGCCAGATTGTGAAGGGTTTTAAATGCCAAAGAGAGGAGTTTGCACTTGGTTCTAGAGGTAACAGGAAATCGTTGGAGATATTTGAGTAGCCTGACAAGGTCAGACTTGTGCTATAAGAATATCACTATGGCAATTGTGTGGAGGATGGACTGTGCAAGGGAGAGACTGAAAGCAGGGAGACCAATTAGGTGAGTATTATAATAATCTAGACTACAGATTTTGAGGATATGACCTAGAGTAACAGCCATGTGACTGGAGAGAAGAAAGCGGATGTGAGAGGTATATTTCACCAAACACTTTGGGATGTATGGGCTAAAATAGAGTGAGGAGTTGAGGATGATTGTATGACTAGAAGGATAGGGGTTTCTTTGATGGAAACAGGGAAGTTGAGAAATGGAATGGTTTTGATGGGGGGAAGATAATGAGCTCTTTTGGAGCTTTGAGGTGTTTATGTAACATCCATTCTGAAATACCTAATAGGCCATTAGTGAAGTGGTTCTGGAGTTCAGGAGAAAGGTTAGGCTGGATATATAGATGTGAGAGTCATCTCCATAAAGATTATTGAATCCAGAAGAGTTGACAAAGTAACTAAGAGAAAAAGTATCATTTTATAGCTTACTGTGGATCAATCAGAAAAGGACAAAACTATCCTGGCTTCGTGGAGGAAGGAATTCAGAGTTTTTAAACAGGAATGAAGAGAGAATTTTTTTTTCTCAAGTAATTCTTCTTTCTTTTCTGTCAAAGACCAGAGAGGGAATTTGAGTTCAAATGAAGCATTATCTTTTTCTATACAGTCATACGAGCTTTTCAAAACTACATGAAATGAAAACGAGCTTGAAGTGAAAACTGGTTGTTAATTTACTTTTCAAAAACATTTATTTAATCTTACCATTCTTTTTCAAAAATTTTGAGTTTCAAATGGGGAGTTCATCAGTTCTCTTTCTGGAGATAGCATTTTTTTCATCATGGGTCCTTAGGAATTGTCACGGATCATTGTTTTGCTCAGAGTAGCCAAGTTTTCCACAGTTGATCATCCTTATAGTATTACTGTCATTGTGTGCAATGTTCTCCAGGTTTTGCTCACTTCACTTTGCATCAAGTCATATAAGTCTTCTCAGGCTCTTTTGAAATCATTCTTCTCATCATTTCCTACAGCACAACAGTATTCCATTAAAATCATATGCCACAACCTGTTTAGTCATTCCCCAATAGATGGGCATCCCCTCAATTTCTAATTCTTTACCCCTACAAATTGCTGCTATAAATATTTTTATGCATGTGGTCCTTTTCTTCTTTCTTTTAAAATCTGCCATAGACAGAGCAGATTTGCATTTGGTACTGGGGTTGGTTAAAGTAGAATCACACCTTTTCAGCCAGAGAACCACAATTAGATTTCCTCAATTTTTCTCCCCAGCTCTTATACAAGGATAAGATTAGAGGTCCAGTCCAGATTCCACCAGAATTGTTGACAATGTGGTTCCTAGATATTTCTTTTGCAAACATAAGGAATCCACAGCAGTTCCTTGGAGGCTGTCCCAGTCATCTCCAGCAAATTGGAGACTTAACAGGAGGTTTTCACAAAGGAATTAGACAGGTCAGCAATGCTTGAAGCAATGAGCTTTTATTATGATGTGTTTTAACTCACACAAGGAAAGCCCCAAGGCCTCAAATGAAGCATCCAAGGCTGGGAGCTTGGGAAGCTAGAAAAGCAAGGGAAGAATACAACCAGAGGGGTTGTCAGACCTCATGTGCGATAGCCTTAGGGCCCCAGAATGAGAAGGAAGGGAAATCAGAGATGGTGCTACTAAGAGGTTGGCCTTGGAATTCACCAGAACCATGTCACTCTTTATAGTTGAGGTGGCTGACAGTCCATTTCCTTCACACCTGGGCAGCTCACTGGAGGCAGGTAAGAGGCATGGAGGCTTGATTGCGATGACATGGTGCACAAGCTTTGGAGGCTTCCAGAGAAGGAAAGGAAGAAGAAGTGTGAGGCAAGAGGAGGGCCTAGTGCCAGCACTAGGGTAGCTGTTTAATGAGCAAAAAAGAGAGATTTTTAGATTATCACAGTGACAAAGAGAAATTCACTTTTTGTTAACATTATAATTACAGAAACACCTTGGAAATAAAATAAATAAAACAACTGCTACTGTGGTGATGTGTAGAGGAGACAGCATCAGATAGGACATAATAATAACATTTATATAGCACTTTATGTTTGAAAAGCACTTTACAGAGGCAACTAGGGGGCCCAGTGGATAGAGTAGGGGTGGGGAACCTGTGGCGTCAAGGCCACATGTGGCCTTCTAGGTCCTCAAGTGCAGCCCTTTGACTGAATCCAAACTTCACAGAACAAATCTCCTTAATAAAAGGATTTGTTCTGTAAAAGTTGGACTCAGTCAAAAGGCCACACCCAAGGACCTAGAACGCCACATGTAGCCTCAAGGTTACAGGTTTCTCACCCCTGCCTTAGTGTAATGAGCCAGGTATAGGGATATGATGTCTGAAAGGCAGCTGGAGATGTGAGATTGAAAGTTAGCCAAGAGGTTGGGGTAAGGACAGAGAAGAGAATCATCAGTGTGGAGATGTTAATTAAATTCATGGGAGCTTATAAGATCCCTAAGTACAGTAGTAGAGAGGGAGAGCCCAGGACAGAACCCTGAAGGACACATAATGTTAGAGGGTATGATCTGGAGGAGGATCCAGCAAAGAACACTGGGAAGGAGCAGTCAGGTAGGTAGGTAGGAGGAGAACCAGGAGAGAATATCAGGTAGGTAATCAACAGGGTCAAAGACTGCGGAGAAGTCTAGGAATGAGGATTGAGAAAAGGGCAATGCATTTGGCAACTAAGAGATCACTGGTAACTTTGGAGAGAGCAATTTTGGTAGAATGATAAAGCTGGAAGCCATGTTTGAAGGGGTTAAGGAGAGAATGACAAAAGAGAAAGTGGAAGTACATTTTGTAGATGACATTTTCAAGGAGCTTGGCCACGACTTCCTTGAGCTCTCCCCACAAACCCCTCCAAATACCTATAAAAATGGCTCTAAAGAAATTCTAAAGCAGCAGAACCCACAAAAAGACAGAGTGAAACAAATTTCCAGCCAAAGACAGCCTGGATGGTTGATAAGAAAGGTGTATCGCGCCAGGCAGGAAGAGGAGCACAGTTCGGCTTGGGCACTCAGGCCGCAGAGACCCCGGAGCAGGCCTCAGAAGACTGAATCGTGGGCAGCTGTGGCAGTTTCCAGACTTCTCAACTCAGGAACACCAAAGACAACTTAGAAGGTCAGTGGGAAAAGTCTGTGACTGTGGTGAGAGAGGAGCTAGGTCTCAGTTGCAAGTCTCAAGCACGGCCTGGGACCATGGCTGTTTCCTGAGCTTCCGGTCCACAAACTGAGGGGGAATCAAGTGGCTGATCAGAGAGGGACTGCAGGGATCTCTTTGCCAGGGCTGAGGCAGGAATCTCTTGCTTTACCAGTGCTTGGATCTGGGTCACAATTCTGAGGGGAGGTCCTGGGGCGAGGAGGAACGCTGGTGTGGTGGAGCTTGTTGTGGTGGTGGAGAGAAAACACCTCATGCCTTATCATAGTAACTTGGAAGAACTGAAAATTTTCAGATCCCTAGAAGTATCTCTGAAAACAGCTGCACAAACCCCCAAATCTTGGGATAGTACACTCTTCACATTGGAAGCAGACTTTTACCTCAACAAAGAGTTTAAAACTCATGAAATTGGCCGGGATCATGAGTAAGCAGTGCAAAAAGAGTCAGACTATATTATCTTACTTTGGTGACAAAGAAGATCAAAACATACAACCAGAAGGAGACAATAAAGCCAAAGCTCCTACATCCAAAGCCTCCAAGAAAAATATGAATCAGTCCCACGCCTTGGAAGAGTTCAAAAGGGATTTTGAGAAGCAAGTAAGAGAAGTAGAGGAAAAACTGAGAGTGATACAAGAAAATCATGAAAAACAAGTCAACAGCTTGCTAAAGGAGACCCAAAAAAATACTGAAGAAAATAATACCTTAAAAAATAGCCTAACCCAAATGGCAAAAGAGGTCCAAAAAGCCAATGAGGAGAAGAATGCCCTAAATAGCAAAATTGGACAAATGGAAAAGGAAGTCCAAAAGATTACTGAAGAAAATACTTCCTTAAAAATTAGAATAGAGCAATTGGAAGCTAGTGACTTTATGAGAAATCAAGACACTGTAAAACAAATCCAAAAGAATGAAAAATTAGAAAACAATGTGAAATATCTCATTGGAAAAACAACTGATCTGGAAAACAGATCCAGGAGAGAGAATTTAAAAATTATTGGACTATCTGAAAACCATGATCAAAAAAAGAGTCTAGATGTCATCTTTCAAGAAATTATCCAGGAAAACTGTCCTGATATTTTAGAACCAGAGGGCAAAATAGAAATTGAAAGAATCCACCAATCACCTCCTGAAAGAGATCCCCACAGGAAAACTCCTAGGAATGTTGTAGCCAAATTCCAGAGTTCCCAGGTCAAGGAGAAAATACTGCAAGCAGCCAGAAAGAAACAATTCAAGTATTGTGGAAACACAATCAGGATAATACAAGATTTAGCAGCTTCTACATTAAGGGACCACAGAGCATGGAATATAACATTCAGGAGGGCAAAGGAGATAGGATTACAACCAAGAATCACCTACCCAGCAAAAGTGAATATAATCCTTCACGGGAAAGAATGGTCATTCAGTGAAATAGAGGACTTTCAAGCATTCTTGATGAAAAAACCAGAGCTGAATAGAAAATTTGATTTTCAAATACAAGACTCAAGTAGAACATGAAGAGGTAAACAGGAAAGAAAAAATCATTATTTATTAAACTTATTAAGGTTGAACTGTTTACATTCCTGCATGGAAAGATGCTATTTGTAACTCATGAGACCTTTGTCAGTATTAAGGTAGTTGGAGGGGAAAAAATTATATGTATGTACATATAGATATAGATAGATAGAGGGCACAGAGAGAGTTGAAAATGAAGGGGTCATATCTGGAGAATAAAATTAAGGGGTGAGAGAGGACTATACTAGGAGAAGGAGAAAGGGAGAGGTAGAACTGGGTAAATTATCTCACAAAAAAAAACCAGAAAAGAAAAGG
This sequence comes from Vombatus ursinus, assembly GCF_900497805.2. Classification (NCBI taxonomy): domain Eukaryota; kingdom Metazoa; phylum Chordata; class Mammalia; order Diprotodontia; family Vombatidae; genus Vombatus; species Vombatus ursinus. Next base: position 37,709,213 of record NW_020955033.1, on the reverse strand, counting down.
CTCTTACAGTGGAGGGGAAACAGGGGAAACGGGGGAAGGTGAGAGGGAATGAGTGAATCTTATTCTCATAGGATTTGACTTAAGGAGGGAATAACATACACACTCAATTGGGTATGGAAATCTGTCTTATCCTACAAGAAAATAGGGGGTGGGATGGGAACAAGAGAGTTGGGGGATGATAGAGAGGAGGGCAGATTGGGAAAAGGGGTAATCAGAAGCAAATACTTCTGAGGAGGGACAGGGTCAAAAGAAAGAATAGAATAAATGGGGGGGCGGGATAGGATTAAGGGAAATAGAGTTAGTTTTTCACAGCATGTCTACTATGGAAGTGTTTTGCATAACTGTACATATATAACCTATATTTAGTTGCTTGCCTTATCAATGAGAGTGGGTGGGGAGGGAGGAAGGGAGAAAATTTGGAACCCAAAGTTTTAAAAACACATGTTTAAAAAGAAGTTTTCACATGCAACTGGGAAATAAGAAATACAGGAAATGGGGTACAGAAATCTATCCTGCCCTACAGGAAAATAGAAGGGGAAGGGGATAAGAGAAGGGGGGGAGAGATAGAAGGAAAGGCAGACTAAGGGAAGGGGTATTCAGAATGCATGCCATCTTGGGGTGGGGGGAGGGGCAAGATGGGGTGAAAATCTGGAACTCGAAATCTTGTGGAAGTAAATGTTGAAAACAAAAAAATAAATAAAAATTACCGTGGAAAAAAAAGGACTTTGGCCACAAGGCACAGAAGAGATGTAGGATGATGCTGGACATGGAAGCAAGAGGTGTGTTTTCTTTTTCAGAATGGAGGAGACATGGGCATGCTTGTGGGCAGCAGGGAATCAGCCAGTTGACAGAGAATGATTGAAAATCACTGATAGAGTGGGGAAAGGGGGAAATTTGTTTGAGGAGAAGAGATGGAATGGGAACATTTGTACAAGCAGAGGAGTTAGCCTTGGAAAGGAGAAAGGCAACCTCATTGTGAAAGACAAAGGTAAAGGAGGAGATAGTAGAAGAAGGCATTTGAGTAATATGAGATGAGAAAAGGGGAGCAGAAGGAGTTCACAACAAAGAGCTTCATTTTTTTCTGTAAAATATGAGGCAAAGTTCTTAGTTGAAAGGGTGGAGGGAGGGGAAGTCATGGGAAGAAAGAAGAGGAATGAAAAGGTTTGGAAGAGCCAGTATGGAGAGTGGAATGGTAAGTTGATCAGGCAGGTATAAAAGGATTGCCTGGCAGCAGCAACAGCCCAATTGAGATTTTATGACATAAATTTATCCAGTGGAGTGTGATTTTCTCCACCTTCATTTAGCATGAGTGAAGAAGCAAAGGTGACAAATGGTAGGTGTGAGCCAAAGCTGAATCTTGGCTAGGAGCAGTCAGCAAAATGGTAAAAAGGCTAGGGATTCAAGAGAAGATGATGGTGTAGAATTAAAGTGGTTCACTAAGGGGTCAAAATGGGGAAAAAAGAGAAGAATGGCTAGTACAGGGGAAATGGCCTGGGAGAGAATTGAGGGGTTAAAGGATTGGAGATCATGATGTAGATGAAGGGCAGGGTTTTGTGAGAGAAGGCTAAGAGAGAAGTGAAAAGCCAATGATTACAGTAGGATAAGGGAATTTCAGAATTCTTGAACGCAGACATTTGTGAGTCAAGATCAAGGACATGACCATCTTTGTGTGTGGCTGAGGTGGGGTGGAGGTGTGGTTCATGGAAAGTGAGTAAGTTGAAGAACTAAGTGGGTAGGGTGTTTGAGGGAGGAGAGTTAATATGTATGTTGAAGTCCCTTAGTATGAGGGCAGGAGTTGGGGAGGAGAGAAAAATTGTGAGCTATGTACTGAACTCATTGAGGAAGGAAGAGGCCTATAAACAACAGCTACCAGGATTTTGAATGGGTGATATGAATAGCATGAACCTCTAAGGAGGAGAGGTTGCTGAGCGATGAGGTAGGGAAAGAACCTGGAAGTAGCAATTAAGAAAAAAGATTTTCCAATTCCCCTGCCTTGACCAGTAAACTGGGGGGAATGAATGAGTGCACAGGCAGTAATATTATTATCCTCATTTTATGGATGAGGAAACTGAGTCTGAAAAAGGATGAATGAATGTGACCTCAGGGTCACACAACTAGTAAGTGTCCCAAAGAGTATTCACTTAGATCTTTCTGACTCTTAAGTCCAGCACTCTATCTCTTCCTTCACCTAGCTGCCTATGGAGAAGGAAAGATGAGTGACTAAAGAATAGGTTAGACTAGATGACATCCCAAGTCCCTTCTCATTCTGAGATTCTGTATCTCATCTGTCACTAGTGAGTAATTAGACTGGACACAACTCTGATGTGTTTAGGGAAATTGCATTGTTTGCAGAGCAAGAATCAATCAGTAAACACTTCTTAAGAACCTGCTCTGTGCCAAGCACTGTGCTAATTGTTGAGAGTAGAATCAGACCCAGTAGGTTTGCTGGACTTGGGGCAAAAGGCATGGTTGAATTGTTTGGAGCTCTGGGGTATTTCCCTGAGGTGAATGTAGTTCTATGTCTCTTCTCTAGTATAGTGACTGTCATTATATATGTATATATATACACATATATACATATATATATATATGCATACACACATATATGTGTGTGTATGTATGTATCTTCGCTAGTATAGCGATGTTCAGTGTGTATTCAGTGTTCAGCCCATTAGTCTGCCTCTGTGTATACTATTGGATACAGGTTCAAATAATGAGGACTTTTAATGATAATGTACTGATCTTGACTTATTTCTCCCTATCCAGTTTGAAAAAGAACTGAGAATATTTGAAATTAATTCAGGCCTAGATATTTAGTTGTTCACCATGATGCCAGTCCAGACAAAGTATAACATCAACATAATAAACATTTAATCAGAAGACAAATTGATTTTAGATGTGGCATCCCTAAACTCCATCTGTCCTTCCCCTACTGCTCAGAGTGTTTTGGCTGCTGTTGGGGAGAAGCTGGCCACTGGAAGTCATGAGACATGACTTCACGGAGGAGGTACTAAGTACAAGGTGATGGGACTTAGGATGTCAGAGAGAAGCTGGGATGGAATAGTGACAACTGCCTTCTCCTTGCCAGGACCTGTTGCTGAGTCTATTCAGGCTACTGCACCAACAATGAGCTAACTGTGGTGAGCAATTAGAGTTTCTGTCAGTGGTAGGAAACCAAAGGAAAACCACTGAAATAAGAATTCAATTCACACTAGGTCCAGAATCCTTCTTGCCCTTTGTCCGTGAGAGGAGGAGCACTGTTCAGAAGACCTAATGATGGGGTCAACTAGATGGTATGAGTGAAAAATCAACTCAGAACTGTGTTATATTACATACATTTCTTTGCCTACTAGCAGGATAAGCAGACTTATCCAACTGAATAGTGAGTGCCTTTACTGGAACTCCTGGATTTGGAGCAGTCTACATATTGTCTGGTGTTGCCTGGGTCTAAGAGAAACTACGGGCACAAAGCTGTGTAACAGACTTTTTGTGATGTATTGTTTATTGATTTTTATTATCCCTATGCCAAGATAAAATCTTGTATTGTGTATGATTGCACGTGTGATATATCTATTCTATGAGGAGTAATCCCATTACTATGCTAAGGTCATGTGACCACAGCTCAATAGAGTATTGCCAAATTCAAGGGGTTTGGAACTGATTCCAATTGAGTAAATGCATATTAATTATACACTGGAGATCATATATTATACTATAGACTATAGGCTATTAGACTTATTGAGTCAGCACAACCATACATAGAGAGCTGGGGTATAAAAGTTTGTCACTCTTTGAGAACTATGGGCAACTTGACTCTTCCCCAGCCCTTCTGCTTAGTGGGGGAAGTCCCTAAACACCAGGATGATCTTGGAACTTTCTGGGGGAAACACTTCTTGTTAGGATTAGGACAATGTATAGCTGCATCATCCAGTAGTTAAATAAAGTAATGGGAACCAATGTCAACCTCATTCCCATAGGATTTCAATGTCCACTTCCTCCCCGAGTAGTTTGGGAGCAAACTCCTCCCAGCTCCTAATTCACTCTATAGCTGGGAGAAGCTCTTGAATAGCCCAGGGTCTGGAGATTTGGTGAAAGGCTAAGTCTGTCTGTAGGACTTTTGGTTCCCTTCTTTCTCCACATAGTATCTCTATGAGAGTACTTGCTCATGCTGTCTAGAGCATTACTCATCCCAGTCACTGGCTTTTCCACAAGCAGGATATCTTGCCTCCTTTCTCTGCTTCATGTAGCCATGACTCAGCAGAGATATTCACTATTCCTCCATCTCTAGAAGGTGGGGTGAGAGAGAGAGAGAATGAAGGAACTGCTTCCTTATTTAACCAAAAGGGATAGTAACAAGAAAGGCTTCCTTAGCCTCTGACAGGATAGACTTATTCACCACTTGACACACATGTGCAGCAAGCTTCTTTGCTTCCAGAGGGGAGGAGAGAACTAGTTCTGAGCTCCCAGGACCCATTAGCTAACAGTACATTTTCTTTTCCCAGAGAATTTTGTAATCTGTGAAAGGTAAACTTCTAAAACACAGACTCCAAGAGAAGGCAGAGGATTTGGAATCAGGCATTGGCCTAGTTGAAAGGTTTCTCATAATTACCTGAAGTCTAAAAATATTGTAGGTGCTTAATATATACTAAATACAATTGAATTTGAATAAGAATATCAAAAGGCCATTTACTGCTCTTTCTGAACTTCAGGTGATATATTATAGCATTGCTATATCCAAATCACTGAGATAATCCAATGAGACATTCCTAGTGGCCCTAGAAAGCAATGAACCCAGATAAATGAATGTATTTAGAAATCAGTAAGCAATAAATCACTTAGCTTCTCTGGGCTCTGGTTTTCCATATGCACAGTAACTGATTTATATGGTTCTTTCTAGCTCTAATAAGCGATGGTTTTGCTAATTTGACCCAATTGCAACAATAAAAGGAAAGAAGCTAGTATTTCTTGGAAATTCAAAAGATACCATGTAACTAGTACTGAGAGCATCTCTACATACACATACATTTCTCAGAAATAATGGCATCCCCTGACAGAGATGATACTGGAGACCCTAGACAATAGACAGTATCCCCTACCTGCTTCCTCAGATTCCTTGAATCATCCCATATAGTTACCTGAGAAATTATTAAGTATTTAAGAGAGATAATCAGGTAGAAATCGGCTCCTGAACAAGTGGAAAATTCTCCCGTGACTTAAGAACAACCTTCTTTCTCAGTTACCAGGGGGAGAAAGAGTATCAGGATTTGTAATCATCATATTAAAGGTTGCTAGGTGGTGCTGTGGATACAGCAGTGGGCCTGGAGCCAGAAATATCTGTTCAGATAGGTCTCAGACACCTATTAGCTGTGTGACCCTGGACAAGTCACTTAACCTCTGTTTGCCTCAGTTCCTCTACCTGTAAAATGAGATTAATAATAGCACTTAACCTCTCAGGATTGTTGTGAAGATCAAATGAGGTAATTGTAGTAAAATGCTTAGCACAGTGCCTGGCACCTAGTAAGCATTATAAAATGTTAGTTATGAAGATGATGATGGAATTGGTGACAAGGGCTTTCTAGAAGTTGGAGGGAGAGCTTAGCAAGCCCTTGTGTTGTCCAAGGTAGTCAGTGGCAATAGTAACAAAGTGTTCTAAAGGTCTATGAACTTGGATGAGGGAAAATAAATTTTTGTCCACCTTTAACTGAACTTGGGCATTCTTTTCAGTTATTTATATAATATTATTCTGAGAAGGGGAATCTATATTCCTACCCAGACTGTCAAAGCAGCCCATGATACAAAAAAAATGATTAAGCACCCCAGAGATAGATTTCTAAGGTCCCTTCAATATCTGACATTCTCTAATGTTCCTAATAAAGACTTAATAGTCCTATTCTTTGTTCTTGATTCCTTGAAATTGGTTTCCCTAACTCAATGCTAACCTTATCATCATACTTAAGACAAGCCTAGTGATCTTGTCCTTAGTGATCATTCAGTGTTCTCCTGTCCTATCACAGTGGACTGTGATACACAGAGAAACATTAGCCCACCTTCCTCAGGCACTGTGGGTCTCTATCCCAGGCTTGTGAGCTTCCTCTCTGGTCAAGCCTTTCTCTTCTCACCAGAAGTCTTTCAATGAAGCACACCAAAGACTGCTTATGGTATATAGCCCCTGGTCTAGGCAGAAGAGCAGAAGCTTCTCCATTGCCATCATCTGCTCTCTGTGTTTTCCTTCAAACAAACTCCCAAGCTGCAGAGTAGAAGTAATAAACATTATATTTGTTATCAAATGACCAGAGCAAGTAAAATTTCCCTTCATGTAAAGACGACAAGATGAAATGCTTCAGTTTTGACTTCTCCCAGGTGTCATCCTCAGCCAGGACAAATACAGAGCTAGACCCTATACACATATTTTCTCAACCTCTGCCCCATGCTCTTTCCAATAAATTGTTTTGCTTTAAGAAAAAAACAGACACTAAGATTAATGACATTTCTCAAATTAGTAAAGAGGAAAAAATGAAGTCATATGTACTGGTCTCATGCACCCAACTCACTAATGATTTGCATCCTGGTATCACTTGCATCTGGAATCTGTTAACTGAGAGCAAAAACAAATCCTCCTCCTTCTCTGCTTAAAGGGATTGTTAGGGGGAGACATATGCGCATCAAGTGACCTTTATGCTCAGGGTGAGTTACAGGTTTTGGTGTACGTGGCCATATTTTATTAGAAATGTCATCAGGATGCACCCATTATTATTTAGAATCCTAGCCATGGAACTGGAAAACCAGAAATGCAACTCTTACTTATATTTCAGTACTAGGGTCATGAGCACAAAAGCTCAGCCCCAAGTGAGTCACCAAAGTTGCAGCCACTGACTTTATTTACATCTGTTGGTTGAGAACAAAACCTAGAATTGAAAATTTTTTAGAAACAAGTTTATCAAGTCATCTGGCAGAGGAGAGAGACAAAAGAGATGGCCCACTTCCCCACACCTCTATGAGTTGTATGTTATATATGATTCAAACAAGGGATCAAGGAAACAGGTGGATTAGGTGGCCGGCTTATAATGATTTTACAAATAAGGCACATAGATTAATTAAAATGTCTATCTTAGGAAATTGAAAATCCTTTTTTTAACTTTTTTTCTTAATTTATTTTGATTTATCAATAATCACTTCCACATGCTTTTGAGTTTAAAATTTTTCTCCCCCTTCCTCCCCATCACCCTCCCCAAGAAGGTGCATAATCTGATACAGGCTATACATTTACATTCATATTAAACATATTTTCACATTAGTGATGTTGTAAGTAGAAATTAAAACCAATAGGAGGAACCATCAGAAAGAGGAAACAAAACTCAACAGAAGAGAAAAAAATTAGCAATTCGGCTTCCATAGTTCTTTCTTTGGGGGTGGATAGCATTTTCCATCACAAGGCCTCTGGAGATGTCTTAAATCCTTGTATTGCCAGGCAGGGTTAAGTTTATCCATATTAGTCATCATGCAGCGTGGCTGTTATTGAGTACAACATTCTCTTGGTTCTGCTCACTTCACTCAGCATCTGACCATACAAGTCTTCCCAGGTTTTTCTGAAGTCAGCCTGTTCATCATTTCTTATAGCACAATAGTATTCCATCACATTCATATACCACAACTTGCTCAGCCATTCCCCAATTGATGGGCATCCTCTCAGGAAACTGAAAAGTCTGTGCATCAATTTTCAGATCCCCTGTGAGTTTTCTAGGGTCAGCTTGAGTTGCACATCTTGAGTTAAACATTGAACTGGTTTGTTCTATGAGCCAATACAATTCTGGTTTCTTTCCACGCAAGGCTAAATTCAAACAATGCAATAACAAATAATTTCCCCTATATATCCAAACTCCTCTAAATTAGAAACTCTTAAGTGAAAGATTTTTAAAAAAATGAATCACTAAACCATTTGTCTCTTTTGCAGTATGATTGCTGCTATATGTTCAGATCTTTCATAAAAAGTTTATGTTAGAATGTAATGTAGCAAGAATTGTCTCTTGCTTTTTTGTGTATCCCTAGAATTTATCATGGTGCCTAGCAGTGCCTAGATTTTTTGTTGAGTTGGTCATGTCTGACTCTTTATGACACCTTTTGGGGTTTTCTTGATAAAGATACTAGAGTGGTTTGCCATTTCTTCTCTAGCTAATTTTACAAGTGAGGAAACTGAGGCAAACAGAGGTAAGTGACTTGCCCAGGGTCACATACCTAGTAAGTGTCTGAGGTAAGATCTGAACTCATGAAGATGAGTCTTCCTAATTCAAAGCTCAATACTCTATCCATGAACCACCTAGCTGTCCTGCCTAGTACATAATAAGAGTTTATTAACTGACAGGCTGAATGAAAGACCCAACATCTAATAGTGTAAATCCTGTTATGAGTCTTTGGTGTCTTATCAGTAAGTGACTAGGTAAACTTTACAAAAATATCATTGCATCAAAATGAACTACTACGTAATATCTGCCTCTACCCTTTCCTTACACACATACACACACACACACACAAACACACGTACAACTCTTTTAGCCTTGTAACAAAGGGATGTCATGATTAGCTAGAAATAAATTAGGAAGAGAATGTACTACCTTTTCTACTAATTTGGGTTGTTTTTGGCAGCTGCTAAAGCTTGACTTACAAACATATCTTGCCTTATGCACAATGTTCCTAAAATGAATTTTTAATCAAATTTCAACATATAGAATCCTATTTTCCCATCTATTTTTATCATCATCTTGGAGATATATTCCTTTGGGAGCAAACTCTAAATATGAATAAAACTACAATTAAGACTGAAGAAACTTCTGATAGGATATTAATGACATATTGGAATTTCATTATAAGACTTTGGTAAAGTACAAAATTCAAAATAAAATAGATCTCCTTAGGATCTTATCCAAGGGAAATTAGTTACTGAAGTATTAATAGTAAGACATAATAATATTCCAAATAAAGTAGTATCACCTGTAATGTGCAATCTGAAGTCAGAATTGTAGTGACATCCAACTGTATTTAACCTACCCAAAAAGAATGGAAAATAGCTAAAATTATTTTGTAATTGACAGTGTACATCACAGATCTGAAGTGAAAACAGCAATGACTTCATTCAACAAATACTGGATGCATTGGGCTGAAAAGTCAGGTGTTTTGCACCAAACCCTTTGCTGATATTCTCAGATACCACATGGACTACTCTGGTTGCTCAGATCCTCATAGGGTTAGAGCTGGAAGGGAACACAGAGATCAAGAGGTCCAGAGAGTTGAATCGGCTTGCCAGGTTTACATTTTGGAGCAACTAGGTGGCACAGTAGAAAGAGTGCTGGGTCTGGAGTCAAGAGGACCTGAGTTCAAATCCAGCCTCAGGTATTTACTAGCTGTGTGACCCTGGGCATCACTTAACCCAGTTTGCCTCAATTTCCTCATCTGTAAAATTTGCTGTAGAAGGAAATGGCAAACCACTCCAGTATCTTTGCTAAGAAAACCCAAATGGGCTCACAAAGAATTGGACACAGCTGAAACAACTGAACAACAACAAAGTTTACATAAGTACTTTCTGAAAGTTGCTGACTTTTAGAAATTAATGGGTCAATATACTCTGAAGGACAAAGGACATAGAGACAGAAGGGAAGCCACTGCTCATTATGTAACAGTGAATGAACCAACAGAGGAGTATACTTACTGAAACACAAAATAGCAAATGAAATAATGGAGGATTGTATTTACTTATTGATTACATATTGATATAACAAAGGGGGCCAAGCATTCTAGTAAAGTGAACTGGCAGTTTTTTGAATACTAAACCACAATCTGACTCAGTTTCCTCATCTGCAAAGTGGGAACAACAATAGCACCCATCTCCCAGGGTTGTGAGGATGAAATGGATTAATATTTTTTAAAATTCTTCGCAAACCTTAAAAAGCACGGTTTTATAAATGTAAGTAATTACTATTTTTAAGAGATATCGAGTAGAGTTTTGGAGGAAACAGGATTCTAAGAGGCAGAAATGAGTTGGGAGTCAAGCATGGGGTGACAGTGTGAAAGCTCAGGGAAGAAGATGGATGGAACATTCTTGTGAGGGCAGCTATCCTTCATTTGGTATAATGGATTACTTAGAGCCAGAGGATTTAAACAAGCAGCAATTTTACTAAAATTGCATCCCAATGCCATTAAGCAGAAGCACTTACTAACTGATGATTTAAAGAAGTCTGAAGGATAGAAATTAATTAAAAAAAAACCCACTGGCAAGAAGGTGAAAAAAAAGTCAGCAAGACGGTTCCTTTGGGTCTCTGTTATTCCTTGACAAACTCGAAACAATTTTTATATTCCTCTTGTCCAAAAGATTCAAAATCTCTGCCCCAGATCAATCTACCTGAGGGTAATGTTAACCCTAATCCCTCAGGTCTACACCACAACTTTTTTGCTTGCAACAGTGCTTGCTAATGTTGTGAGGAGAGGGGAAACGACCAGTTCATATTTCCTGTTCTTGGTCCACAATAGTCTTGTGCAAAGTCTAGCCGAAGGTCAGTCTGGCAGAAAGGAGAGTAGAGGGCAAGAAGAGGAGTAATATTTAATAAGGTTAGAAAGGTAAATTGAGGTCAACAGTAATGGTGTTTAAAAGCTAAACCTTATAGTGTACCCTAAAAGCAATAGGGATCCATTGTAGTTGTAGTAGAGCAGTGACGTGGTTATACCTTCACTTCAGGAAAATCACTTTCTAATCCAAACTACATTTATTAAGCACCTACTATGTACCAGGCACTCTTCTAAGTACTGAGGATACAATTAATAAAAAGAAAGCCCCTGCCCTTAATGGGGGGAAGACAACACACAGAAGGCAGGAAAAGGTGAATACCTGGCTGGGGGTATCTTGTTCCATGGAATTGAAACCAGGCATAGAAACACTTTGGAAAGGCGAGAGACTGAAGGTAGAGATACTAATTAAAAGACTCTTGCAATAATTCAAGTGATAATTGATGAGTGCCTAACTAGGGTGATGGTTTGAGTAGAGAAAATGGGACAGAGGTGGTACACACACACACACATATACATATATACATACATATATAATATATGTACATATATACACGAATATATCCGTTATGTATCTGTTATATATGTATGTAGCTATTATATTATTATATATTTTATATATCCACATATATCCATTCAGAGCTATGGATGTACAGTTAGCTGTACTGTGAGACTACAACATACTAACTAGATGACTTGACCAAGGTCAAGCAGCGAAGTAACAGGAGGGCTGGGATTGCATCTTGTACCAGCTCATCCAGTTTATTGCCTCGCCTACTGCACTGTTCTGCCATGTCCCTACAAGAAGCAGACACTCACACATACCTGCCAACGTTTTTGAAATTGAGGTCCCATTTTCCCACAGGTATAACAAAGTGAAGGTTACTAAAATCTAATTTATGGCAAGTTAGTCAACCTTCTGTAACTGATGATGTTCCCCCTCCTCCTTTTTTTTTTAATAGGGAGCTTGGTAATGCAGTAGAGATAGCAGTGGTCCTGGAATCAGGAAGACTTGAGTTCAAATCTAGACTTAGACATTTCCTAGCTGTGTGACCCTAGGCAAGTCGTTTAACCTCTGTATGCCTCAGCGTCCTCCTCAACTGTAAAATGTGGATAATAGCAATAGCACCCACCTCCCAGGGTTATTGTGAGGATCAAATGAGATAATCTTTGCACAGCACTGTCTTGGTTTATAGTAGGCACTAAATAAATGCTCATTCCCTCCCTTCTCTTTAAACAAGATGGTGTGAGGATAGAAAGTTCAATAAGCTAAGAGCATTTCCTGTTTGCAAGTGGAAAGGACAGTAAAGATTGAAGGTAAAGTCTTCAAAGGGGAGCCTTTTTTCTCTAAAAACTACTCAGATGTGTCTGGGAAATGTTGATTCAGGGACACATGTGTTTGGCTTCTTCCGCAACAGGGGGTACTGGGGAAGAGCTGGAATGCCACTCTGGAAAAACAGATGGGCTTGAAGATGAGCTGTCAGACTGCAGACTGGCATGTGGCATTGGTTTCCAGTGCCCCAGGGCAACTCAGTGGGGTAGCCCTGCAGTCCATCCTGCTGCACATCTGGATCCTTAGAGCTGTGAATCAGAGTCTCTTGATTAGCAACCCCTGCTCTGGACTGTGACGACAGCATATCACACAGGTTGAACACGTACTTGAAGGCAGAGAGCTATTATCTTGAGAGATGGACTTTTTGCACAGAGCAATTGTTTCATAATTTACTTTATAGAAACAGCATAATATAGTGAAAATCCAGAGCACTGGGCTGGGAGTCAGGACCTGAGATCATATCCCAGTTGCTCCCTACCTGAATCACCTTGGGTGAATCAGTCAGTTAACATCTGTGAGACCCTCTTAGCTCATCATCCACCTCCAGAGCTTATAGCTTTTATAAGGGGCTGAGCCAGGATTTAAATCAGTTCTCTTGGCTTCAAGTCTGGCCCCCTTTTCATATCAAAACTTTTCATGTCAACTCATAAATCTTAAATTACCTCATAAATGAATGTTTGTTGTTTGTTAATTCATTTTATTGTTAAAGTTTAAGGATTTGGGATAAGGTCAGTCAATAATTTTTTAAGTATCTACTATTTGCCAGGGACTGTGCTAAGTAGTGGAGACACACCGAAAGGGAAAAGACAGTCCCTCTTTGCAAGGAGCTCACATTCTAATGCGGGAGTAAACAAGCAAACAACTATGTACAGACAAGATATCATAGGCTACCTTGTAGATAATTAACAGAGGGGAGGCACAAGAATAAAAGAGCACTGGGAAAGGCTTCCTTTAAACAGAGATTTTAACTAGGACTTGAAGACAGCTGAGGAAGCCAGGTGGTAGAAATGAAGAGGGAGAGAATTCCGGTCATGGGGGACAGACATGAGAATGCTGGGAGTCTAGAGATGGACTAACTGCCCTATTCCAGGAACAGCAAATAGACTAGTGTCACTGGTGATAGTAGAGGTAGGGGAGGGAAGTTTATTTGATAGTTTTGGGTGATGGTTATGAAGTTTAAACAAAAATTTTAAGATAAATGAAAGAGGTAATCATTTATTTATCACTTATTATTTATTATTATTACTATCTGTATATCCTAATATGTCTTTCTTTGTATTTACAGTCACTCATGAAGACCATTTTTGCAAGCATAGAGAAGTTGTAGTCTCTACTGGTGGATGAAGTGATCACATTAAAAAAAACTCCATATCTTCTACCCTCACAGGTAGATAGGGAAAGTATTACAATTTTTTAGATGAGGAAAATGAGATTCAGAGAGTTTAAGTGATTTGACCAAGGTCACATAGCTAATCAATATCAAAGTCAGGACAGGAAACCAAATTTTCATTCACTTTGTCCAGTGCTTTTTCTTCTATGCTCTGCCAAATCCCTAGGCAATGGATGAATCATAGTTATGGTCTCATGGCAACACTGATTATGTTTACAAAAAATTAATAAATGTACAGAGTCAGATGTTGCTTTTGCAGTATGTCTGCCTGGACCTAAATGTTATGCTCAAATAATTCAGTAGGGAGTGTTAAGTTGGAAAAGAAGCTTTCTAATCAAAAGTTATACCATGGATGGAGTACCTGGCCTGGAGTCAGGAAGATCTGAGTTCACATTCAGCCTCAGACACTACCTTTGTGACCTTGGGCAAGTCACTTAACCCTGTTTGCCTTAATTTTTGCATCCACAAAATGAGCTAGAGAAGGAAATGGCAAACCATTTTAGTATCTTTGCCAAAAAAATCCCAAATGGGGTCACAAAGAGTTGGTCACCGTTGAAATGACTGAACAACAATCAAAAGTTGCCCAGGTACCCAGTTTGAGGAGTAATTGTCAAAGTCACATGGCAAAAAAAAATAATCATGATCACTTTCTAACACAAACAGTGGTCCTCAGATCTCTTTTCTGACTTCAAAATTGGAGATGTAGTCCTTCATTGCTTGGTAGGTGTCTTTCTGCTTGGCCTTAAATAGTAAGAATCACAGGATTTAGAGTTGGAAGTGGCCTTAGAGATCACCCAGTCTAATCTCCACATTTTATCAATGAGGAAACTGAGGGTCAGAGAGATTAACTTGCCTGAGACTAACTAGTAAGAAGCAGAGCTTTGGAGCAACTGGGTAGCAAAGTAGATAAAGTACCAGCCCTGTAGTCAGGAGGACCCGAGTTCAAATTTGGTCTCAAACATGTGATCCTCACTAGGTGTGTGACCCTGGGCAAGTCGCTTAACCCCGATTGCCTCGGGAAAAAAAAAAAAAAGCAGAGTTTGGATTCAAACCCAGGTCAACTAAATCCAAATATAGTGCTCTTATGACACCACACTGCCTACTTAAAGCTCCAGAGATCTTTTGCCTGATCAACCTTTTTTTTTTTTAATGGAAGACTATTCAATCTAGTTAAGCAAACATTTATGAACAATTCATATGGACTTTCCCAATGATGGTAAGTTCCCTCCTGGGAGGAGGAGGGCCACTCTAGAGTTAAGCTGAACAAATTAACCTCATTACGAGTCAGAGGGCAATGTATGCAATAAACACAATGATCTATGTTTCAGGTAGATTTGGAAAATTTAAGAAATAAGTTTTTGCTTGTCATGTTTGGCAAGTTGTGCTAATTAAGTCTCCTTTCCTCTCTGAAAGAGCAGTCTTCTGAGACCACCAGCCACAACTTGATCTTTCCAATCTTTCCATTCCATTCCCAATATGCTAATCTTCCACATGCTAGAATCTGAATCATTGGGCTTAGTTAGAATCCAGGTTAAAATGTGCATCTCACCTGGGACCTCACCTAACAAATTACAGTTCCAATCCCTTTATTATATAGTATGTGTGTGCCCTTGTAAGATTTGTATTTTCACATGAGCTGTCCAACAGCTGCTCATGGAAGGCGTGATAGATATGATCTGAGGACCTGAACGATAGCTGAACTTGTGGCTGGGGGGAGATATAGAGGAGGGAGGAACAAGCAAGCCAAACTGAGTGCTCTTTCCTCCAGTCTCTGAGGATGTACAGACTAGAATTTTATCTGTCTGCCCCACTAAATGCTGATGATTTAGGAACATAATAGCTTCAAAGTTTTTTTGACTACTATCCCTTAAAAGGGGGGTGAGGTATCTTAAGCTTACACTTGGGTTTTGCTCCTTCCCATCAAATACTGGTTACACAAAGACCATCACAAATAATGAATAGTGAGTAACTTCTTTTGTCTAAACAAATAGCAAGCAGAAATCAGAGAAGTTAAACAGATTAGAATATACCAGAATATACACAGAGTGAATGCGCTCTTTAGATGGAAGCAAGATCAACTGATCAACTAAGAGAACAAAATCTCATCCAAGGAGAAATCCCCAAAGTGTTTAGGAAGGCAAACTGGAAATCAAGGACACATCGAGGAGCCAGCTTCTCCCACATGGAAGTAACATCCAAAGTCTGTCTTTCTGTCTTCATGTATATGGGATTGGTCCCAAAGATAATCTAGCATTAATTGTGTCTCTATTCTCCAAAGCTCTCAGACCAAATTGGCCTTCTCACAGGCATACAGCCTTAAATGTCAACATTTTCTCCACTGATCTCAAGTTATATCTAAGCAACAGCATTTGAAGTGCTTGAAGTTTGGTCAAAATCTCAGTCACATTCATGTATTCTACTTCTCTTTCTTCCGCTGTCATCTTTCTCAGCATATTGTAAAGAGGACTAAATTCTCAGAGGATATCCCAATGGAGCCCAAGATCTAGTAGGTCCTATCAACTTAGGAAGGCTTCAGGTGTGGAGCCAGTAATGGGCTGTGTTTCTGTTGCCTAAGGATCAGCCCAGCTAAGTTCAAACATGCTCAAAATACGAGGTCTTATTTTATTCTCCTGTAAAATGTGAATAATGTTACCTCTCATGGTTACCTTCTAG
This sequence comes from Vombatus ursinus, assembly GCF_900497805.2. Taxonomy (NCBI): domain Eukaryota; kingdom Metazoa; phylum Chordata; class Mammalia; order Diprotodontia; family Vombatidae; genus Vombatus; species Vombatus ursinus. Next base: position 37,693,266 of record NW_020955033.1, on the reverse strand, counting down.
AATGGTTTTGAGGATCCATTAGATTTATGGGGCATTCAAGGAGAGCTAGCGCCTCTGCTATGAAGGCTTGCTGGCCCCTTGCAGGGCTGCTCATCCACCTTTGGTGTCTACCTATCACCCAGCTCTCACCTGTGGCTCCAAGAAGCTGTATGTAGCATGTTCAGTGGTCACACCTAGGTAAAACCATCTGGGCAGACAGGATAAACCAGGTTAATGATAACTGATGGGCCTCAAATGCATCGGTGAATTAGGGGGATGTCTACTTCAAGCATGAGAAGACTTTCCCAGAAGAATGGGCGAATGAGGACAATTTGTTCCAATGGCCCCAAAAGTAGCTGATGCAAGCACCATGAAGCACTTAGAGCTTGGTCTAAGCTTAGTCTAAGTTTGGAAGATGCTAAGGTCAAACACTGCATCCCAGGCCATTACTTGACTTTTGTCTTGCCACTGCACTTTGATGACTCTGGAAGAGAGAATGAGGCTGACCACTTCGTGCAATTCTAACTTACTTAAATCTAATTCATGCACAAGTCAAGACATCACCCCATGATGTCATTGATCATCTTGGAAACTGAAGGACAAACATCAACAGATTTTTATATGCATGACTAACTTTAAAGTGTTATATAAATGCCAGTTATTGTTTTTAAAGTACTCTTTTTAGAAGCAGGCTCTAATGGAGGGAGTCAGAGGAGAGGTTGGGAAGCTGCTAGGTACTTGAAAGGGGAGGGAGATTCTACCTGTAGGACACATAGGGTTGAGAAAGGAGAGGATGGAATATTGAAAACAAACTTCACTGACTACACAATTTGGATCAGAGTTGACCACAGTTCTTGGGCTTCTGTCTGTCTGATCCAACTCTGCATTGAGTTTTTAACTCAATGAGTGTTGTATCTTATGTGCAATCTCCATCATGTTTTCCTTCTCCTTTAGGTTTCCTATCAGGATAACCCTTGTCTAATAAACTATAATATTGGTACTCTGGGAAGAAGCAAATTGAGGCTTGATGTTAGGGAAAACTTGCCAGTGATAAGAGTTTACAAAATTAGGATAGATTGCTTCAAGAGGTGGTACATTACCCCTCTTTGGAGGTCCTCAAATAGAGCCTGGATAGCTATTTGTCAAGTATGTAACAGTGGAGATCCCTTTTGGGGATAGATTGACCAAAGTGACTGCTGAGATCCTTTCCAACTCTCAAATTCTGATTTCTCCATGTGAACTAATTCATACTGACATTAATCAAATGACAATTTCACTTCTTGTCTATGAAGAAACCCCTCTCGAGCACGCAGTTTTTCTTATGTACAAATTCTAAAAGTCAAACAAGTTTCAAGGTAGAAGGCATCTTAGAGATCATTTAGTCCAAACTGGTCTTTTTACAAAGGAAAACATTAAGGCTCAGATGAGTTATATGACTTGCCCAAGGTGACAGTTAGTAGCAGAGCCAGAGGAAAAACCCTGATCTCCTGATTTCCAATTCAACTCTCTTAATTATCTGCTTGATGGATGCTGGAATGTGCTTTGAATTAACAGGAGAGAACAGCTCTGACATTCTTGTTCCATGGAGCTGGTAGAATCCAGAGAGAAGAATAATAGCATAGTCCACCCTCAGGGGAATCTGGTTGGATCTGGGCAATTCAGGGGTGGGGGGACAGAAGGAGAAATCACATGGTGGGGCTATGGGGGAAAGAGGTCATCCTCCTACACACAGAGAGAATATGCTTTCCAGCATTTCAGTGTTCCCATCTCCTGACATGCAAGTCAGCTGCTGAGTAAACAAGCAACACAAATAATCCAACCTCCAATCCCCCACTCCCACCTCTCATTTCCTTCCATCCTTTTAGACAGATGTTTCCATCTCTTAAAAATAAAAGTGGCATTAATTCTTACCAGCTTTCTCCCTTCCCACCCTCCACCCCCAAAAGACTCAATCGCTCCCTTGCTGCAAACATCACTTCAATGGGTTCAAGCTTCAAGTTCAAACTCCAGATCATCATTTGAGAGAACATTTGGAAAAACACCTCATTTAGAAACAATCCTTTTAATGAACTAGTTGTTCTTTTAAATATCCTAATATTTTTAAGATCAGAAAATTGCATCAAAGTCTCTTTTCTGCTCCCTATTATCAGGTACTCCTTGTTTTCCATATGAAGTTGGAGTTTCACCCTCACTCCCAGAAACCACAAGAGATAATAAGCATAAAGAGTAAAGTCAGCAAGTATTTCTGTACCTCTGTGCCCAACAGAGTACAAAGATTTACGGAAAGTGTCTGAAACAGGATGGCTGATGACAAAATGATCAGGGTGGAGAGCTAGATGGGATGTGAAGCATGATCTGGTCTGGGGCAAGCTAGATAGAATACTGTATTTTCTATTTCTCTAGTATTCTTACTGTGTATAATTATGTGTTATCTTTCTGTGTGTATTTGCCCTCCCCCCCCCCCATTTTCGTGCTCCTGGCAAACTCTAAGTCCCATAAAGTCAGGGATTCCTTACCTTATCTCCTTACAGAGATTCCTCTGTACTTGCCTCAGCACCTAATGCCATTCATTCATTTAGCAAACATTAATTTAGCACTAATCTACTTAGCACTGATCACTTACTATAGTAACTGAAGGCTTAAGTACATTTTCATCAGACTTGGTGGAGAATGATTATTCCACCAAGGTAGAAAGAACTTGAGCCCCTATCTCATATTGTTATGTTTTCATGTTCATGACTTATCTAGATATGTCACTCTATACCAAGGGCACATAACTTTTTTGTGTGTTGTAGACCCTTTGATATTCTGGTGAAGCTTATGGATTCCTAAGAACAATGTTTTTTTTTAAAGGCATAAAATAAAATACATAGTTTTGCAAAGGAAAACAATTATGTTGAAATACAATTATCAAAATGTTTTCAAAAAAAGGTCACCAACCCCCTGAAATCTATGGATTTTATATGGGAGGGGATTTCCTGACGATAAGAGTTGCACAAAAGTACGCTGGGCTGCCTCAAGACGTACTAGATTCACCCTCCTTGGGAGGTCTTCAAGCAGAGGCAGGATGACCCTGTCTGAGAACTCCTGCTCTAGATGATAAGGGGTATGAAGGGGCCCTGTCTTATGCAGAAACAGCATAGCATAGTAGAAATAGCACTGGGCTTGGGTCTTGGCTTGGCCATTTGTTAGCTGAGAAACTTTGAGCAGGCCACTTACAAATTTCAATTTTCTCAGCTGCAAAATGGGAATAATGTCATTTACACTATCTACTTCACAGAGTGGTTATGAGAATGAAATGAGACATCCTATATAAAGTAGTTTGGACTTTTCAAGTACTACGTGATCAGCTATTATTACTATTATCGTATCACGATTTATCTTTGCAAAGCCATTGGTGCCTTTCACAGTGACAGGAAAACAGTCCATCCTTAGCAAGTATTTGTTGATTGACGGGTCTCTCTAATAGTGAGGAGGTCTCCAGCCAAAACTCTTTGGAATTCATAGCCTTCTTCTGCCCTCTTAATTCTCTTCAGCAATAGTTAAGGCCATGTGGCATTGTGCATCTATGACACAGTCTCTAAGTTGTTGTCTTCCAACTCTAAAATTCTGATTTCTGAAGTCATTGTCCTTTCCTAAATCCATGGTTTGTCTTCATTTTCAAAATTATTAACTTTTATAGTGCCATAGCTCTTTGCCATTTTTAGTCTGCTGACTTGACAATACATATTGATTACCTGCATGGCTGTACTGTGTACAATGTAAGTGTCATAAGTAAAAAAATAAATCTAACTTGTGATCCATGGGAGCTTACGATCTATTTATCCCATCTCTTAGTGAATGTTTATTCTTACTGAAATGTTCATTTTGTGGAATTTGTTCTTCTCTCCCCAACCCACTCCCTTGACCCAACAAGAATATATTCTATCCCTCCCTTCTTCTCTCTTCTCTCATTTCTGTCTCCTTGTCCTGGAAGCCAGTTTCTCAGTATGGGAACTGGCTGTGTAAGGCCTACTCTGGGCATAGGCCTTGCTTCCCAAGCCAGTTTACTAATACTTAAGTTCTTCCTTGAGACTGATCCAGGGCCCCTGACCCTTGGGCCAAGGTTTCTTTCATTAAGAATTTCTAAGCTTCCCTGAGTTTGAAGACCCATCTAATCCCTTTGACCTTCTTGCTCTCTTGTATCCTGCCCAGCTTCCTGGGTTCAACAAATTGCCACACTCAATCTCTAATTATTTTTCCACTTCTCCCCACTCCTATTTTATTCTGCCATAGAACCACAGAATATGAGAATGGAGAGCTAACCCACACCCCACAGAAAGCTTCACTAAATGGATCATCTGGTCTCTCTCCAAGCCCTCTAAGGAGGGGGGAACTATGACCCCCTGAGTCAGCCTGATTTCACTTTTGTGCAGCTCTGATTCTTAGGAAGCTTTTCCTGGCATCAAATTTAAATGTACTTCTTTGTAGCTACTCACTGCTCCTGGTTCTGTCTTCTATAACCAAGACTACATCCTCTCTCATATGACACCCTTTCTATACTTGAATGGAAAAACCGTATTCTCCCAAAGATTTTCCCTTCATCAGGTTAACATCCATAGTTCTATCAATCAATCTTTATATGACAAGAACTCAAGACCCTTCAGCATCCTTGTTCTCCTCTGGATGCCCTCCAGCTAATTAATATCCCTACCAAAATGGCTTGCCCAGAACTGAAAGCAATACTCCTGATGTGGCCTGACTATGGCAAAATATATGAGGAGTATCATGTCCTCATTTCTTGAAGCTATTCCTCTCTTAATGCAGTTGAATATCCCATTAGTATTTTGGCTGCCATATCACATTGCTGATTCATTTTATTTTGTGGTCCAATAAAATGTCCAGATATTTTTCAGACAAACTACTCCTGACCATGCCTCCCTCATCCTGTTCAGATGACTTTTTAAATCTAAGTATAAGACATTATATAAGACATGGGGCAGTTAGGTGTTACAGCGGATAGAGCATGGGGCCTTGAGTCAGGAAAATCTGAGTTCAAATGTGGCTTTAGACACTAGTTGTGTGACCCTGGACAAGCCACTTAACCCTGTTTGCCTCAGTTCTTCATCTGTAAAATGAAGACACACTGGAGAAAGAAATGGCAAACAACTCCAATATCTTTGCCAAGAAAATCCCATGGACAATACGTCCATGGGGTCACTTAGAGTCGGATACAATCAAACAGCTGAATAACAATAAGACATTATACTTATCTCTATTGTTATTAGAGCTGAAGAGTACATGGGGGTAAGTAAAGATTGAGGAGATTGGAAAGGTAGGAGAGGATGAAGTTATGAGGGATTTAAAAGCCAAACAGTAGATTTTAGATTGGTCCTAGGAGACACTGGAGTTTATTTTCCACAATAATAGCACAAGACTCTTTATCAAAGATTTTTCCCAAAATCTAGGCAAACTATAACTACAGTGTTTCCCTCATATAGCAGTTCATTAACTCTGTCAAAAGAGGAAATTAGGTTAATCTGGAATGACATTCCTGAAGCCTTGCTGGCTTTTTGCAATCACCACTTCCTTTTCTAGATGTTTGTTTCTAACCATTTCTTTGATGAGCTGTTCTAGATTTACCCCAGGACTCAAAGTCATGCCTGTTGGCCTATCGTTTGAACACTCTGTTCTCTTCCCTCTGGAGAAGGGGCATTTCCCTTTTGCCAGCCTTGCGACGCCTCTCCCATTTCCCACAATCTTTCAAATGTCACTGACGGTGACCCATCATCATATCCTCCTGTTCTTTTCGTGTCCAAGGTTACAGTTCCTTTGGGCCAGGTGGCCTGACCTCATCAGGGGTAGTGACTGACACCTTCCTCATCCTGAGTATCAAGTTGTTTCAATTTTGTCATTCCAGAGGCAAAGTTCTTCCTCCTGAGTAGAGAAAATTAACACAGTAAGACCCAAGCGGCTCTGCCTTCTCCTTGTTGTCATTTATCATTGTCATATCCACCCCAAGCAGTATTCCTATCCTTGCTTGGATCATCTTCTTTCTCCTGTGTAGCTAAAAACAAAACAAAACATTTTTGTTTAACAGTTTCCCTCTCAAGTTTCAGCTCGTTCTGATCTTTAACATTGCTGCCTCTATTTTTCTAGGACTATGCCTTACTCCTATATTCATCCACTGTGACCTGACTTTGCTTGCATATCCTGAATAAATGCATTTTTTAAAATTTAAGTTGATTGGTGAGTTCCCTGTACATACACATTGATCTCTTCAAACACTTCCCATTTTTTTCTCCCTATTGGAGTTATTTCTCTCTGTGTCTTCAGAATTTCATCCTTGTGAATTTCCTATTCCTCCTAGACTGACTTCTCTTGTAAAATTTTAGTCTGCAGAATTCTAGCTATACTTCCTATGAATAATCTTAAGTTCATAAATATTTGAAGCAGGACTTAGGGGAAAGAATGTTAGATTTGGAGTTAGAGGAGCTGAGTTCAAATTCTGACTCTGCTACTCACTACTTATATAACCTTGGGGATATCATTTAAGCTCTTTGAGCCTCAGTTTCCTTATTTATAGAATTAAGACATCATACTAGATGACCTCTAAAGTCTTTCCAGCTCTAAATCTAGGACCCACATATCTCACATGATTAAATAATCCTTCTTACCAGAGGTTGGATAATAGACTAAAGTGCTAAATTATCCTTTAGCTAAAGTTCCCTGGCCCTAGCTTAGTCCACAGTACCATAAGTCTAGAACCCAAGCTCCCTTGTGTCGCTTCTAATTGGCCTCTAAAACCAGAGTGGTGTCTACCATTGCCAAATAGTCCCTGCTGAACTGGAATGGCTCCACCCAGGCATTCTTGGCTGAGCTCATTTGCCAGCTTACAGGTAGGAATTCACTGCTAGCCTATCAGAAAAGTTTCTGATTTTTGGTGAATTTTTAGTAATCCACCCACATTCTTTACTAATGGAGAATCTTTCTTGAACACTGTTCTCTTAAGTTTTCTGAAAGTACACACACACACACACACACACACACACACACACACACACACACACAC